>NC_079295.1:19927205-20227205 GCF_023638135.1 Falco biarmicus
CAAAAGTCACTGGAGATGTTAAGTACTTTTGTTCCACATACAACCCGTTATGCATCCCAATCCTCATTTGATAGTCATGAATGGGATAGTCCCAATTCATGGCCCATCTGGATAAAACCATAAATGTGTGGACTGTCTCCAACCCAGCCAGGAAGACTTGCAGAAACTCCTTTTAGGAGCAAAGGCAATGTGACTGCAATTCCCAGCCTTCAGTGCCTGTGCTATAACAATTAGCTCCATTACCTGCAATTGGACACAAGGCAAGAGGGGAGGAAAATACAACTTTGACAGCTAGTTGGGAGAGTGATTGTTTTTTAGAGAACACCTCTGTTCAGGATTAAGACTACTGAAAAGTTGCTGGATGGATGTCATTAACTGAAATAGTGTGACAGTAACAGTCTGTTGTGGCACCGGAAATCTGGACCGCACTGTTGTTTTTCTTGAGGTCTAGGTTTTCAAAAGTGACTAGGAAGAAGGAAAAGCAAGAGATGAGTTTCGGAGACCCAGATACACAGCCATTTTAGAAAATTCTATGGATCTTCTCTCCAAACCTCATCTGAAGTGCTTCAGGTACAGGAAGTTAAAATACATGGTTTCTTGAAAATCATGGCACAAAGACTCAGCAGAAAAGTTCAGCCAAAGCAGGGAACACACACTCCTTGGGTTACCTGGCTGTTGAGTCTATCAAGCACTTCATCCTAATACCATAGGCATGGTTTATGAATTTAAAATTTATCTTAAAAATAAACAATAATTTAAAACAAAAGAAAGAGGTTCTGAAACCTGAGAGGCAGTACCTGCTATGAAGGTATCTTAGGTCTACCAGCCAACTGTCACATGTGACCAAGAGTGGGCTTAAGGGCTGAGGGTGGCCCTTAAGAGACTGTGGCTCTCTGCCACCCTTTCCTGCTGATCCTTCCAGCCCCAGCAGTAGATGACTTTGATGAGTTGCATAAAATGCAAAGTATACGAGTGTTTAGGTTTTTTTAATGTTTACCTTTTCAGGAGATTTCTGGAAAAAACACATCTTCAAACACAGCCTCTGCATTTCCACACCAGGACACCATTAGTAAATGTCTCACTCCTACCTGTTGAGGTCAAGGACAGCTTGCAAGACTGAGACTCAGCTCAGGCTATTACATGAGGTATGTATGGCTCCAAATTAAGTAAACAGTTATTGTACCATGCAATCTGGATGTTCAAAAGCCATTGGGAAACTCAGAGCTGAAATGTAAGGCACTGCAAAAGCTGTCGCCAAATATAATTGGTGTTAAACTTTCTTGGGGTTTTGTGTACTACTAGCATCACCCAGTCCTGTTTAGTTAGCTCAAAAGGCAAATATCAGAAACGAGTCTGTTCCTGACCATCAGCTCAAAAAGACAGCATGAGGAAAAAGTCTGTATTTCTAGCAGAATAAAGCAATTTTTGTCATTTCCCTGACAGTTTTCATTTATACACTCATACCCCCGTATGTCTTCCAGGTATTGACATGTTGCAAAATTCAAACTAAAATCACACAAGTGATTATTTGGATTAGATTGTTTTACTCAAACCAAACCTTTCCTTTCTAATGCTTATTATAAGTTTCATATATGTGTTGTCCTTAGCTGACGCACACCTTGCTGCACAGAATCATGGGACTATGCTACCAAATATTTGTCCTGCCTCGTAACAAACTTAGTTTTGCAAGATTCTGCAAGATTTTGCAGCAGTCAGGATTTAGTTCATACTGCAAGAGCTGGAAATGTAATTTGTCTGCATGCAATTGCATCTGAGCCTCCAGAAGTTTAAGCAATGGGACTAGTAAAGAAGTTTCAGTTTTGCTCCACATGTAATGCATCGTCTTTCTATTTGCAGTGCCATAACCATGCACAGAGGCAGACAGAACTTCACCATGATTGCCCGCGCTTAATTCCTCCAGTGCAAATACTGAATTCTTGTTTCTTAATTTTTACAGGTATTGTAGCAGACTCACAAATAGACACACTTCTACTGCTAATGAAAGGTAAGGAAATTTTGAGTCAGAAAATATTTTGAAATTTAAGTAACAGTAGTAGAACTGTAATTGTAAAAATTATGCCACCATTGTAATGAATGTAAATAACAGCATGTGATGCTCTACACAAGTAAGATGAATGGATAAGTTTTGTATTTTAAACAACAAACACTCTATTTGTCATTTTTTAATGAATAGATATATTTTAGTGAATAACTTCATATAACAGATGCACCTACAAAAAATGTAAGCTACTTGAAGGACCTGAAAAACAGGAAAAAGATAACTTCAAGTATTTTGTTCACTGGGGTTTGACTGTTGAGTTCTGAGTTACAGAGAGATTTTTTATTTTTATCTGGAGTGATATCCAAATGTTCTGTTCTATAATTTGTCACCTTCTAATACATTGCTTACACTGAGGTAACAAGGCTAAATAATAAGCAAGATGGACACAAGATCAGAAGTGGGATCTTTCTTTTTCTGTTCTCTGCGCAAACACCACTGAGGTGGTATCAGGCAGATGCATTTGGGTGGCCTAGTTCTAATTTGGTGTCTGGACTGAATCAGCTGTTCACCACCACAGAAGGCACTGGGGTGGCAACTTCCAGTTCAGAATAGGTGGCCCCTAGGTCTGAACTGGAAGGTTTGGTTCTGGAAAGTAAATCCTTCCTCCACTGAAGCCAAAGGGAACGTCATCACTGACTTCACAGGAACAACTTGCCGTTGTGGGTCTTGGACAATTTCTGAATTGTGTGGAACCTGGGGGGAAAGGCTGACACATGCTTTTCCGAGCTGGACCTGGGCTGAATCAAGAGGAGACACACAGCCCTAAAAGCAGAGATTTGCTATAATTTTTCACCTGAGTTGTCATTAAGACCTCATCTTCACTAAAATGAGATTTTTGTACCCTATCTTATTTTACCCCTTTTCTTAATATATTTCTACTTCACAGAAACTGTGTTTTTCAAAGCACATTAATTGATAACACAGGAAAAGGAGATATCTGCTTTCATACCTCCTTATAGGCAGTTTTATGAGATAGCCATATACATATTTAGTATCACTACCCATGCTGCTCTTTGTTATCTGCTAAGCAGAACATGTTATTTTTCCAGCAACATATAAAGCAGGCAAATGGCTGTTCATCATCTGTTTTTTTCAAGAACATTGTACATACAGTTCTCTCCTGGCTAATAGCTCCTTCTATTGTCCATGATTTATCATTGTCAGGATTCTTTACGTTTCCTCCTTATCTATTTTGCTGGAAATGTGTCCATTTTAAAAGGACAGCCTGGATTTAATTAGCCCATGCAGCATGTTTCCGTGTAGGCTAAAGCATATATAGTTTTGGAACATGTAAGAGTATAACTTTCACTGGTATGTTTTTGCTCCAATTCTTTCTCTCTTTCTCTCTCTTTTTTAACTCTTCTAAACCACTATAAAGTGAGTGTCAAAGGTATCCTGGGTAATTAGCCATTACACTACTGTCACAGAGGCTTCTGCAGTCAATACAGAGATAATTTGGGCAATGGTGAATGACAGCATTGTCCATACTTTTGGGATAATCAAGGACACATCCAGCTGTACCAGACATCTGTCAGACCCATGAATCATTTCAAGTAGCTTTGCAATAGCCAGGCAACTGGAGCAAAGATAAACATTCCGGCAGCACACAGCCACGGGAAAAATATGGCTCCTACCAGAAAACATTTACCTGCTTAATGCTGCAGGCCTGTCGTTCAAGGCAGAAGAGGTACCACACACATCTCTCTGATTTTCAAAGGGACACACATTTGTAACATTGCCTACTGTAGTATGAAGGCAACTGAAATAGCATACCCAACACCTGCACACACATATTCGTTAGAATTACTGGGACAAAAAGAGAGCAAGGGGAAAAGTTATACTGAAACCCCAAAGGCTGAAGTAGTCTTGATAAATGCAATGTGCCCTCTTTCGAATAAGAGTATTTGTACTGTTTACATCAGCCTGAATTTACTAGCTTTGTATTTTCTAGATTTTGCATGTATGTGGTAAGACTGTTACTCATTCTAAATGTGCATCAGGATTAATAAGGAGCTAGAAAATTCCTTTGTACTTCCCTGTTGCTGTCACCTTATTCATGTACTTGCATTGGAGAGCTGAACGAGAACAAACCCAGTGCTGCACTTTGATGTCCTGGGGAAGACCTGTGGGTGAAGGCTGGAGCTGTGGGTTTGGGGCTTTGCTGTGCCACTGTCACCTGTGCGGCTACGGGCAAGTTTACTTCAGGCTTTGTGACTTGGATTCCCCCTCCAATTAGGCAGCTCTTTTTTTTTTGCAAAGTACACTGACATCTATCTGTTGGATTAAGTTATTCTCGCTGCTTTGCAGGTGGGTGGGAATTGCTGCTTTGCCTAGCCCATTGGCTCACAAGGATGAGTAAAGATGAAGGGAAAACAGCTGGCAGGGTGAGGTGAGCCAGTTTCCCTTCCCTGCTTGAGGTGACCACAGATTATGGAAGTGAGCAAGGACTAGCCCAACTCAGATTCAGACAGTGTGGTTTTTGCTGCACTCTGCAGGCAGTGAAACTATATGGAATTGCTCCTAATAATTCCATAAAATGCTGGAGTTACACCATACATTAAAGGAGATTTCTGAACAACTGTGGGGTATTTGTCACATAAATATCTGCTATGGACTTCTTCAAAATGAAATTCTTCATGCTGGCATTCAAAAATTGTGGTTTTTCCTTTCTGTGTTCTGTATGGGACCGGATGGGAAAGAACGCTATTAAGACCACAGGGCAGCAACTGAAAAGCTTTGTTAAGCTCCATCTGAGAGTCCAAAAGTCTAAAAGCAAAGCAGCGCTGGAGGAGAGGACTCCTGAAGGCTGTTGCCAGTGAGCGGAGGGATGACATGGGAGGAGGAGCTGGGCTGGGAGGCGCTGAAAGCAGTCAGCGATCTGGCAGAACACAGAGATTGATTTGCTGCGAGTGGTGCGAATGCAGCAATTGCTTTTGGAAAGCAAGAGGAAGAATTACTGGTGAGACATCAGAGGTTGTGACTGACAGATTGGTAGCTTTCCAGTGACAGACTAAGGGTCGTTGAAGTATTTGGGGAGAAAGAGTGAGCCCACCACAGAGAAAATGCCATGCATTGAGGTTGCTTCTCATTATGAAGATGAAGAATTGCATCTTGAAAAGTTGACAGAGATGTTGACAAACTGTTGCTGCGTCCTCTAAACTTGCATTTGCCTTTGTCCCCTGCTTTGGCCTTTTTCTCTCCCACCATTCCCAGCTGCCACTGCAGTTCAGTGCCATTGTCACTTAGCTCTGAAGTTTGGGTAATTTAGGAAACTGGGCTCCTTTCTTAGCATTAAAGGTCTTCCTCTCCTTTCCATACACAGGTATATTTCTCTGTTGTGATACCACTCGTGTGAGTGTGGTAGATTGCCAGTTTCTCTAAATCTTTGTTTGTAGAGGATACTCACTCAGGGCAATCAGGCACACTTTAATAAAGCAGTGTACTTGAGCCCGCGTACTCCTGTGCAATTTCTGAGTTCTGCTGGCATCAGTTGCTGGTAGTTCTGTACTGACCTACAGTGTATATAACTCCAGTTCCTAATCCATGAAGTGTTGCCCGTGCTGTTTTGATATAATGTTGGCTATTTCCTAAGTTTTTGCCTCAGTGGTTAAATACTTGAACACACACACACAAACACAAAAATCAGATCCAGTTTTCCTTTTGTGGCATGATGCTTTCTCAGGTTTGCATTTCTGTGTGCCAGTGGAAAGTGACGTAGCTGTTAGTGATTGCAGCACTCCTCTAGTTGTGTTGGCTCCTTAATGTCACTATTTGCATTGCTAAATAATTTGATCACTGATAAGAGGGAGTAGTTATTGACTGGAATAGGCAGCAATAACACCCCCCCTCACTATATCTATTTGATTTGTAGGTTATTTCTGCTATTTCAATTTCCTGAGTTTATGTTTAGAAAGATGCTGTTGAGGATTTGATTTATTGTGAAATTATTTTTAGCATCTCATAGTAGCAATCTCTTCAGATTGTCACCTACCCTGTCATCCTCAAGCATTCTTTCAGTATCTTTATGGAACTGTTCAGATCATCTTTTGCTTTAAAATAATCTCTAACTGGTTAATTGCAATTCATTTTCCTTGTGATATTCTTCAAGCATTGGCAGCTTGGGCAGAACTCCAAAACCAGAATTCTCCCTTCAGCCAAAAGCCCTGAGCACATTCATTATTTCTGTGCTGAAAGCACTTCACTAATTTTGCCGTGTTGCAGCAGGGAACCTTTAACTTTATTTGCTTTTATACCTGGCTTTGCACAGTTGTGTTCATTCATAAATGTGAAAACTCACTTCTCTTACTTCCTAAAGTGTACATATAATTCTTCCACTGGAAACCCTGTGCAAACTGTCTGGTTATTTTTAGCTCTTTATGCAAATTACCTCTCTGAAATACACTGCTATCGTATGATAGGTTCTTTAGGGTTGTTACTGTTCTCTGTTTGTGTGGTTGATTTCTAGCAAGATTACTTCAAGTCAATGGGTCAGACTCTTTGGACTGGCAGAGCCCTGTCAAGTACAAATAGTAATGGTCCTGCAGAACTCATTGCCACAGGATATACTGGAGGTCAAAATTGTAAATGAATTTTAAAGTGATTAGACAAATTCAAAGATATTTAAGCAATTTGGTAATTATTAAATGACGTGATCCAGAGAAAACATTCAATATAGCAAGCCCATAAACAGCTGATTACTGGAAACTAGGTTAATATAGCTGAGGAAAAATTACTCTGTGTGTACCTTGTATTTTATACTCTTCCTAAAGAGCCAGAGCTGTTGGAGAAGTACAGATACAGGTGGACATCCGCCCTAACCCAGTTTATACTTTCAGGCAATGCTTGTGGCCTTTGGATTCTTGTAAGATCATTTTCAGAAAAAGGCTGATCAAAGACACATTAAATATGACCCAACATATCCTAAAACATTACAGGAGTTGCTACAGCAATATGCTGTGTCTGAGCATGGGCAGTTGAGTTTCTGTGTCTGCAGCAGAAGAGCAGTCACAATAATAGAACCACCTGCCCCAGTCATTATGTGGCCTCCCATCAGGACCAGGTTCAAAGGTCCCCAGGAGATGAGAGGCTGTGCCTCCTCAGAGTTACAGCCACCTCTAACCCGTCAGCACACAGGAAGAATCTGGCCTTGCACCTTTATCTCACTTAAATCACATAAAGACTTAACTATCTACTATTGCTTTTTCATAATCTGCTTTAATTGCCATTGATTTGTATGTTCAGAAAGCGCCCTGAGCTGACTGAAGCGCTTTGTGAGTGTTTGCGGCTGACCGCCTCCTCTGCGGCCCTGGAACCACTCTGCTCAGGGTCCCCTCTGAAAGCTTTTCCTGGGCAACACCTCTGTGTTTTCCAGGCAGGTTTTGCTTGCAATGCAAGGATACATGAGGCAGGTCCCTTCTGTATGTGTTTGGTGTCATGTTGTTACCCTTTTCCTGGCTTCCATTCTCCAAGGTCATCCACACATAAAAACGAACAAACGTATTTTAACAGGATGAACTGGCAAACAGTTAATTAATCAATTATGCAGGAGAAGATTTATTAATAAGGACAATCTGGAAAACTACATCCCACAAAAATCACATTTAACCAAAAGGACATATAACTTAATGGTTATGCAGAAAGAAATAGTGTTTAATTGCTTGAACTCTGTGAGGAGACTACTCCAGTGGAGACTCCAATGTGATCAAGAAGCCATTTAACACATGTAAATGTATTTCATGTTCTACAGCTTGAAATTTTCCATTTTAATTTACAGTTAATCTGCTGGGCATTTGAATAATACACAACTTGATGTTTAAGAAGAAAGTTGCTGTGTTTTAAACACTATTGGGTACTTTCTTGATTTAAAATACAAGGTAAGTTAACTGGACAAAATCTTCATCCAAATAAAGGACGGATCAAAAGGACAGCAAAGTTGGTTTCTCTTAGATGTTGTGTGTCATGGTGACCAGGCATATATTGGACTGATTGAGCATACTTCCACCACCTTGGAAAGAAGGGTCATTGTCCCTGCTAGATCTTTAGTAAGGGTGAAGCCTTGCACAGCATAGGCAGCCAGCAGCAGAGCTGTGTATGAGACAAGATAGTCGTTTAGTTTTGTGAAACGGTTAGGATTCAGTTTGAGTAAGCTGAGGCACTACTGGGCATTTTGATGAGACTGGCTTGTCTTGATTACCTACAGACACCCCAGTGCCACCCCTGTGGTCCCAGACAGACAATTCTCCAGTCAGGGCAGCTGTGAAGGGATCGGCTGGTTTGTGTTTCCATGTGCAGAGGCTGGTCTGAAACGTGAGCTGGAGGTTCAAGAGCAGATAGCAAATACATCAGTAAGTGGCACCAAAGATAACTCGCATCTCAAGAGGAAGCGTGACTGCCACAGGCACCTCCTGCTGAACAATACAGCTGGGACAGCTTAGGTGTCTGGAACATCATCTTCTGAGGTAGCAGAAAATCGCAGTAGATATTCCAGATTACTTGAGTCCACAGCAAATATTAATGAATGCAGCTTGATCTTATTTCTGCCAGAAACAGCAAAATACCAAAAGAAGGGAAACGCTAAGAACAGGGAAAATTTGATGAAGTTTTTGGAGTATCTGTCTCTTCGAAAAATGGTAGTTACTCTTACAATGAAGAAATTAAAAGCACAAGTACAGAATGTTTAATGTCTGGTTAGATAGTAGAAAAAGATCTTGTATTTCATTTGTACAGAGTAAATTTAAATATTAGGGGGAAAAAAATTACAGCTCCAGACACAGAAAAACAGTAGACTTGGCTGTGCAGGAGTTTTTCTCAGAAGAAGATTTCTGAAAAAGGAAAGATAAAGTATCTCTCGGGGATAATCCAACATTTTGCAATTTTTACAAGTCTTCATCACTTGATAAGAGGTATGAACCCTCATGGAGTGAATTTAGCTTGCTGATAAAACTGCTTGCTTGTCTTTGCTGCCTCTTGCAGGCATTTAAACAGTCTCTGGATTCTCAGGGGTCACCAGTACAGAAGCTGTTTAGACACAGTTGTAGCTAAATGTTGTATGGCCTCATTGCAAAGGGAGTATGATTAGGGGAATGCTTTAAGCCTCTCCCAAGTATGTGATTTTATAACTGAACTCAGTTGCATCTACTTAGCAGCACTAAATGCTGGCAGTGGCAGCAACAAAAAAACTTGTGTGGTCCAAAAGCTTGTTGCTACAGGAAATCCTGCAGGAAAGGTTAAGGAGAGGGGAAACTCCACACTGGAGCTTTGGAGGTTTCTCACAGCTGGTTGTGTTGTAAACTGGGAGGAGACTCAGCAGGTAGAAAGTTGTCCCTTTCCAATACCTCTCAGGATGAGGTTTCTGGGAGGTGTCCAGAAGGGAAAAAGAGGATGGCAGAGGCTGCTTATGCTGCTTTTATTTTCATGTGAAATGCTAAAGGGATAGGGTTTGCGATGTAATGACTTCATGCCTCAGATACTTAACCTACACCTTTGTGTTCCAATTTGAAACATAATGGTGACGTACAAAGGCAAATCCAGAAATTTAGCAGTTAGAGCTGCCTAAGAACTGGAACCATGTTGTTTAAAACCATCCCTTTTTTTGTCCAAAGATGCAATCAATATTTTTTAAATGTCTCTAGTATGTCTTAGTGGACTTCAAAAACAGTAGTCCAAAGAACCTAAGGAAAAAAAAAATTACTTTGCAGAGCATTTTCTGTGATTATTTAATCAAAGTAGCGCTGCGGCTGTGGTGTAAGCCCAAAAAGTTAGACAATTTGGAGCTGTTGTTCAGATCTATAATAATTACCACAGACTGATATTGTCATCCTTGGATAGCCTGCCAGGGACAGGTAATTCAGACTTCCTTAGGAGGAACTAAGTAGTCACGGCTAATGCTCAGCTTATAAAGCATTTGAAAAAAAGTGTCTATACCTGTCTTTCATTCTCTCCCTTTGTTTTAGTTCAATAAATTTATTTTAGAATATAGATAGTGTCGTCTCTACAGCCCAAACTGGACACATGACTCAAAGTTACCTCATGGGCTTTAACTAAGTTTTGCTGCCTTGTGTCAGGCTAAGATGGGTTCTAGTTATATATATCCAACAACAAGGCTTACAATTCCTACTAGAACTATCATAAAAGATGTATATTCCTAAATTTCATTAATTTGCTAGATAATGAAGTACTTCAGGTGCAGCATCAAATCATGCCGATATCACTGAACCCTTCTTCACTGAGATGAGTTGAAAGTTACTATTTATCTATGCTCCAAATCTAGGGCGTGCACAGGCAGGGGACCTAAATAAAAGAAACCCCAAAACACCACCACCTCAAAACAGCTAGGTATCTCAACTTCTAAGCTCAGCTCCCCTTAAGACCTGGAACACCGTTTGTAGGTGAAGCAGAGGGTTTCCCTTGTAGCCAGGAAAGTAAGAATGATTTCAATGAATCTCTTTGAAGAAATTGCCAATCACTTACATAAAATAAATAGTGTTTATTTAACTAGGGCACAACAGGAGCTCCACGTGCAAATTCAAAGGCAGGATTTGGATCTCAGTCTGTATTTGTCCATCAGTAGGGCATGGATAATACAGAACATTAAATTACTTTGAAGGAGAACTTACATAAATTTATATGCTGCTTTGGCATGCACTTTCATGAGCCTTTATTCCCAATGTACCCCCTCCTGTGAAGGTTACTGATAACGCCCAACAAGAGATTGCATTTCTTTGAAATATAATTGCGCATTTTAATTCCTAAACATTTCTAGCATGCAAAAGTCTCTCAATATGTTGTCTCTAGGTGATCATCTTCTCAAAACAGCAGTAACCCTTCTTCTGTACAGAAAAGCCTGTTGGCTTTTACAGCTTGCCATTAACTAGAATATAGAGTACCTGCAACAAATTATTTTGTGAACGAGCGACTAATCAAGAATTATTTCCTTATGTTATAGTACAATAATTTCTAATAATGCATATACTCAAGAAGACGGTTGTCTGTTTACAGATAATTCATGAACTGAAAAAGAGTTAAACCATATTTTTATGAAAAATTAATATATTACACCGGCTGGCTTTGCTATGTCATTGCAAGGTTTTGAATATAATTTATAGAGTTACGTGAAAAAATTACATAAACAACATATTAATTCTAAATTCTATAGGCCTATTCTGTACCAGAGAAAGCATATGAATGCTTTCCCCCAAACCCCCATACAGAGGGAAACAGGGCTAGCCCCTTCCTGTTCTTTTTTATAGTAAGCAAAAGATCAAGCTAAGAAAAGAGGCTGTTAGAAGACCCTGTAGGAAAGATCTCTCACATCCTCTGGTTACAGATCTCTGAGTGGGGACCTGACATTTTCAAGAGAGCCCTCTTCTCTCTTGGTGAGACTGTTTCTAGGCTGGCCTATGAGGTCACTCAAGTGCAGTAAACTTTGATCTTTCTTTCATGCAAAAATCATATGTGAGCCTGCTTTCTACAGAGGCATCCATCTGGAAATTCATGTGTGTGTGTCCCTGATTTACAAGTAAAGAAAATGTTCACTTGTAAGTGTGTAGTTGTACATTTGCATTTGTGAGAATCTGCCTCTATAGGTTTCACTTAGTATGGTGACCATTTTAAGCTGTGTATAATTAATCTGTCATGGAAATTAGTTGTTTATTTATTGTGTAAGTATGCCTTTTATTAAGACTACTTTGTGAAAACCTAATTGCTGCTATAGTAATATAGCATAACAGTCCTTCACATAAATACATGATTATTATGTACAGTCACTTATCTGTGAACGAGCTCTGCTACTACTTTCCTTAATTAAGGATACAAAGGGCTCCTTCATCTTTGCATATTCCCTAGCTAGGACATTGATACTCATTATTTCCTAAGTCCAAACACTGAAACTGTGTCAAGAATGCATCTATCACCAGATGGGTTCTTATAGTCAGCGGAATTTTCAACTGCATCAGCAAATTCAGCAATTTGCAATTTCTGTATGTCTGACGTGTTTTTATTGGTGAAGATCACTTTCAAATACCAAGATCATGAGAATGATTCCTCCGTTAGTCTCCTCAGCAGTCGAACCTAATGACAGTAATTAACAGCCTGTGATTAGCAGCCACTCCAGAAAGTCTTTGAATGTTAATTTGCTTCAACTAATATGCAGCACTTCTGTGTAATGAGATCTATGCTATAGGTTCACAGTGAAAGCAAATTATTTTCCAGCATTTAGTCATACAAATGATTCTCATTTAATCACTTGAACAGTAAACCTCAATGTTCTAATAAGTGACATTTGTTTTTCTGTCATTTGATTTATTACAAATATAGGCGATAGTATGGTATATCGAGCACTGTTTCTTCAAAAAAGGTAATGAACACACAAGGTATTTCTGTGGATCACATCGTAACCAAGGTGATCTCATTTTATTTTTTCAAAGAAAGGTATCTTCAGCCTTCTCCTTATCCTCCTCTTTTCTTTTTGGTTCTTCATCCTCTTGTTTTCCTTGGGGTGCCTTTCCATATGGCACCCTAAGTGTTACCCCTGAACTGCGTTTCCTCCTTTTCACACTATAGATTCCCAGGTAAACTAAACCAGTTGCACTTCAGTGCACTTGAAGAGGGTTGAAAGGAAGCAAGGCAGAATGAGCTCACATTGTCAGTGGACAGGGGAAACCAGGAGAAAACCACAGCAGCATTAGGAAGTACCCACGTGAATTGCTGCATTCCTTTTTGTGTTTTGCATCTGCAAGGGCTAAGTGTACTCCTTGCTGTTAGGAGTGACCAAATTATGCCCTGGGTTGAGGAGTCAAAGACATTCAAAAAAAATATGTTTATTACATGAGTGTAGACTTGAGAGAATGCTTTCTCTGTTCTTTCAGCTGTTTGGCCATCTATGCATTGTGAGCAGTGATACTACAGATTGCTTTCCTCCAAGGCTGTGCTTAGAAATCCATGAGAAGTGGTATTTCACAGCAAGACTGCACAGCCTTCCTGGTCACATGAGATGCATGCAAAAAGTCTTTAGACAGCTGAGAACTGCAGGAGATACCCACATCTTTTAGAAAGAGAGCCAAAGTGAAGGGAGATCCAGCTATAGGACGGACATAGTAGGTGGCAATGTCCATCTGATTCAGCAGTATGAGCTCTGGGACTCCCATGGGCTGCTTGCTTTCTCCTTCTACAAGCCTATACTGACCAGAGCCCTCTGCATCAGGGCACTGGGGCAATAGCCTCCCCAGTGCACTCCTCAACCATTCTGTCTTCTAGTTCAGTTCACAATTGGAGGAAAAATAGATGTAGATAATTTGAGAAAAGTGTTTTGGGTTTATTTTTAACCTACTTTTTAAAATTCAAGTTTTTAGTATGTAAACGCATGCTGGTTTGTCCCTCCTTATTCTGGATACTGTCTTTTCCTAGCAAACTTGCTCTAATCATCTTCTTATTCAGATCTCTTGCATGACAGGAACAGTAGTAGCTTCACTTCAAGGTATTGCAGCAGTCCTGGAGTGAGTATAATAAACACCACCCTTAGCTGGACTCAAGGTATGCACTAGCCCTAAATGTCTTAAGAAATCTCGCAGTTTATTGTAATTTGGCTATTGGACCTAATTTTACCCCTTGGAACTGAGACCTAAAAGCAAACCATAGGGTAACCACAAATTCTCTTTTATTACTCCAAATTCCCTTGATATTGCATGGGAAACTTCATCTAGCGCTTTGTGCAGTGTCTGATGCCCTGTTCAGGAAAGGGGTGCGCAGAGCGCCTGTATCTAATTCTGCAAGCTGGTGGCTGCCAGTAGAGACATGCTTGTCGCTTTTTTTAGCATCATTCACTCAGTGCAAGAAAGAGGGGATTTTGAAAGTCAGCATTCTGCAGATAGGTAAAATGAAGGGGAATGGATTCTAATCTAATTGTAAATGCCCTGTTTTTAAAACACTTGTCGATAAATCCTCCCATCAACAAACATTCTGGGAGCCGACAGCATGGTCAGATCAGGAGTCCAGCTCCAGTTGTGATATCATATTTCCATCATTCAATGTACAAAAACTCGGAGAAATTTATACACTCAGTTGGCTGATTTAAAAATGTATTCAGGCTTCAGGAGCTTGTTTTGGTAGAAATACTGAGAATATCCCAGGCTATGGCATATGTTCACTGTTCTGCCTTTTATGTTGAGCTCAACGTCTAAAAGAGGACCTTTCAGAAACCTATCTAGAGGTTGAGCGTAGGGCTGAGAGTGGGAGATCTTGAGCCACAACTACATTTTTGCAGCTGGGTTGCTGTGTGGGCTTAGGTAAGTAATTTTCTAGTCTTGTCTATAGTGAAGGGAATAATGCCCCTCCATCCCAAGGATGAATAATGCTAGTTAATACTTGGTTAATATTTCTAAACACTTGGTATTGCCTATAAAGATGTAGGTACAATCCTTTTTCCTACTATATTGCATCTATCACTATAACGTCAGTCATAAGAGTTGAGATAGGTTCTAACAAATTTTATGTTGTACTTTTGGCTGCTGTCCAATTTTCTTCAAACTGCTGTCAGTCATATGCAGGTAAGGGCAATTCTTAGCTTTCTATTACTTTGCTACCCCTCCAGCCCTGAATCTCTTTCTATTTCTCTCTCAAAACTGGTACCATGTATGTATAGCTTATTAAGCGAATTTCTAAATCCACTGGGCCCCATTCAGGTTAATCAAGATTAAATATAACTCTTCTTAAAAAAAACCCATGGTTTTTAAAGTAGTTTAGCTGGTACACTTTTCATTTGTTTCTTCTTTTCATTTATTTCTTCTGTTCATAATCTTTTTATTATGAGCATGCAGCTCCATCCACTTGTAGCAGCATTCCTCCAACACTATCATGAGATTCACTAGCGATGTTCTGTAAATGCCAGCCAAAATCTATCTGCAAGAACATCTGCTCAACAGTGCAAAACTGATGTAATTACCAACCATCATCTTTTATCCTCCTGCTGGGGCAACTGCTCCAAAGCATGACTTTTTGCCCTGAGCTAACAAGATCCAGAAACTTGCTGTTATGTACAAATCCTGCCACAGAAAACTAACATGGCTTATACACAAATTCCAGCAGAACCTTTCAGCTACAACAGGTAAAAATACCCAAGTGGCATGGTTCCTGTGGAAATATTTAAAATTTTCTATGGTCTTTTTTGCTTCTGCTTCATACATTGTTGCTACAAGGGATTATTTTTAATGGTTGGTAATGATTATACAAAAAAATTATTAAAAATAAATAAATATACATAGCAGTACAAAGGATGTTGCAGATACTCAAATTTGTGATTAAATTATAAAAGGGTGTCGTGTGTGTGTAAACAGATGATAGATACTAGGAGATGGGTATTCTGTACATATAAACATACACTGTATTTGCATGTAGGAAAAAGGCAAATTCACACGCTTCACAGTACTACTACTGGATATATATTGCAGAAACCCTCAATAGATAGCCTATACCTTTCAGTAACTTTTTTCTGACTAGGCACTGACACCTTCCTCTCTAGGAATTGTTTCCATCATTGCAAACCTCCAAGAACTTTCAATTAATTACATTTTTCTCTCTCAAGCAACCTGATAAAGAAATGCTTCCATTTTCCTTGTATCAAAGAGAAACAACTGTCACAACAATATGTGCCTACTGATTCTGTTTTTACATCTCTGCTTGTGAGCCACAGAACTGACTTGCAGAGTGGCCACCTACGCTGGTGGCAGCTTTCACAGCCAGTATCTCTGGTTGGCTCTTCAGTCACTGAAAGTGTAATGTGCACCCAAAGCCTAAACCTCTGACCGCCTCAGGGCAGCAGAGGTTATAACTGCACGGTCATGCATTTCTCAAATAACATTGGTTTCACTTCATTCCTGGGGAAGGGAGGTCTCCTTCCTGAGCTGGGTGAGCTCTACCTCCAGAACACATTGGGAACAGTATGCAATTTTGATTGCACCTGCATAACCTCGTACCTTAGGTGATTATGGAAAATCACCTAACCTACAGTTCTCTAATTATACTGTTTAAAAAAGCAGAGAAAACTGGATTGCTGAAATAAAATTAGAAAGACCCCACCAAACCAATAATAACCAATGTGCAAATGCAACTCATACAGGATGAGGTTTCCTCCATATTTCTAAGTAAATACATTCACAAACCATAGCTAAACTTCTGGCAGAGCACCCTGTCAGCTTTGTCTGTCTAAAAATAGATGCCTGTGGGACTCAAGGCAGGAGCTCCCTGTCCAGCAGCCTCTCTGCTTCTGCGTTTCTATGGCCTCCAGGCCTGTATTCTGGTTCCTAGAGATTTTGATTGTCCCTTAGATCTTTGGTGGGATGATTTCTGCATAGCTGAAGCAGATAGGGCTGTGCTAAAATGGGCTATTTTCATAGCCAGATTTAGCAGTGTCCCAGACACGCAGGTACGGATTCCTTCTTGGAGATAGCACAGGCAGCTGAATATTGGTACCAAGTGGCATTGTTTGGGATATAAATATATTTTCAAGCAGAATGGTGGGGGTTGCACATTCTCTGCTATATTCTGATCTTGAGTTACTCTTAATCAACGCATTCTCAGCATTGAGGTCAGCAGGGCTACGCTGTGCTGCGCCAGTGAAGAACTTCAGTCAGCCTTGGTGACTTAATTAAATACTTCAAAAAGATCTGCAGTGGCACTTATTCACCTCCTCATGCAGTTGTCCCAGACTTTTTGTTAAACCTGTTGATATTTTTATTTCTTGGGACAGCCTTCCTATTGCTACATGTCTGCACTTTATCATCTGAGGAAAGAAGCAATTGCAATGACAGAACTAGACCTTGTTATGCTATGAGTAATATTACACACAGTCCAGCACTTCTGGAGGGAATCTTGAACGCTGGTGCTTTATATACATGATAAACAGGGGAATTTGGTTTGTATTTGAGATAATTTATGGTATAGGCTGCTTCATGTATAGCTGCTGCTGTGCTGTTGTTTCATGCCAAGATTCATTACACATAATGGGTTGGCTAACATCTCTGGGACTTCTTAGAAGATGTGTTAAAGAGCCCTAAAAGAAAAGTATGTAGATTATAGCTTCCCATGTTTTTTGTAAATGTTTTAGACATTTGGAATGTGCCATTAAAATTTTAACAAAAGGAACAGAAGGAAAGCGTAGTACTAAGTATTTTCTTCTTCCTACTCATTTTTAGGGTAATGAATTTTCTGCTTACTGAAGCATATTTTGTCTGCTCTTTGCCTGTTGATTAACAAAGGGCTAGAACAGTTACTGTATTGCTCAGTAAAAGTGGTGCTGTGTAGCACAAAGTATGTATTCTATGTAATCCTGACTCCCTAAAATTTTTGTGGTTTGTGCTTGTGGAGAACAGAAAACGGTGATAAAAGCCTATGGGATTAGAATGGCGGGCCTTAAGATCCACTTAGCACAGGGATAAATAAATAGGGGAAGGGTAAGCTGGGAGAATCAGGCTGTAGGTACCAGTACAGCAGACAACATAGAGCAGGGGTCCTCAAACTACTGCCCGCGGGCCAGATACGCCCCCCCCAGGGTCCTCAATCCGGCCTCCAGTATTTACAGAACCCCCCACCCCACCCCCCCCGCCGGGCGTTTGGGGGGAAAACCAAGCAGCCACAGATGACTGCCTGCCACTGCATCTGCGCGCCGGCCCCCTGTTTAAAAAGTTTGAGGACCCCTGACATAGAGTATGGTTGTAATAAGCTGGCTAAGTTCCCAGCTACAGTGCATCTAAAGGTCTAATACACATTAC
Source organism: Falco biarmicus (assembly GCF_023638135.1). Classification (NCBI taxonomy): domain Eukaryota; kingdom Metazoa; phylum Chordata; class Aves; order Falconiformes; family Falconidae; genus Falco; species Falco biarmicus. Next base: position 19,945,029 of record NC_079295.1, read on the forward strand.
TGGTGAGACTTACCTAGAGAGCAATTCTTAATATTTCTGTGCATAGCTCGCTTGGAAGTTTGCTCATGTCAGATTTTGACCTCAGATACACAAGTACAAATCCAGGATAAGAACAGTAGAACCCACTTCCTTGCTTTGGAGTGATACCATGCCAATGAGAAGTGTGTGTGGCAGGTAGCACTAATTCCTGCCTTTTCCCCTGCAGGGAAACGGCTGCACAATCCTGAAGGGATCTGACACAAAGTGCTGTGAAGATGATGGCAGAACTGGAGTAGAGGCTGCCATCTGTGTGGGGTCCTAGTGTCAGTAAGGACAGTCTTTTGGGGCTGGACAACAGGGTACCCAGTGGGTGGTGGGGCAGGGATAAGCAGAGCCAGACAAGGATAGCGGGAAGCTGGCAGAGGGGGTGGGAAGTCTGCATCTCCTCTGCTTCACTCAGCAATGAGGACACCATTGACTCAAGTCTACTCTACTGCTCTGCTGGCCCCCATGCACAGCTACGTGCAGCTTCCAAACCCCATTTGTGTTTGGGTGAATCTCTCATCTGTGATCACTTGAACTCTGCATCTGCAACTCTATTGCTATTAATCCCTCTGATATTCCCAGCTCCCTGGATTTTACCTGGGTTTAGAGCTAGTGGTCCTTAATTTTTAGAGTGAGCCTTTGAGGCTCCGCTACACTGCTCCTAATACGAGATTCAGTACTTATATTTTATTTAAAACACAGGGATTGTTACTATAGTGCTTTTAACATTCTAATATACACATAAAATTTTTATGGTGCTCTCTCTTCCTGAGAGAAGTCTCAGGTATAAAACAGTTTTTCAAGGGAAAAAAAAAGGCACATAACAGCCCTGCTTTGCTTTAATTTTGGGTCCACAGAAGTCTCTTGCTATGTGTGATTGGTATCAGTGAAAACAGAAAAGAATTCTCCAAGAAGAAAGTATCAAAGCATTTTAAAAAGAAGCTTATTTCTGTGCTGCCCTCAGCACGCTGCTGGCTCGGTCCCTTGCAGGCGACAGGGGCAAAGCTGCAGATGGCTAGAGCTGGAGATACCCTGACCACCTCCCCCCAGTGTTGCTCAGGTACGTTTCTGGAGGACAGCTGCTGCCTTACTCATCTCAGTTGAGTCTAGTGCTCTCCCCACACATCATTTTTCCCCTATTTCAGTTTCCCATCCAAAACACGTACACTTTATCTAGAGGTGTTGCCAGAAATGAGGTGATATTGCAGCTCAGCTGTGATGCAGGCTTTGGCCCCAGTGGCAGGAGGCACAGAAATACAGCTCTGCTGCAGTGCAGGAGCACCAGGCGATGGAGAGGCATGAGAGGAGATGCAAAGGGGTGGGGAGATGCCCAAACTATCATTACAGCACTGCTGGCCTTCCTGCTCATGCAAAGCAAGCGGAAAGCCATTGTGTTCATGCCCAGGTAGTAGCAGGCAGCAAGAAGAGTGATGGCTGTAAGACATGTAGGAATTGGATGCTTCCTTTCTGTTGTCCCTTCTGGTATGGTGAGTCCGTTGGCACATAGCCCTTTCCCTGAGGCTGTTATCAGTGTTGTGTGACTGACCCTATCACAAATTCCAGCTGGATGTCACCTTTGGGATCTGTACCTGTGGTGCTCTTTGCATCTGGGACAAACAAAATGCTGCACCCCTTAAAGGGATTTTGTGTTCACTGGTCATTTTTGTTCTACATAGAAGTTCCTGCTTTAATGTGGAAATGGTGGTGTGTAACATTTCATCAAACGTAGAAAGCGTGGATGTGCACCTACCAGGTCTCCATCATGAGTTTATCTGAGGTCAGTTACAAGAATCTTTATTGAAAATTAATCCAATGGAACCAGGTCCTCTTTTAATGTTCAGAAGAGTTTGATTAGCTGTTTGTTGATAGACTGAAATGTTTCAGACAGTTCTTCAGTTTTTATTTAATTTCGCTTTTCATCTGCTTTGACAATATACTATAGTAAAAATGCTAATTATTCTTCTTACTATTTTCATCTGGAAGAGTAAATTGCATGGGAAAGCTGTTTATAGTGTATTTCCACATGGCTGAAATCAGGAATTACTGGAAATCTCCCATGAAGTTCTGCTCTTACAAGATTTCCAGATCAAAGTTATTTAGATATATTAAGTTGCAGTTAACAGATTTTTATATCAAGAAAACCAGGTTGGCTGTGATTTGTGAGATTTATTTTTTGCTGGAAGAATAAAAAGGTAGAGTTCCAAATTAATTATGCATGCTTATAAATGTGTGTGAGTGAACACCCTCAAAATCTATATACAGATTAGATTTATAGAGTACAATTCAATACTATTTTACAAAGCAATAAAAGTACTTGCTGATTCTCATGAAAAACATCAATATATTTTAGTTTTAATAATGAAAATGTTTAATAAATAAGATCCAATTATCAGCTTCATGGATAATACAACACAAAACCTTTTTTCACTTATCTGTGTATTTCATCTTTATTTTTACCAGTCTTAATTTGCTTTTACTATTTCTCTGGCGTTTTGGGTTTTTTTGGGGTTGTTTTTTTTTTTTACAATAGACCTTGGCTCATTGTCTTACACCTTTTACTTTGAATTTCAGGATGAGTAGTTTAATGCAGAAAGGTTACTTCTTTTTGTGAGCAAGCCTGGCAGTGAATGGGTGTTGCTTGGTTCAGTGTGTTTCTGCCTATAGTATGACATAATTATTTTTATATCTCTTGGCTGAAAGAGAACCTTGTGATGTACTGTCCTTGGAAGCTGTTGTCTTGGTATTACTCTGGAAATATAACCCCAAATTTCAGCTTGATGCAAACAGACATAAAATAATCAAATAGATTTCAGTGGATTCTCTCTTGTTTATACTAGACTAGTAGCTTTGACCTACTACTTAACATCAAATGGTGATACCGTGCTTAAAGGTGAATTTAGTTTTCAAAGGTTAGGTTGCCTTTTCCTCCACATAAGGTTTCATAGTGTACAACTGCCCTAGGACTGAGTACCACTGATTCTATCTACTTTATATGTGATCGTCAGATTAACACAAGAAAAGAGTTATTCTCCTTTGCCACAATTACCTCCTCCTCTGAAGAAACTCCTTCCATTTCCATTCCTTCTTCTCCAGGCTCTGAAGAGGAGCTCATAATTCAACAGTGGCCAGACATCGGTATGTTTATCTAAGTACAAAGTATTTGGAGTGAATGTTGCAGCATGTGATTTTTGGTGGATTTTAAAATGCACCCAGGTGCTGGAGCTGATGCAGGAGTTTGTTACTGCTCATTCAGCCACACACTGGCAGGACCCTTACTGACCATCTGTGGGATGCAAAAGACCCATTTGTGGTAGTGGGAGCCATCTCTGTTGTAAATAAGGATCAGGCTCTTCAATTTTTTTTTCTTGTTCTGATGCTGTATTTGGGAGCATGGGTTAGGTTAAATCCTGTATTGGCTCAGCCAGCTGGTGCCACTCTGCCTCCCCACAGCCAGAAGGACAAGCGGACAGGTAGTTTTCTGCTTTATTAAGAGATTTGAAGGTCAGAGTATCAAAATGGTAATTTCAATCAGGGCCAGTCTGGTTGCTCAGCAGACTAACGGAGTAACTGTAGGTTGTAGATCTTAATACATGTGGAGACTGTGATCTAATTCTGAGCACTGCTTGTTGGGTCAGATCTGGTTGAGTCAAATAGCGATGCATCAGCCCATCAGGTCATTCCTGAGAGGCTGCCTCCCGCCTAGGTGGCAGCAAATGAAATAGAAAGAAGGAAGGAAATGGAGACCTTGCTTTGCTGAATAAGCACAAATCTCTGCATTAAGGATTAGCACTTAGAAAATAATCCACTGTTGTCTTTAGTGTAATCTCGACAGACATACTAAATTCAGTGTTGAAGCCCACGCAGGTACTGTCAAGTACCAGACAAAAGCATTCCTTGCACATGGAGTAGAAAGCAGGGACTGGAAGAAAGATAGAGTAATTTCTTATTGTCACTCAATTAATCCCTATAGTGCCAAATAGCACGATGTTGACTACGACAGGAGGCACTGTTACAAATTTACAGGTTTCTCTAAAAAGGAGAGAGGGATTGCAATGGTTTGATTCCAGGTGTAAATGTAAGATTTTTTTCTGATAGTATAATAACTAATAAGGATTTTTAGGAACTTGAAGGAATAACAGTATATTGAAAACAAACATATAGGGGTGTTTAGAACCTTACTATAGCCTTCCCCTGATGCACAGGTCTGTGCCCAGCCCCAGCACACTAACAATAGCAGCAACAGCAATTATATAGCAACTGTAAGTGAGTAACATTTTTCAAGACACCATAGGTACTGTATTAGGAGAAAAAACCCAAACAAACAAATTAGCAAAATGAAAGCACAGCACAGTACTTAATCACATAGTTGTCTCATTTAAATCAGTGGGTCGACTCATTTTCATATAATTATGCATGTTTTTAAGATATGCTTGGTATGTCACAAGACTGTGTAATCTTATAATTGCAGCTATCCATTTCCCTAATGTTTGCCCTACCTCTGGAGAAAGGACTGCTCTTTTGTTACTGGTTGTAGGGTAGTTGGTGTGTGGGGTGCAGGCTTGCACCAAAAGCTGGTAAGCACTATGACAGGATCCACAGTAACAGAGCCTTAGTTTAAAAATAACTAATTATTGCTGAAGAGATGGTAAAATACAGAAGTTGCTTAATCACAAGCGATGCTACAGCAGCCTTGCAGTAGAAAATGATAGGGTGACAGGGTAAATGGCTTCTGCTACCTTCAGCGTACTCTGCAAAAGCTGGAACCAGTGGAAGCCAGACCAGGTAGGTGTAATTACAGTCAGGGAGCTCTGGCAGAGATGGGGGACTGCAGGTGGTGGGAGACCAGTAGTAAAATGATGTGTTTTATGTTACTGGTGTCCTGTCTTTTATTTACTTTAGTCTGCTAGCAGGATGTTTCTCTGTAAACATTACCACAAAACACTTAAACAGGAATAAAAGTAACTTTTATTGAAGGAATTTAAAAGTAGTCTCTGGAAAACATGCAAGAAACACCATGTGGACTCCACATCTTCTTCAAAGTAGAGTGAACAGCAGGGATCTGCTACTGTCACCAAAACCAAATCCAAACTGCACCTTTTAATATTTACATAATTGAAAGTACAAATCCAGGTTGCTGCCTGAAAGTGCTAACATTTCATGACAGTGAAAGAGTCAAACTCGCCTTTTCAAACTTGTAATAGAATATGTAGCACCAAATTAAGCCTGTAGTTCTGGCATAAACCAGCAACATCAGGACAATAGTGCTTACCACATATTGCAAAATATAACTTTCCGTTCTTTAGACTAATTAGAGAGGCAGCCAGTAGCACCACTATGGTTCTGTCAGCATTTCCACAATAAAACCCCCCTTTCAGGGCTTTATAACTTGGCTGTAAAAAATTAGCTTCAGGCTGAAACTTGGCATGCCATGGTTCACCCCAGCAGCAAGTCAAGCTGTGCATGTGGTTATGTGTGTGGTTTGTTGATTGTTTCCTAAATACAAATTTTCATTAAAATTAGTTTTGCCACTTCTTGGAAGACAATAATAAAATAAATGAATTTTTAAATAAGCATAGTTACATTCTTTGGCAGTGTCTTGCAGGAAGTTAATTGTTAAAAGTGTGAAGGTTTGAGGTGGGAAGCATACCGCCTTGTGCCGCTTTTTTATTTTAAATTAAATCATCTCAACGGAAGTTTGAAAGCAGGTTGTTGCACTTGCATGATGAAGTTATTTCACAGGGTGTGATCCTGACTCCATGAAAGACATCAAGCCGCTTTGACAGAGAAAGGCCCCACAAAAGCAGCTTGCTCAAGGGCACTGGTATTCAAATAGTCCCCGAAGCCCCTGGAACAGCTGTGCCAGAGGGAGGATTGGTGTCCCCTGAGCTGCTGGAGTGTCCAGGCTACTAAATGTGCAGGTGGAGAAGCCATCAGTGACCTCATCCACTTTGCACATAGTGGTGGCGATGTCAGCCTTTCCTAGGCTTGTGTCATGGATGAAACTGGGGGATCTCTTCCAGCCATGGGTGGTAAACCACTGTCTGTTAAATTTCTGTATTATGGATGAGCACAGTGCATTACTTCAGAAGTGTTTGCATAGCCCGACTATATCCGCAAATATTGAATTGAGCTGAGTAGAATAAATAACCTTACTGCAAATATTTCTGTATCAGCTTCACTGTGGTCTGTAGAAAGACCCAAGGAGTCAGGACACTACCATGCAACTGGAGACACTGCAACATGTTTTTGATGTTACTGCAAACAAAGTATTTGAAAGGGAATCAGAAAGAGTGGTAAGATGGGCAAAGCTGACTCATTTTTCTTCAGGGGAGTCTTCCTCATTTTAATGCGGTTTAAATTTTTTTGCATGTTTTGATTATTTTTTTTTTTAGCATTTTTAAAAGTTAATAATAGTTGGTTATTAAAAAATGTAAGTAAACAATGCAAGACGTGGAAGCTAGCTTTGCTTCTTCCAAGGAAGCAAATAAGAGAAATACTCTAAAAATACATAGGAGATGGAAAAAGTCATCAATATGCATTAACATATTCTCCAAATCATTCTTCAATATAAGTGTCACAAAGAAAACTAACAATCCACATCCAGTATGCTTCAATCAATGAACAGTTGAAGATGAAAATTAATATTATAGAGTAGAATAACCAATTATAAGCCAATTCAAAAATCTATTCATCATGGACTCATTTTTGCAATGGGTGGATGAGATTTGAAACAGAGAGAAAGTGAGTGAGTAAGCAGCACTGAGCCAACTCACCAGCTTTCCAGGCACAGAACTTTGTCACCACCCCAAAAAGAGAGCTGATAGCTGATGAACAAGTGAGATATTTGGGCTCAGCCCATGTCCCTGAGGCCTCTGAGAGCTGCCTCTCACGCAGAGGTAGGCTCAGGCTCTCCTTCAGATCAGCAGAATTTTGTTACAGCTTTAATTTTCTCCGAGAGTAGCTGCCAGGATATCCTTGAACACATAAACCCAATTAAGCCAAGCTAGACTGATCATTAGGCTTTCAAGTATGTGTCTGCTGATATTTTATAAGGCTGTAGTCTACTTAAAGTTTCACCTCCTGCAGCCACCCAAGGTTGACCCTGAGAGTCCACTGAAACAATAGGCAGAGGCTCCTAAATTTCTGGGAGAGTCTTTGAGTGTCTCACACAGAGGCTGCCCAGACCACTGTGGCTCACATGAGGATTACTCCAAACTTCTTTTTACACCTTCCAGCTGCTGAGGTGGCACCCACTTTGAGTAATAGCTGGTGTGACTTTGACCTACACCCATGGGTGACCTAAGTGTGCAAGTGGGGAAGCACGTGAAGGGGGCACAGGAGACACATACAGGCTTCTTTAGGCACAAGCTGATCTCCATTTGTCACCTTGAGGGCCTGTTTAAATTTTCTGATCTTTCTCAGCTTGCAAAAATTACCACACTCTGGCTGTGATTATGCAGTTTGTTAGCACCTAGTGGAAGGCAAACAAAACCTATTGCTTAGTGTCTCCCTGCTCCTCCCTTCTGAACCCGCCTTCCCACACCAGTCCCAGCTTACACAGACCACTCACCTTTACACAAACAGCTCATCCTTCAGAATGAAATGCTGGCCGAGTAACCAGACACTTTTAAAGATAAATAAACTGAATTTTTCAAACCGAGAGGGTATACATTGATCCCTAACCCTGCTGCCTTCCACTGACCCTACATGGCCAGCTTTGTGATCATGTGGTCACAAGCCAGTTTCACTGACCCAAGTTAAGAAATCGACATGGGTTCTGCTCACACAAGCTTTGTTTTTTTACAAGGTTAGTTTATACTGAAAGATGCTGTAGGACTAGGTGAGCAGATACATAGGAGAAGACCTAGAGGGATTTTACAGATGGCCATGGGTCAACACCCTTGGCCACAGCTAGTCTCTGTCCATCCTCATGCTCACTTTTGCCTGTCATTTTAGAGACCTCGTGAGCATGAAGACATTCTTCCTCTTTAAATGCTGTATGTGTGTGTTTATGCTTTAGCTGGTCTTCTGTGATAGTAAATATTTCATGTATGGTTTTGCTTTGTTTGCCTCCTTTGATTTCTTTTGGCAGTATGCAACAGCCTGCAGGCGCAAGTCCACTTTTAAATTTAGGGATGTGCTGACTAAACTACACAATTAACCAAATGCATTCAGGAACATATGGCCCAACTCTTTGCAGTAGAATGCTGGAAAATTAAATGAAAGGAATGTAAAAAATTTATCAGCATGTCCCACTTGAAAAAAAAATAATAATACTGCTATTAATATATTATAATAGAGGAACATAATTTACAAATATCTTCTGTGGATTAGTAGGACTTTCAGGCCAACAATATTTGTGCTATTGTGCTGTCATTGCCTAGGACTGCATGGCCTCTACAGCTTCATGCACTGAATAAGCACTTCTCAATATTTAAAGATATTCTTTGCCTGTTTGGAATCCCTTTTTTTGCTGGGTTTTTTTTTTTTGAAAGATACTGTCTGACTCCTTTTTTCTCTTCCCAGTCCCTGTGCATGTTTTTACTGGATCAAAACCTGCAGACTGCAGTTTTGATTTCTGTATTTCTGCAAGAATCTCCTCTATGATTTCTGCCTGGGAACCCAAAATCTGCTGCCAGTCACAGGACGGGGAAGGAAGACAAAAGCAAGCTAGACTTTGACTGCATAATGCCGGCTACTAAAGGAAATACATACAGAGGGCTGAAATCAGAGGTGGCATAAGAGGTAAGTCAGGGCAAGTACCTGCATCATAGACTAATCTGAATTAAATGATCAAAACTAAAAATGCAATCAGGTATAATGAAAAGGGAAACACAGTAAATGGTGGGAAAAAATATATATTCCTTATTGCATCTCAGCTTCCAATTATCATTAAATGTGTACCTCAGGCTGAACCTGACCCAACCTGACATGCACTGCATAGTCACACTGTGACTTCTGTCACTGCCTGTGACTGGTGTCACAATAGGGCAGGGCTTCAACAAACTAGAAGGAAGAGCGGTAGTTATTAAAACGTATATATTTGTATTTAAAAAATCTCACATTCTTCATCAGAATCTAATCATCTCAAACCAGCAAATATGGAGGATATATACATATTTGTATCTATAAGTTATGTGAATGTAGTTAATAATACTGCCTGCAGTGCTACACTTACTTAGCCATTACTTCCTCGACACACCTTAAACTAAAGCCAGCTCGGTGGTTTGTACCATTCTGACAGCCAACAGGAAAGAGCAGAGAACACCCCATCACAGTATTGGCACTCTTGCCTGCCTTTGCTGAAATGTTGCATGATTGTGCTGTATCAATAGCATTGTCCAGAGGGCCATCACAGGTTCCCCTTGTTCATGTCCTCCAAACCCTCCCAGGCCACGCCGGCAGGGAACAGAGTGACTCCGGGGAAGTCAGTGTGTTGTGCTGCTGATGAATTTGGCCCTTTGTAAAAAGAGACTGATAACCCTCTTCTCCCTCTCTTTCTCTCCAGCAGGAAATTATCATTTCAAATCCGATGACTCATACAAGTCTCTTCACCTTTTTGTCTGAAGTGCTCAGTCTCCCAATGAAGAGCAAAAGCTAAATTCCACAAAGCACCATAAAGAGGATGCCGGTTATGATTAAGCTTAATTTAATGCATTCTCTGATATATGTTAATGCTTTATGTACAGCTATGCGTGCAGCTAAAGGGACAGATAGAAAATAGGCTGGGAAATAGAAGAAAATGAAGTTCATAGCAAAGCCTGTGTTTCCCCAAATGGAAAGCATCTAAAGATTGGGAATTGCCTCTTTTTTTAACCCCTGTTTCCCAGCCAACTTTATCAGCCAACTTTCTGTGAGCCCTCGCTCTGCTTTTAGTTATCAACTTGCTTTTTTTATCCTGTTCATAGGAAAAGAAAGCAAGCAGACAAGAATTAAAAACAGAATTAAATAAATATCTGGCACTGTTTCATGAGAAGCATATCCTAGAGAACAATAACAATCTAGATAAGGTTCAACTTTTCTTTTTGTTTGCTTTAAGGACAGTTGTTTGGCAGTTCCATGCTCCCCACATATCCTTTTCAGTTTATGTATTAAATGTAAACTTTCTCCCCTGAGTATCACCCCACAAAGAAACAAAATAATAATAGAGAAAAGTTTGGGGGAGATATTTGTAAAGGATAAAATTTGTATGCATCCACAGTAACATGTTTTCTATAAAGATTTTTGAAGCAGCCTTTTTACTCTCATGTGTAGGAAATATAAAACACAATGATTGCTTTTTTTTCATAAGAAGTTACTATACAGATAGGTATGCTGGGATGGGGAGGGACAAACAAACCTAAAGATGACAGAATTGTACCAAATGCTGTTAGTATGCCAGATCTTATTACAGAGCAGTGGGAGGCCTTGTATGCTACGTACTAGCTCTATGGGGACTTCCATATTTAAAACAAGATGAAAAAAATGTGATTTGAAAAACCCCTCATGGGCAGCCTTCAAAGGCACAGACAGGTTCTGACTGGATTAACATTTATTGACTGTTTAAGCCTGCTTTTTTGCTTCAGGACAGAGATACATGAGTTTAATTGCAGAGGCTGTTCTGCCAACTGATCACCAGAGTGGCAACCAAAGCTTTACTAATCGGTCCTTCATTAAAGAAAAGTCTCTATTACAAAACAAATTAAGCATGCTCTGATCCTAACCTACAGGTCCAATGGCATTACAGCAAAGTTTAAGCTGTTAGAGCACTGAAAAACTTATTAAGGTTTAGCGCTGAGATAGCACTTTTGTATTGATTTTACAATACGCAGGTATTATGATTTATGGAGTGCTAGTGTCACTCTAACAAGCTGAAGGACACACAATATCATCTCCAACATCATTAAAATTCAGAAGCCTCTAGAACTAACTCATCAACCACTGTACATTGTCACAGACTATAGAGCTGTATTCCAGTTGGAAAATGCCCTGAGCTCTTTCTGGAGAGTTGTCTTCACAAATAATTTAATTTTTAAAAAGGAAAAGGAAAAAAAAAAAAGAGCGCTCAAACTCCACACACGTTTTAAAAATTAACTGATTGCAAACGTCTTGTTCCTGTGACAGAAGGGTGCAATTCTTTACCATCACCTGTACCAAAACGAGTTTTCCTGCCTTCTGTTCGTGACCCCTAACGCGCCGGCAGCGCAGCTCGCTGGAAGATGCCGGTCCGCCGGAGCTGAGGGGGAGCCGTGCCCCACGGCACCGCGCTCTGTACCCCGGCTGGGTGGGGTTACCCAAGTTTGGGTGCCCACCCTGCCTCCGACCAAAGCCACCCCACCCTCCCAGGCGGCTGCTCTCGCTCTTTTCCCAGAAAAAGACAAAACCCGGCATCCCGGCGCTCCTTTTAAAAGCGGAGAAAGCGGCGCCTGATGTAAACAAGACACACAGCGCGCTGCGAACGAGCCGCACGCAGCCAGCAGCCGCTGCTGAGGCCGGGCTGCCGGCCCCGGCCCGGCCCAGACCGCGCCGCCCGGGCGGTTCCGCGGTGCGCTGGAGACCCCTGTCGGCGGCTGCCCGCAAGGGCGGCCGGGGGAGCCGGGGCCGGGGGAGCCGGGGCCGGGGGAGCCGGGGCCGGGGGAGCCGGGGCCGGGGGAGCCGGGGCCGGGGGAGCCGGGGCCGGGGGAGCCGGGGCCGGGGGAGCCGGGGCCGGGGGAGCCGGGGCCGGGGGAGCCGGGGCCGCTGTGCCCGCCGCGGGCAGGAGCCGGACTGCGGGTCGCAGCGGGGAGAGAGCCCCAGGCGCGGGCCATGCCAAAATACACTGCCGGGAGCGCTCAGCTTTCTCTTTAAAAATGTTTAATGTTATTCATTTTGTGCTTGCCTGCTGTCCCCGCAGTGCAGCAGCCCAGCCTCCGCTCTGGTACCCCCGGTTCTGAACTCGTAACACCACGTTAGCGTTTTTACAGCTGGTGGGTGAACGTATCCAGCGGAGGCACAACTTGGCCTTTCTTCTAGTGGTGTGGAAGTGCAGGAAATCCTCCTCCCGGAATTTTGTAACTCATCTCGCAGATGACAGCGGTAGCTATAGCACTGGAATGGATCTGGGCTAGCTGAAGGAATTAGTCTTGGCAAAATCCTGTTTTACCATACCACGCTGCACTAAGTAGTCACAATTTGTAATTATATTAATAGGAATCTTCAAGCCTGATTCTCTTCTGAGTTATTATTTGTACAGCCCACATGTGCTCATTTACACCAGCACTACCAAATCACTTACAAAAGGAATGTAGGAATGACTGTACAAACCACCTGAGTACCAAACCCATTTGTTTTTAATAAGGCAGCGTGAGATGCTGGGTATTATAGAATGAGCATTTCCATTCTTCTCTTTTGCACGGTGACTGCTGGTAGCTCTTGTTTCTTACCTCAATTCACGAAAAGCGTTAGATCATTATTACATCTGCTATACAAATATAACCAAATATAGAAACATGCGTTCTACTGCCAGCCTTTTGTGTGCACAGCTCCCCTTACAAGCTCTGGGAATGTTTCTTGTGAAAGGACTTCAAAGGCGGGTGATTGGGTAGCTAAGCTTATTAAAAAGCAGCCTTATCTGAGGAGTTCCGAAGTATCCTAAACTGACAGAGCCTTGCGATGTGCCCCATGCTTCTGTTTGGCATATGCATATTCATTTTTCTCCCAAATGCTGGAATACCCAAATATCTTTTCGTTTTGAGTTACACTTGAAAATGTCATTTAAAGATATTAAATACTTCCTAAATTATTTTTCTAAATTAAGATAAACTGTAGCTTATTGAATGCTTTTATCTTAAATGAACCTAGAAGCTTCTCAGATTTACCTCTTACGCTGATCTAAGTCTTAACTCAACCAGGAGAGCCTCCCGATCTCAAATTGCATTTACACACAGCAGAAGTATGTTCAGCCTAAACAAGACCAGAATCAGTCCAAGGTATGTGAGTAATACTTGGAAGTGACTGAATAACCCACCACCCACCCCACCTCCCCAAAAGTATAAATCAGCATTTCTGTCTGCTGAGAATTGCACTACCATCCTTTTTGGGATCTCTCACAAATCTACTAAAAACCCCGCAAGACTCGAGCAGTCCTGCAAAATGCTACTCCAGTACATATATCAGAGTGGCAGCTAATAGAATAATTATTTTAAGTAATCTTAAAATTATTACAATGTATATATCAAAAAGATTAGATGTTTTCCAAATCAGTGTAAATATGTATTAGTCAATGGTATATTAGAGTGGCTGAAGCAGTTTCTGTTTTGTTGCTTATATTTTTAATAGCATGTTATTCCTAAGGAAGGAAGAAAAGGCTTTTCTTTCCGGTATCGTCAAAGATGCCTGATTGCAAAACTCAATCAATCCTAAAATTAAAATTAGGAGGCTGGATCAGCATGAAAGCAATTGTGTTATAAGTCAGAGTAAAGATGTTATTGATAGAAAAGCTAATGCAATACATTTTCCTCTGTCACACATTTCTGGCCCAAAGCAATTTGCCAACTAGCTAACCACCTCAGCATAAACACCGGGGAGCCCCCGCTGGGTCCTGGAAATCCCTCTTGTCTGCAAGTGCACAATATACAAGGCAAATCTCCATAAAGCTCAGTGCCACAGTTGAATACAAACACTCCTCAGGTCCTGCTGTGACTTGGCATACCCCACTGGACAGCTGGAAACTGAGAGGAAAGGAGCTGCTGCCAATAACGGGTTACAAGGAATTGTCAGCGCAAAGTTTCCTGGAAACAGGCAACGACTGACATTATTATTTTGCTGGAGGATATTGGTGTGATATATAAGATACATACAATGATACATGGTTGTGTTTGATAAATATTTGACAGCCTATATAGTAAAATGTGGCACCTTTTTGGCATGATCTCTGTGCTTGGGCTAAGAACTAAACTCTGAAAAAACAAACAGAATTTGTCCCAACCTTACATTTTACCTAACATAATTCTGGAAATCAGATATTTCCCTAAATGTCATTTTATTATTCGTATCAAAAAGATTTAGCATACTGAGGGTCATGAGTGTGTATCTAACACCTTTGCAGCTGCAGTTTTACTGTAGATAGATTGCATACAGTCACTCTTTCATTTTTTTTTTCTTGGAACCACTTGCAATGAAGTGCTACCGGCGATCATTAAAAAAAGATTGCTTTTTTTATGTAGCTTGAACATAGAAAATAGTACTTATCTGCATTCCAATGTAAAGAATGCTTGAAAGACAATCCAAAGATATAAATGAAACAGCTAAATTAGGGATTGGCATACTCAGTCATCATTAGTCTAATATAATATAATTTTTAATGTAAAGAAGCTACATTTTCTAACCCTGAATAAAAGCCCGGTGTTCTCTATGTGTTATAATAAATTAATGCAATAAAAACAGGTACGCTTATCCTGTAAAGAAGCTTATTAACTGGACTGCTAGTGCTGCAAAAAATTGGCATACAGTAAACAATACTTTTTTTGTTAGAATAATGATGTACAGTTTATTCTTTTATACTGTGCAGCACTTGGGGACCACATCCATTTACCAAAATAATACCAAATTAGTACTGCAAATATTGAAATCAGACCTTTCAGACTAACCAGTGGCCTAATTTTCTCTTCAATCTGCTCTTAATCTCAATTCATCAATAACACTGTCTTATTATAGGACTTTGACAGCGAGCTAGGGCTTTTGATAAATTATACATCTCAAGCCAGATTTAAAATTTGAAGCTCAAGTGCTAATTATCTGTACAGGCCTAGTTAATAACGAGATTTCTTGTTAAGTATCTGATCACAGCATGGGCATCATTTGTCAAGAACCTCAAGTCTACCCTGGAGACTAGCTCTTCGAATTCTCCCTTGCCTACCATATGTAAAATTGGGATCTTTGTTTCTATAATAACCTTTTATTAGGAAGCTGACATAATGATTAAGTTCGCTGTAGACACATACAATGAGTTAGACAATTACCCTTGCTGCTTTAAACTACTCAGGCTCCTAGCAAGACAAAATAATTAATATTGAATTTTAATTTGATGTGTTCCACATTTAAACCCCAATTTGCAAAGTACACCTGGAAGGCTGCCGCTGTTTCCTTGCAGTTTGTGCTGATGAAATAAAGGCTCCTGCAGTTTGAATGTAAAAGCACAGAAGGCATGATGCACCACAATCACTTCTCAGTGGAGCAAAGAATTTTCAAGCATTAATGGGAAAGGTAATTACCTAGGTCTAACTTTATAGCCTTTTCTCTAATGAAACTATAATCTCCCAGGCCTACATGGTTTAAGCATTTACATGATTTTAACGATTTCACTGCCATAGTTGTCACATGTGGTAATTTAAAAACTCAGTGCCTTAAAACAAAGATGCTAATTATATTTCTATATTTTTATTATTGAAATAAACCTGGACTGTGCAAAGTGACAGAACCATAATAAAAACAACCATGCACTGCATGGAAGTAGGTGGGGGCATATTTGTTTGCAGGAAAAAAGGTGCCTGAGAGCCTTCACAACTGTACCTGTTAACTGTGCCGAGCAGCTTAATTCCCCTGAGCTTTGGCATCGGGGCAAAGCACTCCATATGCTCCAAGGACCTTCAGTCACTCCTACTTCAGGCAAAACTCCCTTGTGCCAACTTGTGTAGTCATTACCTTATTAAAATACAAATGGTTCTCAACCATAATCACCTAAAGACAGATCACATACATACAGTATTGCCCTTCTAAGGTGGAGTCCTGGAGCTCTTCCCCGATACTAGTCCCGTACTCCCACACAAGCCTTGCTGCAGTCCTGACGGCACAACCTCCACCATAACTGGCAAGAACTTTCTCCCACATACAGATGAATTTGAGCCTGAGACATGTGGCAAAATGGGCTTATTGCCTGAAGGACTGGATGGACCACCCATTTGCAGGGTGTATCCTCTAACGTGGTTCCAGCTTTTCAGAGCGGTGCCTCACGTGTCTGCTGGGGTGGGAGTGGGATGGGGCTCCCACCCAGCTCACATCATCTTCTATTCACAGCTTTTGCAGCATCCCCTCTGCATATCTCTACTAACCTCTGCTTTTACTGTACTAGGCGGCTTGGCTGCCACCTCACCTCTATGTCAGATGTGCGGGCTGGCAGGGGTGTGACACTGTTAGTAAAATCGTCTTTCCCAATGACCTCAGCTCCAGGGTTGGACCCCGGCAAGCACCCTGCCCTTACTCAGCTCTAGTAGGGCTAGATGACTTTGGCTATACTTGAGAACCCCGCTTCTCTGAACAAGCTGAAGTCATTGCTACTACAACTTCCAGGGTAATCTAATTTGATGTTTGTCATCATAGCACAGCTTTATTTTCCAAAACCTCCTCACGTCCACTAGCAATGGACCTCGGGTGCAAATTTGGATCTATAACAAAATACGAACTTCCAAAAAAGACAGGTGTGCTCATGCCTAATACAGATACCTTCTGATTATTATCAGCTTATAAATGACACAAAATGACATATTTAAACAGAAAAACCAGAAGCCGCTTTGCTGATAGGAAGGTAAGTCTCAACACTCATTTAGAGTATTAATGGGGAGACAGAATTTTCATTTTGTGGAAAAATCAGACATTTCAGATTTTTTCAATTCTTTACTGGAAAAGCCAGGAAGATAAAAAAATATTTGTCAAGATTATTTTTCTGTCAGAGTCACTCCTACTAGTCAAAAAAATAAGTCAAGACTGTAAGTAGTGTCTTTTGGGTCACAAATTCAAGTGAAAGACACTGTAAGATGTCTGATAGAAGAATCTCAGAGAGGTAAGCTCTGCAAATCCCTGGGGAGTAATGGGCCTGAAGGATGGAGCCATGGACAAAGAGACAAGGAAAACTTAACCTGATGACTAAACACAGATTTCTACTTTGGCCCTTGTAACTACTCTTTCCCTCTTTGTGTTGATGTAATGACCCTTGGAAGAAACTGCATTGATCCTTTTAGCCTGGGGAGGAAAGTATCATGAGTTAACCTTGCACCAAAGCAAGAAGCAAAGGGGCTGTCAGGCTGGGGAGGGGCAAGGCTGTAGTGCTGGACTGTGGCGGTCTTGTGGTTTTCTTTTTTTTTTTTTTTTCCCTTAGGAAAATGAATTAAAATGACCTTCTCTGCCTCAGCTCAAGGGGGACACTGCAGACCAGAGGGAGATCATGTGGCATAACAATGTGTGATGATGGAAGGTAAGAGCTTCTCTTACCAAAAGCTTAAACTTCCCACTGTCTGTAGAGCAGCATTTACCATTATACGTACATTTGGAAAGATAATTTCCCATCCTTTAGAGATTTTAAATCCAAAAGTCCTCTCTGATGACTGACAAGGAAAGACCTTTTTTGTAACACTTTTGTGGTGACTTTTTCAGCATACCCTAAGTGTTAAAACTGCTTTTGCTCTGCTTGCATCAGCAACAGGGTAAACAGACTAACGAGAGACATGGGCTGAGTAAGGCTATCAGCTGCTTGTGGTTTTGTTGACACTCTTCCATTAAGGAAGGTCATTTGCTTGTTGTCTTCAACTAACAGGCAAGGTACCCAGACTTCCCTGCATTTACAACAGGGAAAGAGTACAATGAAGAAGGCAGGAGAAATGAGGGTGTGGTGGGTTGTCACCAGTGAAAGCCCATGGTGTCCCAGTGCAGATCCCAAGTCAGCCAGGAGGTGCTTTAGCACTGCAAGGACACATTTGTGGATCTGCTCCAAATCACCCATGTCCCTGTGCAGCAGGCCAGAGCAGCATCTCTCCCACCATGTGTTACCAGGCACGCATCCCAGTAAACCCAGGAGGCACACGTGCAGACAGACATGTTTAATTAACTTATCATCTACTGCTATGCACCCCGTGTTCATAACCCACTTCAGGCATGTCCAACAAGGCTGTTTATTGTGAGGACTGCTGTGTTCACACAGCTTCACAGAGCACAGTACAACCCCACTCTTCTACTACATGTATTTAGTGTCACTTTTTATGTAATAGCACAACACAGGTGTCTGCAGAGCAAGGCACTGAGTGACCCTCACATGGTGCACGATTAAGAGCTACAACTACTGGAATTCCAACAAGCTACAGCCTCCTGCATTTTCCCTGCTAACTTGTTGACACCAGAAGTGTTTGTGAACTATTTTGCTCACCAGAAGACAGGTCTTCCACACAGATTCCCATGTTTCCAGCTCCTAAACTGGGCTGTATCATTCAGAGGAAAAGATCTATCAGTCTCCTCGTCTCTCAACACTGTGAAGGAATACACCAGGATGCTGGATACTGAGGGAGAAGCCTTGTGCCCCAGTTTTAAAGATGTGAGCACTGGGAAAATCAAATGCTTTATCGGTTTTATCATTAGATGAGATTTTATGTTACAGGATTTCTTTTTTTATTTGAAAGCATAAATTTACAGTAGTGGGCAGATGTTAGAAAAGATGAAATAAGAAAGCCCATTATTAAGATGGCAAGCAATTACAGGTATCTTTCTTAGATACTCCAGTATAGCCATTCACTAGCAGTGTTGCCTAATTAGCCTCCACCACTTACCTCAGGGAGGGGAAGTGCTGAGAGCTCCTCCTCTTCACGATGACAAACTAAAGCAGACAAAGCAGCTGCTGTGAGCCACTGGCTCCTTCAAATCTGAGAACAGAATTAACTCTTTTTGCTACTTACTGACTCCTAGCTTATATATAATATAGTTTATATTATATAATACATATGTGAGTTCTTCCCTAGCCTAAAACATCATGATGACCACTGCTATTGAATACTTTAAGTAGTAGATGTCTGCCTTTTGAAGACACTTTGGAAACCTTATGCATCGTGGTATGAGAAATATGAAAACTTCTTAGTAGATTCATGACTGTGTCTTTCTATAGGTGTGCTGGCTTTGGTTGAGGTATGGGGCTATGATTTGGATCTGTGCTGGAAACAGTGTTGATAATACAGAGATGCTTTAGTTAATACTTTAGTAATTGCTGAGCAGGGCTTACCCAGAGTCAAGGGATTTTCTGCTCCTCACCCCACCCCACCAGCGAGCAGGCTGGGGGGCGCACAAGAAGTTGGGAGGGGACACAGCCGGGACAGCAGAGCCCAGTGACCAAAGGGATGTTCCATACCATATGGCATCATGCTCAGTATGTAAAGCTGGGGGAAGAAGTGGGGACATTCAGCATTATGGCGTTTGTCTTCCCAAGTAACCATTACGTGTAATGGAGCCCGGCTTTCCTGGGGATGGCTGAACGCCTGTCTGCTGAGCGGGGGTGGTGAATGAATTCCTTGTTTTGCTTTGCTTGTGTGTGTGGCTTTTGCTTTACCTGTTAAACTGTCTTTATCTCAACCCACATGTTTTCTCACTTTTACTCTTCCGATTCTCTTCCCCATCCCGTTGAGGGGGAGTCAGTGAGCGGCTGTGTGGGGCTTAGCTGCCAGCTGAGGTTAAACCATGACAACAGGTTTTATAGAAAGAAGAAAAATATTATTCTACCAATAGTAACATTCAAGGGGTTATTCAGATTAGGAAATTTCTGTCAAAAATTTCTTGTCAATTTTAGAAGGAGCTCCTTTCAGGTTTCCCATCACAACATCACAATTAAAAATCTATTCACAGCTACAGATCTTGCTGAACTGAAAGTCAAAACCAGCATTTTTTGGCATGTATATATAATGTAATACACAGACTCAAGCTGTTAGATGTAAAATAACACTTGGAGAAAGCCTGTTTCAACTATATGAAAAAAACAGTAGAATTTCAACACTGTGCAGCAATATATAAAATTCACAAATATGTACTAATGTACACAGGCAACAAATCAAATGTCCCTTTTTTTCTTTAGACATGCATTGGGTTTTTCAGACATCATATTACCGTGCAATAAAAAAACCCAAATCACTTATCAAAAATACTGCCAATGAAAAAATAGGATTGCAACTTTGTTGGTGGTCTTAGCAGATAAAGCAAAATTGCCACTATACCTCATCTTTAAAAAAAAGACAATACCAAAGGGGAAGCTGCCAGAAGGTGCCATTTTCAGATGTCAAGATAAGGGATGGACATCTGAATTAACGCAAGACTTGTTGCATGTTGTCTGTAACAGGCAACCTGGTGCCCTGCTAAAGCAGACAGCAATGCTTGCACTTGGATGCATTTCTAGGGTGTATAACTGAAGGAACCTAAAAGAAACTTCAGAAACCAAATGCTAGTCTTCAGAGTATTCCTGGAAGCAACTGCTATGGGTTCTTGAAGCTGTTGTAAGCAGTCCTTTAGGAGCTATATGGAGAAGCAATGCAGAGATTGGATCCTGGGGAAAATATCCACTGGAAAAATCCTTAAAGGGCATAAATCCAGGAGCCACCTTTGGCCTTTCTGGGGCAAGGCCTTCTAGGAAAGAATCACTGGTGTCTGTGTTGTGAAAAAACTGTGTAAGCACTGTGTTTCAGATACTGAGGATGGGAATGTTGATGCCATTATGCAGGACAACGAGGTTAGTGGGCACTGCAAGAAGCAATGACAATATTAACAGTAATGCTAAGAACTAAAGTGATCGTAGGGATGTGTATGCTTTTCATTGGCAAAACGAGTGCTGGTCAGTGCTGGGCGCAGACTTTTGGCACATAAGGAAGCACAGTTTTGGAGGTTTTTTTTACTATTATGTATACTTGTGATATGCATCAACATTACAAGGAGTCATTGTCTACAAAGCTAGCTATACTCTTGGAATTAAGGAAAGGAGCATTGGGGAAGCTGTGATGCAGACTTAGGTTTGCCTGGGCTAGCACATAACATCTTTCTGAACCTTTCTGAATGTGACTAGTGCTTGGGTTTGCTGGGCTTAAATACATCAGGCAAGACAATGTAAAACCTCAGCTACATTTAAGGGTAGATTTGCACCTATTAAGGACTTCTGAAATGGATAGGAATTAATCAGTTTCATTTTGGCAGGAAAATATGCTTGGCTAATTGTCTGAAAAACTAAAATTAATATTCTTCTGGCCACTATCTTTTCAAAGAAGTTACTCTCCAGCAATCTAAAGGCTCTTGAACGTGTGAAATTCTTAAGCTGAAAAGTGTGTCTATATGACTTTTCTCTACTGACTATGTCTCTACCTCATTATGTTTTCAAGTTGTTGTGCTTTCTTTCACTGCCAGAATTGTACTTCTGGCACAAGTGTGAACCTGCTGCCAGCTGGTCACCTTGTGCTGGAGCCTCCTTATGGCAGAGCTAGCATAACATGGAGTCTCATTAAGTTCTCTGTGTACTTCATCTTATTTAGACAGATAAAGTGTCCAAAGCAGCATCTGCAAACAGGATGCCTTGGTACCCTGTAGCTCAGAGCTGCTCACACACCCTCTGCTGTGTCATCAGACCACTGCAGAGCCAGCAGGGACAGGAGTGAGTCACGTGCTATAACTGCAAAATCAGTTCTGTGATGCTCCTGCCAGCATTAAGGCTGTCATTCCTACAAAGCCCTGGTATGTTTAAAATAAATAAATAAATAAATAAATAAATAAATCTAAAGAATTAACATCTGCTACCTAACACAAGTGTAAATCCAGAAAACCCCTCTGATACTGGGAGCATCTGTGTCTACACAGAGATATCTGTATCTATACAGAGTCAACTGAAAGCAGAATTTAACTGTTGGTTGTATACCTTTACCTGTAACAAGATCATGCTTCAGTTGGCCCTAGAGTTGGTTTTAAGAAAAGAGTGTAGTAGTGCTAAATGTATTTAACTGTTAAATCTAAATGAATTTTCACTGGTCATGTACAAAGCCAGAGTAATACCTGAGTTACATTTCTACTGACTTACACTCTTCACAAATGAAAGAAGGTGAGATGACTTGCTAACTGGTGCAGTAATTAATCTTCAAGAGGGTAGAAGATACAGCATTAAATTGGAGCTCAGGTTACAGAGATGAAATCAAATGAACAAGTTCAGCGCTGCTAATATCTTACCACTTATTCCACAAGCTGTCTAAGTACATCAAGAGATTTAATTAATTCTGAGATTCTCTGATCAGTTGCATAAAAAAAGACAAAACACTGTATGGCAAGAGTCCTAATCAGACTGACCTGCTATGTGGTACCAGAATTACTGGTGTACCCTACGCACATGCTGCAGATGATATAGCAATCTCTGTGTCACACTGTGCTGAAATTCAGACCTACACCACAAGTTCCTGTACACAGAAGGGCATTTGGAAGAGCCTGAGGAGTTCTTAACTGATCAATTTGTCAAGAAAAAAATTTTCACCATTAAACTTTAAACACAAGAAGAGTTTCTCACAAAATGCAAGACACTTCTAGCATGTACAAGCTCTTTTTATTACAGATTAGCTGAGATTTCTGTGCTGGCCACCCATTCTCCAGTATAAACCCCACCCAAGATGAGCCCTACAGCTCATGGCCCTGTGGAGGAATGAGTGAAGCTTGAAACTGCTCCAGGTGGGAAAGGAGGACCTTCTCCGCTTCATAGCATCTGACTATACAGATGGGTTTGCCCCCTCCCAAGCCAACAGCTCAGCAGAGAGCGGTGCCACACAGGTCTGCATCTGTCCTGCCCCAGGTGCAGCTGCCCGAGCACCATAGGAGCGGCAGGGTCAGGCCTGGCATGGGGCAGCACCTTCAGGCTCTGGATTAATTACCTGCTCTTTTGACTTCTGCAAAATAATGGAAGCATTTTTTTTGAAAGGTGTTGCGCTCAAAGAGAAATCATGGTGTGCTGGGGAATTTAACTGGGGCATGGTTTATTTAAATCTTTTTTTCTCTGCATAGCAGCCGGACATTGTGTCCCAGCTAATTGAGGTAGGAAGCTTGTTTTCATTCCATTAACTTGCAGCATGAATGTCACCAGCCATAGCCGATAGCAGTGACCACTGCCAGAAAGCCATCACCACTTTTATGTTTGTAGATTCACAGTACTCCTTATTATGTCTGCAAAACACATAGCAGTGGATCCACACAATTTATTCTAGAGCAGGAGCTACTTAATGCTCCACTATGTTAAAAATGCAAAAGTGAAAAAAACTGATCTTGCCTCCATCGCTCAGACAGCTGCCATCACTGGGGAAGGACCAAATTCAGAGCTTGCGACAGTGTTTTCTGATGACCTATTGGCACATTAGAGACTTACCACGTTCACCTGGGGAGGAGCACACCTGTTCAGTCAACCCATGTGCATGATAATGTATGATGATCGTGCATCAGTGCTTCTGGGGATTCTGTCTTTGCACCCAGACTGCTGAGAGATTGTGCCATCTATAACGCCTACATGAGTAAGCAGGGTCCTACATGTTGAATAATGTTGGAGCTTGTTTGTTACTCTTTTCATGTGCTGTTTGGGAAGGAGAAGTTGACAAGATCTTGACCTAAACTCCCATTGATCTTTTGATTTCAGAAGAGCTTTAACAATCTACAGGAGCTGAGAATTTGGCCAGTTTTCTACATCATGTTCATTGTTTAAGGACCAGGCAGAATACTGTTGTTTTGGTTTTTTTTGTTTAGAGGTTGATAAGTTCAGTCCTCTGAAGAAGCTGTTGACTACCATTAGTAGTGGGTTCATTTGTTCTCTGCTGGACACTGTCAGCCAGCAGGGGTTTAGGCTGTTGTGCAGCTCCCAGCTCAATTATTTCTCAAGGCTCTTTGTTTAATATAATGGGGTCAAATTCAGACTGTAGGTGGCTGATGATTTCTGGTCCAATTTACAATAGCCTGTCTGCAAGCCCACCTTGAATCTAGTTAATCTCTTTTGTGGAATAAAGTGAAAACTCTGCAAAGTGCTTGGTGTTTTGGTCTAACATTCAGGTTTTATAATGGGCTAATCCACAATTTTTCCTGTTCAGAGTGGCTCTGACATATTTATGCAGCTGTGTTGATAGAGGAATTGTTTTTACTTCCCATATTGTAATGCACCGATGAAATGAAGAAATGAAAATAGGTTTAGTACTACCAACATGTACTATTAACTGTTTTGTGAACCTCAAGTTTGCAGCTAATCAAATATTCCTTATCACTGTTGAGAGTGTCATTTGGTCTTCAGGAGGCCACAGTACCCTGGTTTGTCAGTACACAGGCATTGTAGCTGACCAGTTGGCTTTTTAGAGCAGGTATTAAGTTGCCATCTTGGCTGACTCACAAACACTGAAAAGGACTGTGAGGCTTAAGTGTTCCAGCTCAGCCCACACCTTTAGGGCTGAAGAACACAACTTGTTCTGGAACATCATGATGGGGTGTGATGTTTACCCCAAGGATCATGCAGAAAGTTCTTGGGGTTCAAGGATCTTTGCAGACTACACTGCTTCATTTATTTTCATGTTTTATGGGAGGGCTGAAACAAAAAGCCTCAGTCTCACACTGTCTAAACAGTGTAGCACTGAGACTACTTATCTTCTTCTAGATAAAGGCTCTAATCCAGATTGTAACTCAGTGGACAGAGATCCAGAACACACTTGACATTTCTTGATTTTTACAATGAGGTAAATAGACACTGGGAAAGCTTTAGTAGTGGTGATCCAGAATGCAGGGTACGCTCCCATTTCAGGCTGTTTCTACTAGGAGACAAAGTGATTCAGTTGCACCTGATACAGTGTGTACAAGTCTTAGTTTTGCTGAAACATCAACATTAGCTACAGAGAAAATTTAGGGCAGCTTTTATGTGTAGATTTAGTGATAGACTTAACCACCTGCTTGCAAAGGAGGAGTAGGAAGGCTTTGCAGTTTTCTGGCATATAGCACCTTTTCCTCTTAAACAAGTATATAGCAGTCAAAGTAGTAGAGACAACACTACTATAGAAGCATCTTTGTTTAGTCTGAACTATGTGTCATTACTCTTCATATCGCATTCACTTCAGCTCATGCATATTTGTTTCTTTGATGCATATGCAGATATGAGCACTTGCTATCTGTTGTGGGGCTGACATTTTGCTTATATTGCAATTACCTGGTTTTACTTGCTTACAAATAAAGAGGCTTCATTTTAACAGTTGTATAAGGAGCTTAGAGATGTTTTTCAAATATAAAAAAACAGTTACCAGAGTAAGTGACTTAAAATGTAAACTAATGTAAGTATAGAATTCTAAATATATTTGGTTTTGTTATAAAATAAGGTCCATTTGCTGATTTCACAGTTGGTGGAAAAAGACACAAAAAAATTCCCCTTTATTTCCTTGTGTAAAGACATGAGTGTTGATTCTTTGCTCATGAGATTAACCTTTGTGGCAGTAATGGATGCAGCCTGCAAACAGGAAAAAAACCACAAAGCTTACTATTCAGAAGAAAAACTAAAATAGATGTTTTATCTTTAAAGGTATCTCACTATTAGTAAATAAGATATCAAAACTAGCTGTTGTCCTGGGTTGGTTTCTGTTCAGTTCTTTCCCAGGAAAACTGAAAAAAAAGTTGAAACTGAATAAAAACGATGAGGACATGAACAGACTCTTTAAGTTGCCAGAGGACTGCAAGCTTGCGAAAACACTGGAGAAGTTTCTAGGTGACTAATATTTATATTTTACATGTCTTCATTTCTTACCTTTATTGTTATCCTTATTCATTATTTCCACAGTTCTACTTCGAGCAGTTGTATTTGAGTTAAGTTCTAAAAACTTTCAGAATTTTAAAAAACAATAAATATTTCCTTTTTTTTCTTTTCTTTTTTTTTTTTTTCAGATGAGCACGCTTTTGGTGTCCTTTCACTTTCTTCCAGTACCAGTTGCTAATGCACAAGAAATAGAATCCAGTCTTAAGAAAATCTGACAATCCTGAAGGTAAAAAGCCTGAAAAGTCAAATGTGGGACTATGAGTAAAATGTATTGAACTAGCAGTTCCATTAAAGTTTTGGGTAAGTGTTTCATGTAAATGTTCATTAATAGAGCATTGGCAAAAGAATAAGATGAGCAAATAACTGGCTAAAGAGTAGCTATTTAGCTGAGCTGAATGGGAAAGTTATTGGAAAGAAGGTACTGACTCAAAGGCTGATTGAATCTAAAGAGTTGAAAAAATGTTTTCATGATTACCTTGACACAAAACAGATGTGTTAATGAACTCTGCAGCTGATGCAAATTTGGAAGGCATTGATGGTTTGAAACAGGTCTGGAATATTATGTAGTCAGAACATAGGGAAAAAAAAGTTTGAAATTTAACAAAACTAAAAGCAACATTAAAAAGAACTCTGGCTGTAAGCTGGAATTTCATCAGAAACGTCAGATGAAGTGAAAGTCATTCTTTAATCAGACAGCACAAACAACTCCAAACCACCAGTGCAATAGATCTGGTAAATATGTAAACACATTCAGGGCTCCCTCTAGGGTTCTGCTCATTATGGTACTTCAGAACATAGGTATGCTCCAAGTGTACAAGGTTTGTCTAGCCTAGTAATAATAAAGCTGAGGAGGATATATGATACTGGCTTTGCATATAACAAAAAAAAAAAAATAATTAAAAGAAAGAAAGAAGACTTCATTTAAAAATTGATGCCAAATAGAAAAAGACCAGTTTCAGACCAATCTAAAATTTAAGCGGAAAATTAAGAAAAGGTGCACCCAACTCACCAAAAAACAGAGTTTTAAGTAACATTGCACCAAAGGGAGGAGAGTGTGGGGAACGTGTGTTTTTATGGTGGATCACTTACAATGACATGATTATTTGTGGTATCAGAGGCCTGGCTTCCAAGCCCTCTCCAGTAATGTTTTCTTCATTTAGCGGTTTGGCCAAATTGCAGTAGCACCTTTTCCTAGGGTGCATCTTCAGCACCTATTAGAAATCAAACCTGACCACTGAACTCCATATGCAGAAAAGATTGTAAAAATTCTTCCATCTGCACACTGTGGTATTAACTTTCTGCAGACTTGCAGTCTCACAAATGCAGTTCTTGAAAGTTCCATTGGTTTCTTTCTAGCTCATTGGAAAAAGTGGCAATGTCAAAGAGCCAGAGTTATTCTTGATTCTCCAGAGCGACTACAGAGATAGTTGGCTGCACAAAGTGCTTTCAACTTAGTAAAACTCTCATGCTGCTTAACTGCTGGGTATCCCCTTTGAGGAACAAGCTTAGAAAGATGATCTACCTTTTTTTTTTTTTTTTAATTATCAACCACTAAAAAAAAAAAGCTGCTGTCCATCTGAAGCACTTTGTATGCATGAGTCACCCTTCAGCTTAAAGTTATACTAATCATTCCTAATAGAGATGGACTGTTCCTCCTGCTGTGTCCCTCACTGCTCCCAGATGAGAACTATCCCAACAATCTGGGATTAGCAAAATCACTTGTTATACTATTAGCTTCATAACTTTATTAACATATTTGATTATAGAACAGATGGATGAATCTTAATCATTCTATAATGGAAGATTAAATAGCTTAAATCATATCAATCATATTTAAGTCTTTACTTAATAAAACAACAATTTAAGTTGGGTCATCCAGTAGTGTTTGAACCCAGGGCCTTCAGATTAGCAGCCAAGACTTCCTCCATTAAAAGAGTAAACCCATTAGCTGCTTGCAGTTGTACACTTACATCTATATACACTAGCCATTAAAATATATGACACATGGTGTGCCAGTGGATTACACATTGAATTTAAAGATTAAGAATTCCTAGGTTCCTTTTGTGCCTTTCAGAAGGAGTTTTGTCCCCTGAATAGAGTAGGCAATGAGAAATGGGTCAGCTGGTGACAGTGTGCAGTTGTATTTTTACATAAAACTTGTATAAGTGTTCAGGTATCAAAAGACTTTATAAAAATGTCTGGTTCAGTTATCTTTGGTTCAGATAGGTAAGATATTTGGTGTATGCAATTTGAGATCCAGACAAAAAAAAGGAGAGTTGAATCCCAACTCTGTCATTATGAACAGAATATAACTATGAGAATACAGCAAAAATTGTAGGGATTAATTACAGTATACTTTTTGTCATCTATTTCAGGTAAACTTGTTGACTGTAAACAAAATTTTTAGATAATTTCTTTTTCTCTACATCATTTTTGCTGTGCTACCTAAACCTTAGATAACCTCTGATACTCTTCATGACCTCCCCTGGGGTCAACACTGGTTTACACTGACCCAGAATCTTAACTGCAGCTTATTAAAGCCCTTTATCTGCCACCTAATCAGCCGCCTTATCAGAGAAAACACACCAGACTTTACCAAAGGTGTGTCATGGTTTAACCCCAGCTGGTAACTAAGTACCATGCAGCTGCCTGCTCACTGGCTCTGCCCCAGTGGGATGGGGAGGAGAACTGGGAAAAATGTAGAACTCACGGGTTGAGATAAGCACAATTTAATAATTGAACTAAACTAAAAAAAAACACAAAACAACAACAATATCAATTGTAATGAAGAGGGGGGACAAAAGGGAGAGGATTAAAATCCAAAGGGAAGAGAAGAAAAAAACCAAGTGATGCACAATACAACTGCTCACCACCCGCTGACTGATGCCCAGCCAGTACTCCAAGCAGTGATCGGCTCATCCCAGCTCACCCTTCCCAGTTTACACACTCAGCATAATGTTCTATGGTATGGAATATCCCTTTGGCTAGTTCAGGTGAGCTGTCCTGGTTGTGTCCCCTCCCAATTTCTTGTGCCCCTCCAGCTGGCAGGGCCTGAGAAACTGAAAGGTCCTTGACTTGGTATAAACACTGTTTAGCAGCAGCTAAAAACATCGGTGTTATCAACATTATTCTCATACTAAATCCAAAACAGCATTGTACCACCTACTGAAAAGAAAATTAACTCTATCCTAGCCAAAACCAGGACAAGTTGGCAAATGCCACCAACTGGAGATAAGCTGTATTATTCTTTTAATATTTAATGAAAGATCCAGTGGAGAGTGGCTCAACAAATCTCATGTGAAAAAGTGATCTTCAGTCTTAACTGCAAATTTGAATGCAGTATGTTTACAATGCCAGCTTTCAGTCAGCTTTGATTTGATGACTGTGTGCAGAGAACCGATAGGTTCATTTTTGTAAATAATGTTGGACTAACAGAAAATGCATGACTGTTGATTGACACTGTTAGCACAGAGTTGCAACTCTAAGACTGAAGGTGAAGCACGGTAAATCAAAGATGAGCTACTGATACAGAGTTTGTGAATATTACCTCCAAAAGCAAAAAGCCCAAGAACACACTGAGGAACGTGTTTGGCTCCAGCTTACTGGGATCAGAAACTACTAATTCCTCATCAAAAACACTTCCTGTGGCATCATTTGGCTTCCTTGGGGGGGATCTAAAACAGGTCGAGCTCTAGTTAACTTTGGAAAGCTCACAATAAAATGTACAATTGCACAGTTGCTCCATGGCTGTATATTAAGTGCTGTAATTCTGCAAACTTTGCAAGTTTGCCCATCAGTCTTCCTCAAAACTTTACATACATACTTAAGATTAAAATTTTATTTGGAGATGTCATTTCACTTTACTGTGAATCAGTACATCAGCTCTTCTATAAGTGCACTCAGTTGCTCCCTGAAGAGAGAGAAACTTAGCAGTGGTATATATATTTCCTGTTCATTACACTGTAAAAACCCTTGGAGAACTGATACATTGATTAGCATAAGTCAGAAGTGCATCTTTGACTTGATCAATACATTTGTGTGTTGTGGACTGGCTAATGGCAAGTGTCAGAGTGCCCACCTGTTTGAAATAATTGCAGGATATAAGCATTAACCTATTGAAAGATCGCATTTATTGGGCACAAAGAAAAATTTATGATCTTCAACTATACAGCCTGTGCAATAACACTGACTGCCAAGTAGAGAAGAGATAGTTCAGCTGTATTAAAATAGCAGGTAAATCTGGAGTCTGGGGTTTGCTCCAGGTATTTAAAGACCTGAGCAGCGCATAATGAAGGAACAGATGTACCACTTCAAGCCAGTATGGTAGTATGGTACATGAGTAGTCTCAGAGGACTGTTGGAACACAAAACGAAAAAAAGATACAACTCTGATCAAAAAAATATATCCAAAGGTTCAGAAAATAAACACGCCTCTTTACAGAGACCCTCTGTATGGAGTCTTCAAAGTTCAATATAGATGTGCCATAACTGTAATTTATGTCACTCCCTCAGGATAGGGTACTTTTTATGCTCTTGTAAATTATTTTATTTCTTAAAATAGCTTTTCCAGGTGAGCTGAAACATTTTGCAGGTTGCATTTAAGTACTCTGATACTTCTGATTGGCCACGTTTTTCATTTCAAGCTCACAAAATGAAGGAGGAGCTCCCCTTTTTGTTAATCCTATAAATCAGTATATTTCTTGCTTGAGATTGAGTTAGATCGCCTTGTTGGCATGCAGGAATTAAATATTTCCCATGAGAGCACCTAACCACCATGGTAACGTTATTCTAAGATGAGCTGCTTTCAGTATCTTCTGTTGCTACTATCCTACTCCAAATGGCATATTTCCATACTTAGCAGGAGATAACTATTGTCTGGTGATTCGACATCTTGCTTGCTAGAAGTTATGCCTAACTTCTGGTACTCCAAGGCACAAACAGTCATAACTTTCCAAGCACAACGGAGAAGACACAGAGCAGCCAAGATGCAGAAAGCCTTGGGCTAGACCTGCTCGCGTGCCTTTCTTGGAGGGAACAAGAGATGGCCAAACATGCCCTGATCTACAGAGATGGAAAGGGAGTAACTTCCAACAAGAGGTAGCCTATGTTGGATTGTGCTACCCTAGGTATTTCATAGGGGTTTGGGGTTGAGTCCTGAAACTCTACAGCTGTCAGGGAAACACAAATTGCAGGAAAGAGTCACCTGAGGAAAGCACATGGTCAGATGCTGGTGTCCTGAGTGGATGCCCTGACATCCCTCAAAAAAGCCTGACCCAAACGTAAAAAGCTGTTTGATCTTAAACTGGCTTAATTTGTGTTGCTACAAGAGGATCTCTTCCCATGTCGGAGCAGCTAAACTAGTATCTTTTCCCAGTCTAAGATAAAGTGTTTCTACAGCCCTGTCCCAGAGGCTGTAACATTATGGCTTTCTCCTGGCCCGGTCAACTAGGTCACCTTATCAGCATAGAGCAGGAAGACCAAGACTTGCATATCAGTCTCTGGGTTTAGTGTGGTTAGGACTCAGGGCCTGTACTAAATGTCACATGGCTTTGTACAGGTGACAAACATGGGTATTTGAGATTGTTCTCTGAAACGTGATGCACTGAAGTTTTGTACTCGTTCCATGGAGATGGAGGTAAAACCTGGTCTTGGGAGGAACCCTCTTAATTACATGTTAAGAGCTGACACCTGAATTCAGACCCAGCACCATGATTTACTCCTTGAAATAAGGCCAAATGGATAATAGTAGCCCTGGAAGTTCATATAGAAGAAGTTACTGGGGTGACTGTTCTTCCTATTAAAGTAAACGCTGATTAGGAAGTGTAATACTGAATCTTTGCCTGCTCAGTTTCTGCTGTCCTGAGTTTGCAGAAGACAGAATGTGCACCTCCCTCCAATATGTCTGGTAGAGTCTGAAAATGCTTTGATTACTAAGGACTAAGACTGGTAAGGGTTGGGGTTCTTTTGTTTTTCACCTTCACTTAGGAATCTGATATTCTTTTCTATTCTTTTTAGTTTCTTACAGTCACAATGAGGTTAGCTATATAAATAAAATAAATTTAATTTGCTCACCCTAATGTGTCTTTTAAGAGAATATCAGAGGATGAGGCATTATTGCTGTAACATAGAAAACAAATGCAGTACTCCTGCAATCCACAAAGGTACAGAAAAGTAAGATGGATTTAAAACAATGATTAAAAGGGTACACTGAATTGATAAAGCAGCAAAATAACTCACTTACTCTGTAGTTTTGCTGTTTATATGAGAAATCTTTTAAATACTAGTGCTAATCTAGCTCTGTTTTCGCTAACTGTAGGTAGATGCATTCATTATTAAGCAAAAGCTCTCCTGTTTTTGAGTGCTGCAGCCAGTGTCCATGCTAATTGAAAGGAACCCTTTGGGACTTGCTTTCAGTACAACTGGCTTTCTCAGTTAAAAAAGGAGAGCTCCAGGTTTTGAGGCTGCCTTTAATTAAGTGTAAAAATGTTTCAGGAAGGTGGTGATAAATAGCTCAAAGCAACTATGTTCTGGATGTCACTGCTGAGCTAGATGATCTCTCTGATACGTGCTGAAAGCGCTCCTTGTGAATCCAAAAGGAGCAGCATAATCAAGACACCAGTGGCCCAGGTCCTGGGATAGCATTTCAGATCCACTGATTTGTCTGTGGACTTGGTCTGGTGAAACATTCAGCTTTTGTCTTCAGGCTGCCCGTAGTAGCACATCCAATACAGAAACTGTAATACTGACTTAGAATACAATTGTTCAATGCTTTCTGTTTGGATGCTTTGCTTTGCAGCAGCAAGGGCAATTTCAGAAGGGAACTATGTTCTCCAGGTGGATGTCAAACCTGTCATGCATTTTCTGTATCTCAGCGGTTTCTCAAACTTATAAAAAAACCCCTCTGGTTACAGAAGTAGAAGGCTCTGTGTCGAGCAGGTGGGATTTTGGGTGTAGTGTTTAATGAGAGTAGGCCCACCTTTTCATTGTCTGGGAGGAAATAGCTGTTCAGTTTTTCACATGCACAACCTTCCTTTGATTGCTCTTCTCTGGCTGGTTCTACAGTTTAGTCTGTGTGAACGGGCATCAGATAATGTCTGGTGAAGACACTGGCAGACCACGCATGGGAGACAGTTAAGTACCCAGGAGATCTAGCTTAGAATCCAGGCTTGGACAAAGCATAATGTCAAACACCAAGATGCCCATTTCACTGGTGCCTGTGGGTGATACCTGATCAGGGAGAAGGCAGCCCAGGGACACAGTCCCTGCAGCCTGGGGGAGGAAAGGGTACTTGCAACCTCTTCTCAAATGTGCAGGAAGACATTTCCTTCTTGATGTGCACTGGGCGCAGAAAAGCATATTGTATGTGATAAAACTCCTGTGCAGGTATCTACACCCTTCATGTTTAGAGAGTTTGCCTGCAGTACTTAGTTGCTCATATATACCGGGAGTTAGTGTATGAAATTGGAAGTTGACAACGTACTGCAAGTTTGTCTTTTTCAGCCTGTACCATGTAATAGAATCATCGATTATATTACCTTTCACTACATTTTCTTACATACCTTCTACACAAAACCCAAATATCACTGGATGGATGGTTCCCAAGAACCAAGACAACTTGTCAGTGTGACTTGTATTCTTGTTTTGATTCTGTTCACTGTGTGAGTCCATGCCAATCTGCTTGATGTTCACCTACCGAACTGAGTAAGGAATCATTGCCATAGGGATTTTATAGAGTTAGAACTTATTACTGATAATTTATTCATATTCAAATCTGACCCTTTTGGGACATGCACTATGTAACAGAATCTTTCATAACATTATCTTACATAATTTTTACACAGAACCCTAATCCCACTGGAGGGATGTTTCCCAGGAACTGGGACAGGTGCTTAATGAAGGAATCATTGCCATAGGGGTTTTACAGAATTACAGCTTGCTGTTGTTAATGTATTCAGTTTGGAAATTGCCTTTATACTGTACATGCAGATAGGCAAGCTGAAAGAGAGAGATTAAATCTCAATTAACTTTGGACACTTCCAAAATGTTGTTCTTTGGAAATGTGGAGCACTTTTCTCTAAGCAAACCTCAAATGTAAACTTGTGGCTTCCTGTTCTTGGCACATCCTGCCCTTCTTCTTACAGATCTTTTGACTCCAACTGTGTGTATGTCTAATGTGTTTGGAATCTGCATGGTTCCCAAACTGGAAAAAATGAGAAATTGTGATCAGCACTTTGTGTTTTCTTGTGGAAATTTTTCTGCAGTGAGTTATCAACACTTGCATTGTTGCTGAGATAACCATAAAACTGAGATGGAATAAGCCATATGCAACTGTCTTAACTGTGAGATCCGTCTCCTAAATGTATGTTTAGAAAATTGAATTCAGACTTTGTAGGGAATGAGACATCCTCTGAATGTTGTCTACTGTGCAGTTCTGCAGAGATACATTAGAATGGGCATGTTTGTACAAATACATACATACAAGTTTAAAATTCTTCATTTTAAGATGAACTCGAAGTTTCATAGCTTTTGTCTGTAATGATATTCTCCAAAACATTGTAGGTTGGAGCTGGAGGAAAATAAAAATACAGCAACTGCCAGATGAATGACTGTCAAATTCAGTAATCTGTCTCTGACAGTGGCCATTAATGAACGTTCAAGTGAGAACTGAAAGAAAAAGGACAGAAGTAATCCTAACTAACAAATTAAGCAGCATAGGGACTGTCTGTGCCAGATGTTTCTCTGATTAAAACATCAAATATTGTAAGATTCCAAAGAAAAATTTAGTGCAGTTGATGAGACTCTTTCTCTAACATGTACAGAAATAGATAAATCACATGCAAACAGTTTCTCTCTCCTGATTTCCATGGATTTTTAGTTTCTGAACCTACAATTGACAGACACCCAGACTGAACAGGAGGCATGTGGTCTCAGTCAGGTCTCTAGATCACAGAAGGACTGCAACACTTACCAGTCCAGAGTGCCAAGCTGTTGTGAAGCAGGAAGGATGCTCTCCCCTTTCCACTCAACACTGTCTATAGCACACAAGGGGCTTATGCTGTCTGGGTCTAGGCATGTCTGGAAATGCTGGAAATGTAAAACCAAGAGGGCCACTGGAGGTCTGTGTCCTCTCTCACCAGGTGACCTGCTCTGCTGCGGATAATAAAAGCTTTTAACATGGATGATCATACTCTTCCTCAAAGCTGTAGGAGGTGGGAGGGGTTTGTTTTGTAGGCGATAGAGCTGATTTGTTAATAAGGTCTTAATAGTTTAATCCTGTTCTGGAAACATTCATTCCCATCTCATCTGCTGACTTCCCACCTTCCAGTCTTCTGGTGACGGACCACTTGCTGTTTCCATTATTTATAGCCATGACTAACAAGCAATTATGTCTGACAAGCAGTGAATAGAGGGTGCCCTTATGTTCTAGTACAGAGAAAAGTCACTTTGAGGGAACCAATCACCCAGAAGAATACCAGCCCATAGGGAAGCTGGGTCAGATACTGGTGACAATGAGCACCCAGAGGAGCCATGAAAGAGTGGTGACTTGAGAATCTCCAAATGCCTTGCTGGAAGAGCTTGTTTCTGTCCTCAGGACAACTGTTTGCCAAAAAGATGATGACATTCCTTGGGAAAACCTATTTTACTCATTTTTCAGGCAAAAATCCCTTTTAGGTCTGCCCTGCCCCCCCTCCCCGGCCATCTTTAGTCTAACCGTAGCAAGTACAAAGTAAACTGTTTAGCAAATAGATAGTAAATGTTATCCTGCATAACCCTGGTCAGAGAAGTTGGCAGTACTGTTCACGTGGGCAGGATTTTGGTACGGCTCTCAGTTGCAGTGCTATTTCCGTTTCTCCACAGCATGAGAGAAACAACTAGAATCCTGGCTTGCAATCTGTCTCACTAATGCTTAAGCTGGTATTCACAGCCCTAAGGGCTTGTAGGCAATTTAATTACATTCATTTCATAATTTCAAGTGATGGTATTTTGTAAACATTTTTAATGTATCATCGTTAATATGCTAAGGAAAGAAATCTGTTTCTGCCAGGAAAGAGGAAATAAATCTTCACTATCTCTTTGGTCCACTAGTTTACATTTAGAATAGAACACCTTTTCTGAAAAGCTGTTGGAGACATATGCTCCCATTATTATCTCACTGTGATTTATCACTAACTCTGAAATAAACATTATATACAAGTTACCTTATTGCTACTGCCCTTACTATGCCATTCTGGAATATCTTAAAAAACAAGCATATGAACATTGATGTGGGTTTGTTAGGTTTGGGATTTTTTGCTTGCACTCAAGTTTTTGTATGGTTGCCATGCTTATTTTTTCAAGTTGTATGAAGAAAGAGGGGGATAGAGAGAAACAAATAAAGCCAAAATTGCCAGCTGAAATCCTAGGCAGAGAAAGCAAACTCCCATGTAGAAACCAATACTGAAATGTCCTTGTCAGAAGGATGCTGAGTCAAACAATCTTCATGTTCTAGGGGAAAGGGAAAACTCACCAAAATGTAGGGTATACTATACCCTTAAGGCTAAGAGGATCTTTTCACCTACTTATTTGGGGCTGGGCCAGTCAGTGCAGCCTTCAGTAGCTTGAAACAGGCATAGACCACAGTCTAAGCTGTGATTCTGCTGCCTGGAATCTCTCAGTCTTTGAAATGGGACACCTGTTCTCCACTTTTCAGCCGCTTTTGCGAGTAACAAATAGCATGGTTTCCAGCAGAGTTCAGAAGAATGTGTTTTCTTGTAGCTGGGAGATCAAGGTGACCCAAGGCATAAGACACCTAGAACCTATAGTCCTCTGCCTTAGCATGTGCTGCCTGCCTCTTGGTTGAAAATCACAGGCTGACCTGCTTCAGAGGAACAACTCCATTAAATTATGGATATTTACTTATATTTGAGATAAGAGTCCAGTGTCTCTCTTGGTATAAGGGATCCTACTATGCCAGAGCTGTGTAAACCCAAAAATAATCAAGTTCCAAAACAACTTACCTTGGATTGAGGTTAAGGAAAAGAGGGTAACAAAGGATAGGGTGAGGTTGGGAGAAGTTACACAACTGTGTGGCTACATTAAAAAAAATAATAAAAAAGAATGAAAGAGGATTAGAAGCCATCTGAGTAGCTTTCTGAAGGTTAATCTTATTTATTTTGGTTTTAGATATTTGATCTATGTTGCAAATTTCTAGTTCTCACACTCTGTATAGCATTAGAGCTCACTTAAGGAGTCTGGTCACAAGATGCGTCATTGCCCCAACTTGAAAGATGAGGGGAAGGAGGGAGAAAGGTCACTACTCAGCCCTTCATTACTGTACTATCTTCTCCTTTGTTTCTGGTGATCACTGCTGCAGTAAAATTTGTTAATAGCTATGTGAGAGAAGCTAGCCAAGCTGAAGTATCTCTGCTCTTTCACTAAAAATTTCACCCAGTGTCAGTAATTTTCCCTCTAAGCCTTTTTGTTAAATGTCTTGGGCAGTGGATTAATCCTGATCATTTAAGATACTTGTTTCCCTTTTGGAAAGGCTGATTTAGACTCGTAAATGTTTGTCACTGCAGGAAACTACTAAATCCTGCTCTGTTCTGTGCTTCCTGTTTGTTCTGAGATTGTGCAGTGGCAAAACTGCACAGAAATTCTGGGCTTTTTTTTTTAAAGATAGTAAATAATTGCCGTCAGGTATAAAACTGTGGAGTGGAAGCTACTGCTTTAGGATTATTAAAATAGCACTTCTTGGTTTTAAAGCATTGAGAAGAATTGCTTTTTTTACCATGTTTATAAATGGATGTATGCAAATTCAAAACCTGAAGGACCGCCTATCAATATTTGCCAAATACAGTATAACTAATGCTATGTGGTACTAGAGCAATGTTGTGTTTTACTCTGTGGAAGTAAGCCCTACATTGCATATTTATTTACTTCAAATGTTTTATATTTTTCAACATCATCTCTCTAGTTATTTTATCTGGTGGATTTTTAGTATAAAATATAGGCACACAGCACAAAATACCACAGTAGGTTTTCCTGGCAAAAATGCATGTAGTCTGCTAGAAGACAGGAGCTGAGGTTAAAAATAGTTAGCATGTGGCAGTGCAAGATGGGGGTTTGGGACTTTAAGATCCACTCTAATTATTCACTAGACCAGTATGCTTCTGTCATCTTCACCAATTCAGAGTAACACTTGGAAAAAACAAGTGACCCTCACTATCATACATAATGTGGCAGCTTAATTGGCAAGAAGAGGGTGAAAAGTAGGTTAGGAAAACCCTTTGAGACTGATGGAGCATATTTCAGTGGCTTCATCAAGGTAATGTTCCCCAGGTGATTGGAGGCAGCAAATATTTCACCAGGAAAAATATAAAGGTGCTTCAACTGCAGAGCCCTAATCAATGATTACAAACACGTTTTTTTAAAAGAGCTTTTCATATCTTATGTATCTAGAGGAAAAGTAGAAGAAAATTATTTAATACCCATAAATTATGGTGTTAGTGCACCTAAAAATAACTTGTGTTTGCAGTGAGGTTTAACTCAAATAGGTTTTCAGTTGTAATACATGTTTGCTTTCATCAAAGGAGGGAAGCAGTCAATATGTATTTTTGTGCAAGTTGGCACATAGCATGCCCTTTTACACATGCACCCAGAACAGAAATATACTTAAGTACCATCAATTTCATGGTCACAGAGCCTATCCAGACCCATCAAGCTCACAAAAGCTCAATTTACAGTCTGATTTTATAAAGACCCTTTTATGTGGAAACAATGTAACTACTATAAGAAGAATTTCAGATTAAAAAAAAAAATCACAAATTAAATTACTTATTTTTTAAAAATTACTTTCTAAATAGCATAGTGAAACTACAAAGAAAGAAGCTTCTAGAGTTTCCAGGACAAGTATCCTGATTCTGTTAAATCCAGTTTTAAATAAATAGCCAGAACCTTAAATATCTATCTTAAACAAAATTCATAGCCCCATTATTAGAAGAGGTATGTGTCCCTACATCAATATAAGGTTAACCTTTTGTATTTTTTTATTAATCTTTTCTGTCAAAAAGACATTATCATCATGTGATTTTGCTTTTTTAACATTACTAATATGTATCACAGTAACCAACATAAGCTACTGTTTTGACCTAACAAAATGAATGGGAAACCGAAAAACACTTTCTCTGTCATCACCTGTGCACATAGTGTTGTTATCACCAAGGTTCCTGTGTTTGTATCAGCAGACTGGATGCTCTAGAAAGTCTAGATTAACTTGTGTACAGCTTTAAATGACTTAATCATGTTTGAAATGGAAATGTGCCAGCTAGTTGTTAATTGCTAGTTAAAATAATTCCTGATCAGCAACAACTAAAAATATTTGAGGGTAATGGTGTTAGTCTCAGACTGCGTGTTCGTATCCCAGAATCAGACATCCTCATGTATGCTCTGAGCAGAGGGAATTAGGTATCTGAATGGGTCTGGCCCATTTTTTTTTTTTTGTTTCAAGACAGGTTCACAGAAGATCTGAGCATGGATATAGTCTATGCTACTGGAAAAAGAGGAATTTGATTTCACATCCAGGAAAAAGATATGAAATGGTAGTTTTGCCTGATACTGAACTACAGATTTTTATGATCACTATGCTCAGTACTGAGATACAATCAGGTTTATAATATTTATATGTTACCAGTTGTCATACTTTCTCTAATGCCTACAGCTTTGACCTGAAAGGAAACGGTGTCATTATAATGGGCCACACACAGCTAGAGATGTCTCTTGCCAGAGTTAATTCTTCTAAGAATTTTCAAGGCTGATAGAATTTTCATTCCTGAATCCAATAAATAAATAAAAAATACAAGGGGATGTTTCAATTACACAAGTCTGTCAGCCTATACAAAGAACGTATCACTTCTTAAACTGACTGCTGTGCTATATGTTAATTAGTCATCACTAGAGAATGAAGGGCTCCATTAGCAGGCAGGTGCACTTGAGACGATGTTAAAGGAATATATATGCACAGATTCTCGAATGTAACCATCTTATTTGCAATCTGTTACTGAGCTGGAATTTAGTTAAACATCTTGAAGATGTACAAAATAGCTTGTAAAGGAGGCACTGGCTCTTAAGTAATTGGCAGCAGTGCTGGCTCATTAGAATAGCCTCTCATCTGACATGCCAAATGTGCCCTCTGTTGAGCTGTTCAATAATCAGCAACCAATCGTTTCTCTTTTCACATCACTCAGCATGACAAATCAGTGATATTAACCACATGGGTTAAGGCCAATGCCAGTCATTGTTTACATCTCAGGTTAGCCAATTCTCTTTCAATCAATAGAATGTCTCTAAAAATACAATACAAATAGACTGGTAGTGTAGTCTTCATAAAAGTCATATGACTTACCCATGTTTTAAAAATAAAGCAGTAAATTATAAATGTGCAATACAAATGGTGGTATGAAACTGGCTATAATTAACTTAAAGAATATAGGGACCATGTTGTTGTAAGCAACCGGTTGCTGCATTTGCTGATACCTGACTTGTAGGAGATACTAAAACCCAGAGTTTCAGAGGAACATGTCATAAAAAGCCCATGTGGAGGAAGTCCCTTACCTTTTCTCATGCTGAGTTAGCTTCTCAGTAGTGCATTCATGCTGATACTGCCCAAGCCCTTCTAAGTGATGGGAGTTAAGTGGTGAGAAGCCCAGGATATCCATTTTAGCTTGCATTACTTCCCACTGCTCAACACTGAATTTCAGCTGCTGTTGTGCATCTCTTATTCAGTTTAGTTAGGTTCCTCTCAACCTCACAGCCTTCCCTAGTCTTTACCAAGCTGAATAATTAATCTGTGCATTTTATCACATCAGAGCTCACCTATGGTCAAAGATCACCAATAAATAAGGAAAGCAATACAATATGGCCTTCAGACACTACTATTTGCTGCCACTGTGCCACCACTAGCCATGATGGCAGGAATCTGTTTACTCTTATCCATAGTGTATTGCTGGTCATCCCTCAGTTCTGATGCAGAACAGCACTGTGCTTTTCATTCTTTCACCTCCTAATATCAGCAAAAGCATCTCATAGAAATGTAGCAACGAATCAGTGAGTCTAGTATTGACTTGAGGACAATTAGATCCCATATTCTTCTTATCTCATCACTAGTTTTGTAAGCAGTAGTGATGGAAATCCACAAAGTACTGCGACTATCACAAATTTAAAATGCTGATACTATGCCTGTATATGCTAAGCATACCAAATCCTGCTGATCCTGTCATTTGGAAAGAGCTGCCGGCTAAGTAGAGCAGGGTGATGTGCTGTGAAGGTGGCTGAAGGGATGTGAATCATAATTCTAAAGGGGGAGACTGGAGAAAAGGATAAGGAAAAGTAGCTGGTAATACTAGAAATTTCTTGAGTGTTCTGTTCCTAAACAACATGTAAGGCCTGACAAAGACGTGTTTCTCTTGTTCTGCATGTGACGTTTGTGATCTGCTGAGTTGCGGACCTTGTCCCTGCAGCCAAAGACACAGCAACCTTTCAGCCTGCCTCCTTCAGTCCCTGGCTTTCCACTTCTAGCAGAAGTTCTGCAGATGGTTACCTCCTGAAATGAGCACCTGGCATCATTTTTTCTCCGCCTTTGCTTTCACTGGTAACAGAGCAACACATGAGCAATGGAGGGCTCCTCAGGTAGTGCTTATGTATGAGGTCTGTCTGCAGGCTGAGCAGTAACACAGCACTGGTTACCTAGTGGGAGTCTCTCACTGCAGCTCCTTGTCTCTCTGTCTTCTCTCTCCCCTCCTTTATTCCCCACCTCTACCCTTCGAACCCATATAAGCATAGTAATTTGATTTCAAAAGTTTTGGTAACATTTTTTTCTTGACTTTGACTTTATTTCCTGTTTCATTTCTGGCCCCCAAAGGTTTTTTTACGCTGCTTTTGGTTACTCTTTCTTTTATATAGAATGTGGTAAAAATCTATACACCATATTTAATATATATTTCTATAGTATAGACACTAGAGAAATTAAAAGGCAGAACAAGGGACACTCAAAAGATTCAGTAGATATGCATAGTGGCTGTCATTAAAGGTATATTTACTTAGACCCCCACTGGTCTGTCTGGGCATAGCTAGGCTCTTTTGTGCAGTACACGCTGTACCACTGTGGGAAAATGCAGTGCAGGGGAAGTTATTTGCTTATGATGTGAATCACATAATAAATACATCCTGAGATGGCCAGGATAGCTATTACTGTGCCTTGGCAAGCTTGGGCATTTCATTGTCTAGCCATTTTTCTTTTTTTAACATCTCATTTTATATACAGTACATCATTGTACCACTGACCTTTTCTCTTCTGACTTGTGCTGATGACATCATGAAAATGACAAGATTACCAGGAGCGATGGAAATAGGTGCTTATCATTGTACAAATTAGCAAAGAGCTGGCAGCAACAGCAACAACGTGATGCTACGTCTACTCTGGTGCAGATGAGAAGGCCACATCCCAGCCATCTAAACTTGGCAACTGGAATTCAGGCAGGGCAAAAGTTTGTCCAGGAGCTTCTC
This sequence comes from Falco biarmicus, assembly GCF_023638135.1. Classification (NCBI taxonomy): domain Eukaryota; kingdom Metazoa; phylum Chordata; class Aves; order Falconiformes; family Falconidae; genus Falco; species Falco biarmicus. The sequence goes on from NC_079295.1 coordinate 19,987,131, forward strand.
TCAGTGTGGGAGCATCCAGATGAAAATGTCCGTTTGCCACCTATTAAAACATGGAGTTAAATCTATTAAAAAGCCAATTATTTACCCGCTTCAACAGATAAATAGCACACTTGCTATAAATAACTCCCATCTTAAATGTGGAGCTTAAGTCATATTTTCTGGACTGAATTTCTGTAATTACTTCCACACAACAACCTCTTCAGTCATTTTAATTCCCTTATCACTTTTACAGTTATAGTAAGCACTGACATGCTTTAAACTGTATTTCATGGTGGTTTTAAAGTTCTCATAAGAATACAGGATTCTTGTACTACCATTTGAAATGCATTGATATTCCTGAGATATGAGTCTTGACTCAGGATAGTAGTATTATTAGGCCTGTAGCAAAGCTTATTTAGTAGATTCATACTCACACTTAAGTTAAGCATGATCTTAGTACCATACTGAACTGGGGTCTTGGAAACATAACTATGCGTGTTGATTTACTAAGATAGTGCTGTAGAGTGAATACTATAGTTAAATGGACATCAGCTAGATAAGAGATATGGAAGATCACACAGACATGAATACGTGTGTAATCACACTCTGGCTATGATGGGAATGAAAAGTATATTTTGAGCTGTGTTACTTAGTGATCTGCCAGCCCGACAGACCTCTTCCAGCTTCTATTCCTATCACCACCATCCCCCCAAAAAAACCAAACAAAACCAAGACTGGATGCTGTTTTCTGTTTATAGATTTGTTTTCTGTGCATCATCAGAGGTTGCAGATAACTATGAAACAGATAAGGTAAGGATTAGGCTGCAGTGGGTCATTCCAGGGGCACTCAGGTACAGCAGGTATTGGCACAGTGTTGTGATGACTGTAGGTGAAATAGATTTCAGTTTTCTTAAAAACATTGCAATGTTTTTTTGTGGTGGTCTTACTTAGGGCTGAGAATGTTGGCTTTTTTCATTCATGAACAGGTGAATGTTTCTGTAAGAAAAGGTTTTTCCTTTATGCTCGGAAATATAAGTTTTCATTACCTTGAGACCCAGATTGAGGGAGGAAGTGAGGGCACAATCAATAAACAGGAAAAAAAATATTGCCCTGGGAAGGTCACAACCTAGTAATAAGGCATGTCCTTCCATAATCATCGTGACTTTAAGAGGAATGATTTAGGGTCATCCTCATTAGCTTTGCCAGAATTTCCTGCAGTATTCTTTCACCCTGTATTCTCACCACTCTTGTGGACCATGCATGTGATGTTAGCAAGATTGAATGAGCTGTACTGGATAGCCTGATCCTCTATGTCTTTATCATCAGAAAAAAATGGCAGAGCAGCCTGTGTTTCCCTGACTGCAGGCATTCTGGTACTGTATCTGTATGTGCATAGCTGGAGGCTATACTAAATTTCTTTGCTTTTTCGGTTTGGCAGTTCCAGTGGTAGGTAGCTTTGGCAGCAATTCATATCTGTAATGGTATCAGTGACTATCTCTCAGTGAAGGGATGTGCTCATTTCTACCCATGATTCTTTTATCCTAATTGAATTACTGGAGCACACTAATGTCAAACATGACTCAAACTACAGACTAGGTGATGGTCTTCCTACCACTGTGCCACGTCACGGTTTTCCTACTGCATCTAGATCTTCCTGCAGATAGCAAAAGGAACCTATAGGCTCCCTGCCTGGGTTGGCACCTCCCTGGGAAGTGGCCCCATGCAGCCGCTCAAATTAATTGGCATATACAGGGAGGAACAGAGCAAGAGATTTTTGGACCAACTTTAATGTAGGCAGGCTCATCTTTCTCTGCAGTCAGTGAAAAGGGAAAGGTCTCCTCCATATTCAGTTTCTGTTTCTCAAACTATTAAGTGACTACTCCAGGAGCCTCAATTCCCCTTGAGTTTTCCATTTATTTCTTTTAGCAGGCAGCTAAAAATTAGCTAGCTATGACTATGCAAACAGCAACAAATATAACAGTCTCATTGCAAACAAGACTAGTAAGACCAAACTGGGAATTACTAAAACTCATCAGAGTACTGTAGTTAAATGCAAGGTAATCCCCAAATCCCCCAATACAACTTTCCAAAAATGTGTCCAAATCCCTGGTCCACTCCCAACTTTCCGAACTCAGTCAAATTTGCTGTTGGTTAAAGTGCTTAGAATAGCACATGTGGAAAATTTAATGCAGAGTACTTCAGCCTTTTGTTCTATATCTGACAGGAGATGCTTCAGTTTACGCTCTTCATCTGTCTTCAGAAAAGTGTGGGTGTGTCTCTTCCCATCACATCCCGTACAGGCAGCCTGACCAGACTCACTTCACAGGCTAGCATTAGGCTTTTGGAGATCTCCCACTGTATTTATGTCTTGTAAAGATCCTATTGCATTGTCAGCACTTAACACCAGCTAATAATTCTGGAGCCAGACACTCCCACCATAGGCCACAAGTCACTTCTATTGATTTCAAATACAATGTTGCTTTTACCTCTACTTCATTCAGGAAAGAGTGTGGCTGGGTCACCCTCACTATTTATATATCACTTGAGTAATACAAGAAAAGTAACATACTGGAGGAAATTCTTGTAGAAAGGCAATGCTGCTTTATACTAATTCCTAGAATGGTGCACCTAAAAAGAAGGATATACTTTTTTCTTTGAAAGTGAGATGATAATTCTAATGAAATGATAGGGGTATTGCTGCTGCCCTAAATATGGGTAGGAAATAACAACTTTTCCTCTTCAATTTGTAAGTCTTTTGAGCAGCTAGTTGTTACTAGCCTTCATTAACAGCAAGTAACCAATAGTTAAACCTTAACCCAAAATAACTGTAGAGAAATAAACAATTTCAGTGAAGAAGATATTCTCTAAGAAGTCTAGTTTGACCAGGTTCCTTCACCTCAATTAAAGGAAGAAAAATGTATACTGTGTTAGCAACAGATACCACGCCACCACATGAGTCAGTGAGGCTATCAAGGAGAGTAGGTTGTAGGACTTTGAACCTGGCTTTTGAACAATCTGAATGACTGAAGGGGCGGGGTGGGTGGGTGTGTATTAGGAGCAATTTTCTCTATGTATCTGTTATATAAAAAAGTTGTTATTAATGCAGCAATAGAAACTTAAGTTACAGACAGACATTACGCGTGGCTGCTCATAGCAGGACCCAGATGCCAAACTAGGAAAGACACATAATGCTTCCCATAGCAGCATCTGGCTTTTTGGCAGAGTCTACACACTTGGGCATTGATGACTCTGGATTTGCTCTGTAGTCTTTCAAACAGTTGGATTGCAGTGGCCCTGGGCAAAACTGCAGAACCTTTTCCTCCATAGCACATCATTTCACACAGCATTTCACAAAAGGATTACCACTGAAAATGAACATAGTCTGTGCAATTAGTCTGATAATTAAGACTTAAGTACTGGACGGAGATCAAAGTGCTTGTAATCTGCAATAAAGTTCTTAGAGTTGTAAGGATTTTCAAAATGTTAGCTTGTGCTTTATTGCACCTTCCATTTATTGAGTACCCATGATAGCAGCAAACACATTTTCCCAATGGATATCAGCATGTATAACTGCAACACCTGTTACTACATAAGCCTGGTGTTTCTCACAATATGATTACTCTGTCAACGACTACCATAAAAGGTGGCATCTGTATTCATCAAAAAGAGTTATCAATAAATGTAAAGCCATACAACAATTAGAGATCTCCAAGGAAGAACAAATCCAACCAAAAAAAAGTCAACTACACTATTTAATTACTAAGATTGTTAATCAATAAAATGCCTTCATAACTTTTAATTAAAATTTTATTTGAACTGCATGTTTAGAGAATCTCATTCTTTGTTTTCGTTTCATTTAACAGTTGCATTACTAAAGTACTGGTGGCATCTGTGAACAACCATCCTCGGGGGGACACTTCATGTCTGTAATTGCATTTTGTCACCTACAGAGGGTGTTAAGAAACTTGTTAAAAATAAAGGAAATAGTTAGGAAACATCTCACTGTAGCCATTATTACAGCGCAAATTACCAGGTAGAGCAATCCAGAAGCTGTCAGGAAAGGTTAGTAAGAAAGCGTGTCAGGAAATCAACCATTCAGCAATTCATCATGGCCTAACACTAGCTCTAAAATGAAAGCTTTTAAAAAGGCATTGTTTTATGAAGTAAGGGACATTATTTTTTTCTTTTTTTTACAGCAGTGAATAAAGATAACAAGGAGAGTGGTTCTCTTATGAAAGATATAAAGACATAATGATGAAAAATGTCTATTATTTTATCGCACAAATTTGCAGGCAAGGTAAAAATGAAAGAGAGGTTGTTAAAATTGAAGGAGGCCACTGCTGTATATTACCTCACCTTTATTTTTATTTTAATTTTGGAATATGCAGTCTGATTTTTGCAATCCTTGTTCAGGCAAAAAATGACAGGCTTTCCAGGTCACTAGTCTGGACCCTAAAGGCTCTGTAAGATGTCATAAAAACATAAAATTTGCTTTTCAGGAAGATTTTACAAGTGCAGTCTTGATACTAATCATAAAACAGATTGCCTTTGTTCTGTTATGGGATATTGGAAGAGTTTGTTGCTATTTGTCTCATTAGCAAATAAATGTTATCTGCCTTTTCCTTTGACTTTCAGATTTAGCTAGTCAGTAAGGACCTTCCGATGTTGACTAGCAATAATGATTCTCCACTGATGTAATGCCACTCATGTGGCCATATCAGTTTTCTGTTAGACTGCTGTTGTTACAGTGCACTGTCTGAGGAATGTCATTGCTGCTGTTTTGGGTTTTGTTCGTTCACATCCATACTTATGGCAAAGCACTCAACACAAAACTCTGTCTTCTATAAAGTAGCTAAAGTTGTAGTCTTAGGGGTGGGGGGAGAAAAAAACCAAAAAAACCCCTCCAAATCACCAAAAGACTGAACTAGTAAAATGTCAAGAAAGAACAGTTTGCATAGGCCAGTAGCATTTTCTTGGTTAATTCTGGCTGGGTAAAGTGGAAGGTAGTACAGTTTGCTGGTGGGAGGGGAGAGTTCCCATAGCACACACAAAGAAGAAATAGATGATAAATGTACTACAAATTCAGATTACTGGGAGAGTCTATCAGCATCAGATTCATAAGAAATGTATGTTTTATTCCATTGCATTGCTAAAGGGCATGAAAAAGAAGATAGACACAATCAAGAAATGCCTGTAAATGGATGGGTTGCATGTGTAGGTGTCTTCTGGTTCCAGTCCTGGGAATAGATAAACAGTCATCAAACCACCCATCCTGCTACAGGACCTGAACAGGGAATGAAGGGGAGAAGGAAAGCATTTTGGACCATGTGCAGATCCCTAGGGTTACCTAGGAAAAATAAAATTTACCTAATTCAACCAGTGATAATGAACACAAAATAAAGTATGGGGGAAGCAATTACAGATTACAAGTGTCAGATGAAAATCCTGAAGGAAAGTCTTTAGTTGAATTGGGGGAGAAAGAAATCAAAAGTCAATAATCAGTGAAATATTTTAAGATTAATTGCTGTTTATGCCTTCTTTTTCCTAACTGTTACTGTCATAACCATGACACCTTGTTGCCTAACATAAAGTATAAACAAAAATCTGAACCTTCAGCAACTAGAATCTTGTAAACAAATTCTGTAAATATCTGAATTCTTAAGTCGTCTTCTTTTTTTTTCTTATCCCCTACATACAGACACAAAAAGGTAAGAAAGTATTTAAAGGATGATGATTCATAATTTAAGTATCATGTTTTCTTGTATTTCTAAGGTTCTATTTGCTTATACTCAATACTGTATTAAAAAAATCAGTAGTTGCTTGGCAATATCTTAGTCCTTTCTCCAAAACACATCCCAGCACCTAGCTAATTTCTGATTTTTTTAAATGGAAAAGCATCTGTAAAACTATAAAAATATGAAAATTCTTTAATTTTCTGCTACAAATAATGAAACAATCAAATCCAAAAAGCAATAGTATGAGGTCAACCACCTGAATTGCACGAATGAGATGAATTTATTATTTCCTGATAAACGATTTAAAAGTACTTCTATACTAATACATACATAAACATACATGTATCTTGATACTTTGTGTTAAAATATGTTTCAAGATCTCTTATTTTAACTCTACTGACACTGGAATATCTACAGGCTGCTTTGTAGAGTTTTCTGAAGTTACAATGATGTGAAAAAAGCAAAATTGCATTCCTTGTTTATAATCTTGTTTTATTATTTCTGTGAAACAGAGAGTGCATCAACTCAAAGATGTTAGACCTCAGTCCACTTTCTACTGACCTGAATAGCAAAATTATTGCTCATTTCAGTGGTGGTGGACTGGGTTCTTTGCCAACAATTATGTTTTGATATTTTGGGCAAATACTGGTGCTACTGTAGTTGATGGCAACATTTGTAGTGACATCTATGGGAGCAGAAGTTTAGGCAAAATACAAGTATTTATTTAATAGCCATGCTTAAAATTTCCTTTTGCTAAGAGAAAAAGTAGACAAAGGCATAGTGTAAATGTGCTGTTCAGAGGCCTGGTTACTTGCCAGCATCCATACAGCTCTAAAATAGCTTTGTAATACACCACTTAAGAAGCAGAAATCCTAGCAGAAAAGAAGGTGACCAAAAAATCTGTCCTTGTGTTCCATATGAAAATGTCACAAGAACTACCAGTAGCAAGGGATTGCATTGGAGTGAATAAATAAACCATGTCACTAAGTGCCACATCTACATGTCTTTTAAATACCTCTAGGGATGGTGTCTCCACCACCACCCTGAGAAGCCTGTTCCAATGCTTGACCACCCTTTCAGTGAAGAAATTTTTCCTAATATCCAACCTAAACCTCCCCTGGTGTAACCTGAGGCCATTTCCTCTTGTCCTGTTGCTTATTACCTAGGAGAAGAGACCGACACCCTCCTTGCCTAAAACCTCCTTGCAGGTAGTTAAAGCAATAAGGTCCCCCCGGGAGTCTTCTCCTCTCCAGACTAAAAAAAACCAGTTCCCTCAGCCACCTCTCATAAGACTTGTGCTCCAGACCCTTCACCAGCTTCAATGTCCTTCCCTGGACATGCTCCAACACCTCTACATCCCTCTTGAAGTGAGGGGCCCAAAACTGAACACACAGTGTTCGAGGTGCAGCCTCACCAGTGCCGAGTACAGGGGGATGATCGCTGCCCTGGTCCTGCTGGCCACACAGTTTCTGATACAAGCCAGGATGCTCTTGGCCACCTGGGCACACTGCTGGCTCATGTTCAGCCGGCTGCCAACCAGCACCCCCAGGTCCTTTTCCACCACACAGCTTTCCAGCTGCTATTCCCCAGGCCCGTAGTGTTGCGTGGGGTTGTTGTGACCCAAGTGCAGGACCCGACACTTCTCCCTGTTGAACCTCATACAATTGGCCTTGGCCCATGGGTCCAGCCTGTCCACATCCCTTTGCAGAGCATCCTGCCCTTGAGCAGATCAGCACTCTTCCCCAGCTTGGTGTTGTCTGTAAACTTACTGAGGGTGTACTTGATCCCCTCTCCCGGATCATCAATAAAGATATTAAACAGAAGTGGGATAGCAAGTTGAAGCATTTTGCACTTTACTGAAGTCTTTGAAACCTCTTGATGTGCTATATTGCTTTATGTAAAATCATGTGGATGAATAATGGAATTATCAATTAATATTTTTTTAATGGAGCTGATTGATGATTAAGTGGCAGAAAGCTTAATCACATGCACAAACTCATATCAAGTTTGCACTGATGAAAAATATTTATATCCAGCCTCAATGCACTACCAAGAGCTAGTCTTCATTTGTAATGTTAGTGATATTTACTGAAGACTTGTCAGAATGGAGCACTCGCTTCTCATAGATATAAAAATACCCTTATGAACAGATAATAGCATCAATCACTTTTAGTATTTGGATGTCAGACATGTATGAAAACCCTGCTAACTACCTTCAATAAAGAATTTTTAAAATTACTCCTCAAAATATATATACATGTATTTTAATTCAGAGGAGAACAGATTAAGAGAATGCTCCTTCCGTGACACATTGGATAAGAATCTGTCTTGTTGCAATGCTAAAAATTCTCAATCCATCAATTAAATGCAGATTCAGGGCACCGTCTCATATTTCCTTGTCAAATAAATTATGTCTTACATCAAAGACCACACAGATTCCTACTTAACAAAACAGGGGTATGTCTGAACATATCATAAATGTGAAATATGAAGGAGAACAAAATGAGACAGCCAATAAAATGTAAGATTTGTTAGTCAAATAGCATATAGCTTAGAAATAGTGTTACCAGTATTCAGAATTGTGAGTAAAGAAGTATTCATAATCTGTCACTAATTTTCCCCACAGATTGAAGCTTTCCTACAATACAAACCAGCAAAAATCGGAGGGAAGTTAAAAGAGGAAAAGTAGCAGAGGAAATGGTGTTTAAATGTATACATTTCTATTTCTGTATATATATATATATAAAAAATACATATTTCTCCTTTTTTCTATTAAACACTAATCTGGAAAAAGGATGTATATTGCCAAAGGACAAAACCTGAAGCTATAAAATTATTGAGGGCAGTGAAATGCAAAACCGTAAGTAGAAATTGCCTACAACTTTCATAATAACTATCTGGGCAATAAAATGGTAGTTGAAATTCATGTCAATAAGGGCAAAATAACATGGTAAAAAGAATTGTATAGAGAAATGAGCTCTAAGCAAGCTACTGACGCTCAAGAGATCTTACATTGGGTTGCTTTATATAACCATGAACTTGGTATTCCTCAGTTTTCATAAAGCAACACTGTCAAGAATAATTTGGAAAGAACTTTCAAAGAAAACACTGAACTGACTAGACATCAGATGTGCCCGTATCTTGGAAACAGCTTGTTCTGGACAGAGTATAATAGAAAGTTACAGCAGAACTAGGAAAAATTCAAAGAAGTACAACAGGATGATCAGACACAGAGCAGTTCCACACAAGTAATAACTGATCAGATTGGGACTTCTTAAGCTTTTAAAACTACCTTAAAAGATGACTGAAGGAGATCCAATAGTAATCAGTGATCCCGTGAAGAAAGCAAAGCTTAATCATATGGCTCATAACAGGAAGACTAGGCAGCATACATTGAAATAAGGATATGATGCATTTAAAATAGACAGCTAGAGACTTTTGCAAAGTATAAATCCACTGCTGACTAGGAAACACAACCACCCAGATGCAACTTCTATGAACATACCACATGATAAATCACACTACGCATTCCAGGCATCTGCTGCAAACAACTGTTAGACACAGACCAGTAGGATGGGTGAACCTTTGGTCTGACCCAGGATGGAAACATAAGTTTCACTGACAACCCTGATCTCCAAGGAAATGACTGCTCAGGGAATGCAGCCATGAGTTCTAATCAACATAAAAATACATTACTAATGTGCACTTTCCTTCCAGAATGAATGTTCCTAATTTTGTTTCCATCTATTAGGAGCTCAGTGTACTGAAGAAGCTTTTGTAGACGAAGGCTGAAGAAACCCTGGCCAAACAAGAGAACCAGCTAGGAGATAAGAATATTAAGGTATGTAAATAATTAGATAATTACTTTTTTTTTTAGTGGTCTAGGTAATATGGTCTAGTTCATGGATATTGGCTCCTGCCAATAGATTTTCACACTGACATTAAGAACAGATCAGCATATGCCTTGTTTTCTGATTCAAAAGGAAGCTGTATGGTCTACAAACTGACCAACAGTTCATTCAGACAAGCCAACAAACATTCTTAAAACCTCTTTTTTAAATCTTGCTATGGATAGGCATTCACCTACTCATTATCTAGGAGCTCACTGTTATTGGCAATGATCACCGGCTACTATTAGTCCTACATCAACCCTGCATTGATCTGATACCACCCGGCCTCCTGGATAACACAGGTAGTAGAAATTCACCTCACGAACCATGCATCAAGCCTTCAAATTCTTGGCAAGGTAGCCTGTTTCTTCAGACTGACATTAAGCTTGATATAAAATCTTCAGATGAAGATGAATCTGCCATGTGGAAATAGTTCCAGTGTTTAAGTACCCTTTGCACTTCATTCCTACTCTATGCTTCACTGTCTTTCTTCCAGTCATTAGATCTTCCTATGCTTGTGTCACTAGATTAACTGTTTTATAAGTATCACATGTCCTCATCTGTAGATAATTATGGACCATCATCGAACTATCTCTTAATTAACTGTGGATGAACTAAATAGATTGAGCTTATTCCAAATCTCTATGGAAAGGTAGGTTCCCATTTCTCAGTTGTTTGGGGTTTTTTTCTCAGAGGTTTTCTGATACGTCAACATACTTTTAAAGGCTGAACGCCCTACCTCAGAAATAGACTCGATGCCACGTGTATCACTATTACCACCATCCTCCACATCTTAGTATTTCTCTCTATATCTTGAGGAATCACATTAGATCTTTCGTTGTCATTCTGAAACATCTTTTCTGTCTGCTTTTCAGCTATGACTTCCAAATCTTCATAGCCCCTTCTTTCCAAGACACAGCTCTGTCCTTCCAACAACTGATGCATAACCCACAACTCTTCAATATTTCCTTTGTTTTGCTTTCCTATCACTCCTTACACCCAAGTAAATATTTATGTGGAAAAAAATCCCACCCTTCCTGCAAATTAAAATAAATCAGTATGTGGCTATATGTTATTTGTTCTCAGTGGTTGGAATGCAATCACAATTTCTGTCTGTCTCCACTGCTACAACAATCTCTTCCGGTTGAGAAGGAGGTGTGATACAAGGGATATATCATGAGATGGAAATAATACTTCATTTCTTAATTATGCTGTGAACTTTTTCTGCATTTGACAATTTCCCTCCCAAGAGAAATATTCAGCATATGACATGCTGTGCCTAGCTAGATGAGCAAACATAGCATACATATATCCACAAACATAAAAGAAGCACATGAATTGTAATAATGATAGTGGCGGTGGGAATATAAAGGAGATGGCAGTTCATGACATAGGTTCATTAATCAAAACTATTTCAGCTCATGTCCATGTGATCTTGTAGAATGCAGGCCTCTTTTGGCAACCTGACTTTACTGTAAGGCAGCTAAGAAATGGGCAATTATTTTTTTCCCCCAGTCTGAGCTCTGACATCAGTGATAACAATTTTACTGCCTTTGAATAATGTTATTAAATTAATAGCAGTAATATCATGCCTCATATTCACAAGAATGAATGAATGAATCAAATTGGCTAAACTGTTCAGTAGCGTGCTACATCAGCCCAGTATTTTTAATCATATCAAAGTAAAAAATTCTTGCTCAGAAAGGCACCAATGCATGGTGCTGTGTGGTGGAGATGAAAGCAGTGAGTATACAGGTATGTAACTTCCAATGTAGTTTATGGTATAATGTGTATGTACAATTGTAGGAGCTGTCTGTCTGCTGTTTGGCCAGCTGCAGCTGGTTAGGAGAAGGAGGGAGAGACTATGGTCTTTCACAAAGGCGTCATATCTACTCTTCTACTCCTTTGCTTTATCTTTAATCTGGAGCTAGAATCCTTGGGCTGAGAGTGAGAGGTGTTTTTCCTCTGTAAGGAAAAATATGACTGAAATCATAATAAGCTTCCTGTGACTTCGTGAAAGATCCATCTTGTCAGCTGCAAGTAAAGTTAAACTGGTAAAGGAGAATATATCTAAAAGTAACTTTTCTCCAGCTGTATAAAACATCACTTTAGATAATACCATACCCTGTATTCAGCAGCTACCAGTAAAGCTCTGAAAGCATTTTCCCTCTTTCTGCCTCTGTGCCCATTTTTACGAGAGGAAGCACAAACATAATCGATTTTGCATGTTCACAATTGTTTGGGAAAATGAAAAGCCGAAGCCATGGCAAAACCCTCGCCCGTGCCAACAGCCCCGCATTTACCTGCTGCTGCTTGTGACGGCAAACCTGCCAGTCCCGAAGCCTCAGGGGCAGCGCACAGTGGCACAAGGGAGGCTGTGACACGCGGGAGGAAATTTTTCTTTCATTTATATTTTTAAAACAGAACCGTAACCCCTAACAAGCTTTTATCGGTACTGATTTGCGAGGCAGCTGAAAGCCCTCTGTCACGGCAGGGCGGGTGGCCCAGCAGAGCGGCCTAGCGCGGCACAGGCCCGGCCCGGCCCGCAGGAGCCAGGCCCGGCCTTGGCTGTTCCTGTGTGGCTTTGGCAAGGGGAAGGTACCCAAGACACCTGCCTGTAATAACCACGTTTTCACTACGCCATAGCCACACACAAAACGATCTTCTCAGAGGAGAAGCCTCAGTCTCCATTGACCTTTCTGTTAGGAACTGGAAAAGGCTTCCAAGGGTTTTGTACAACACAGAAAAGGAGGGGGGTGGGGGGTGTTTAAGTTGAGCTGGAGGAAGAAAAATGCCACCATTTGTTCACGAAACCTCTCTTTGTTTTGAAATCCGCATCTAAAAAAACTACATTGGCATCCAAACCAAAGTAGAGCCTTAAATTGGTTTTGAATTCTCCAAATAGCAACATAAATACAGGCTTTTGTTAAATTTGTTGTATGTTCAGGGGCCTGTCCTGAGGAAAGAAAGGTATGGCTGCTGTGCTGGCTCCTCTGCTGCTGCACCAAGGTCAGTAAGCCATTCTTTCTGCCTATCCTTTAATTGCAAAATGTCATATTAATGCTGATCTTCTTAACTACAGAAATAACAGAGAAACTAGAAAAATAACCTAAGCACTTTCTCTTATTTAATCCCATTTATTCCTTCTCTGCAACATATGTTTGGTCATCTTGGTATATGGGCCAAGAAGAACAAATTTCCATAAAAATCTACTGAAACTCTAGCCCAGAACTACCCAAACAGAGGACCTGGCTGAGTCACAGACTAGTCTTCCACATCCTCTCTTTCTCTCAAATTTCTAAGTTCTCTGAAAAGGCATGAACATGTGAAAGTGAGAAGGGATACTCAACAACGTGGAATAAATGCTCTTTCTTGCTCAGTAGGCCTGGATAAAATTACACATTTAGGGTTAGAAATCCTTTGCTTGCTTGTTTTTTCCTTTTTTAGTCTGTGTTTCTTTTCAAAGATTGCAAGTGAAAAATACTGTAATATGGTGTTCCCATCATATAATGCTGAACTGTAGAATAGCAGGAGTAGGAATGGAATATTTGGATCATCCCTGCTGTTGCTTCTGAATACTGAGTACTGCTGTTTGTGTCCTTATCTTTAATAAAAGATCAAGGAGATGACACAGACTGGGGTGAAAAACAGCAACTCTGTTTTTGCATCTATTTCCCAGAATAATTCTCTTTCTGTACTGATGCTAAGGTATATAGGGAGGTTTTCTTTTGGCTGGGTATGCACCAAAGAATGTTAACCAAGAAGATGGCTGAATCAGTAATTCCCCTTTAGAATTGCTCAGACAGTGTGTATCACAGGGGCTTTTTGGATTGGTATATACAGTGTAAGCATGATGGACATTGATTAGCTGCAATGCTGAAAAGTATTTAACATTATAGTCTGCCACATTCTTCCATGGTGAAGTATGAGTGCAACCATCAGTGCAAGAAATCCATGTGCTCTTTTCATCTCTACCAGTGGGTGGGAAATTTAAAAGTGAAAAGGATAAGGAGTAAAAACTATAGGGCTGAGGATTACCCAAGTATTTCTAAAAAAGATTGGTATCTCATTTTTACCTAGAGAACTTGAAGGGACAAGGGGTGAACCTATACAATCCAGGGACTCTAAGATTTAGATTTACAAAGCAGCTGAACTTTGTTAATGCCTAACTCTTTGGGGCTTTTTTGAAAATTCCAGGTTAAGGAAAAGGTGCAGTTTTCATTTCTTGGTATCTCTGTGAAGAACATATACAAGGTTACTTGCCTGGTTTGATGATTACTGAAATGTGGACATACACACAGTTCAACACAGTGGAGTATTCATCAGTAAAATAGGTAAGCACTATTCTGTTCAAATTGTAAGCAGACACACCCAAAAATATATCAGAAGGCTCTCACAGACTGTTGCAGACTACTGAACTAATCACTTCCTAATCAAATTTTCCATAGCTTGTCTTTGAAAAACTATCAATAAGCATCCTTCAGCATTTTCTTAAGGCATTTTTTGGTTTTTTCTGATAAAGAGATTATGTGGAAGTTTAATGGACTATTTTAGCAAGTGAAGCTTGCTAAGAGTAGATATTGCAAAGCAGTTTTCTCATATTACTTGACCTAATTGTTACAGAGCTGTTCCCACAGTATTTTGTGTTATTTTGGATTTTTCTGCATATTGACAATTGATGACAATGCATTTGTTACCCAAGTTCAACACTGTAAGTAGTTTGAAATCTGTTTTAGCTGGGTTAACCAGGAGTAGTAATATGTTAAAGAAACTCCATATACCTGTGGATTCACCGTGGATTGCTGTCCCCACAGTCTTAGAGGACAGTGAGCCACAAAACTAATAATAATTAGGACTCCTAGCTGAGGTGAAAAGCTATTGCCTCATGGAACTATTTTCCAATTGTCCTCTTTCCAGCTGAGCTGGACTAGTGACACTATAAACTGGCAATTAAAAGACTCAAGTTTAAAAATACCTTCAGCTTTCCAGGTCTCATAATGGCAAAGGTTAAGTGGATTATATGGAGATAATTCACTCAGCTCCAGGGGGAGGGTGCTGATTGCCTGGGCTGCTGGTTACCTCCCTCTCCCCTCCTCACTTGCTGAAGCAATGATTGTTAAAGTAGTGTCAACTTTGCCAATGTAAAGCAAGGGAGTGAGAAAAGGCCTGGAAAACTTTCCCATGGGATGCTGCAATTACTAATGGGCTCTGACTGGTACTTGCAAATTTTACTTTGATACAGCCTTGAAAACTGAGCCTGGAAGTGGTCACTGCTCCTTGGCTAACATATTAATGCTGCTAAATATTTACCATTTGTGCAAGTAAATACACCCTGTTTGTTCAAGGGAAAAGAAATACAAATAAGACTGCTGGCCTTACATGAACGGCTACTCTCTCCCATGCTCCAACTGAATTAAAAACACCAGTTACACCTCTAGTTGTGTGGCAACACCTACACAGTGTTTCCAATTAACTTTGTAAGTTTTTAATCAGTGACAAATGCATTTTTGTAAATTCAATTTGCCTTTTATTGCAGCACCTATAAAATGTCTTGCAGCATTCCGGAACTTTGTGAAGGTTTTACTTGCTACTGACATAACGCAGCTGTCGGACCTACAACAAAGGCTAAGGTTTATGAGCAACTTGAATTAGGATGTAGGTTAAGCAATTAAAGTTCAAGGAGGGGGAGGGGGAGATGGCTTTCCAAACTTTGCACTTGCCAATGTGAAAAAGCACACCAAAAACATACTGCACACTGGGATGGGCAAAGCTAAAGCTAAGGAGGCCATACTCAATTTTAAACTAACTATTTTGAGAGCATTCCATATGTGAAAAGGTCACACAGATCTCATTAATAAATCTGCACTGTTATTTGTTTTCTATTTTAATCAAACTCAAATGGATCCTGTTAAAAGGCTGAGTGATTAGATCGTAAATCTGGATGTCCTTGAAGATGATGAAAAAAATGCTTATCTGTAAAGCAATCATCGTACTGCCAGTTCTATCATTTGCACATTTTTACAGGTGCTGGAAAAATGGTTTAATTTTAAATCATTTGCTGGAATTTCTAGGCAAGAGGAAAAAAAAAAGCTTGCAGAATTTACAGTTAAAAGAGCAACTGGGTTACTTGTGACATATGGAAACAACCCATTACATCTAATCTTCTGTATCTAAACTCAGGGTATTAAAACGATCAACGTTCAGAATAAACATGAATTAATATTTCATCTTGGTGAAACTCAACAGTCAGTACATTAACTTCTGCTTCCAGTTATATCATACAATGCTTCTATATTCAACAGCTCTGAAATTAGTCAGTTTTAATGGGGTCTGAGTTTAAATTTGCCTTACTAGGTTTCAAAAGTAGTCCAAATAAGATTACTAACTCTGGTTTTGATATATGAATGCATTGAAGTCCTTATTCTATGGGGTTCAGACCAATGCATATTGTGAAATCTTATTTCTTCTCTTTTGTTATTTTTAATTTTCTTTATATCTTGATTTTTCCCTTCATTTTTCAAGTATTTATTCAATACTTTTGGCAGTATATTTTTCTGTTGTAAGCATGATTAGGCTATTGCTGAAACTTCTCATTTGTGGATTTGGGTCTTACAGCTGATTTGTTGCTTTGTCTGAACCCAGGTTGTGGACATGGCTATGGCTAACACCATATTTTGCTATTGCAGTGCTAGAAGGAAGTTGGGAAATGAATGTCTCTTTGGAGTTTTATTAAAACAATGGATGTGGAAAATATTTTTTTTTTTTTATTTATAGCCATTCTTACAAAAGGAATGAGATATGGAGCAATATTTTGAAGTGGGTAAACACATTTTGCAATTTCTTAGCTGACTGCATGACCTGTTTCCACTTTAACTTAAATCCCATCTAGTTTGATTCAACAGAGACATTTTGATTTCTGGAGACTTTTGATCCATAAAGGTCAAGAACTACAAGATATGCCTATCTGGGACTGATGCTAGTGCCAAAATCAGTGCACATTATCTGATGACAGTGGAAGTGTTGCATTATTTACTACATAGAATGTCCACCCTGCTAAGATTTATGTGTTTCTTTAACTTTGTTCTGTCTGGTTAATTGCTTCTAGTAGTTGAAGATCCTTATATGTATAGAGTGAAATATCAATGTTTTTTATTTTCAACTTATTTTTAAAATTACTTGCTAGATTGTTCGCTGTTGAAAAGGCACTGTGATATAAGATTATTATACTTTACAAAGGTCTAAGGTTTCTGAATTATATTTCTCCCAGAGATCACAGCAAGCAGAGGGAGTAACAGCATCATTCAGTCATATGCATCTAACTTTACTTCACACAATTTTCTTTAACTGACATTTATAAACATTATTTTTATTTGTTTTGTTGTAGATCATGCAATCTTTTGCTCATAAACACAAACACTAACTTAAAATTGACTTCAGTGAGCCAGTTTTGAACTGCATGCAGAGAAGATTAAAAGAAATAGTACAAAATCCTCTCCTGGGAAAGATCAAATGGTTACTAAAATGAAAGCAGCCTAAAACTGTAGCGGTTAGCCCAGAGGGGGGGAGGGGAATTGGGCATTTAGCTATAATTAACACCTTCTACTTACACTCTCCAGTGTTTCAAATGGATTGTTTCTTATTATGGAGAGTTGCTCAGAAATCTGATATCACTTTGATTAAAAAAAAAAAAAAGAATCAGAAAAAGCTATTATCAACTAATATGGCTAAGTTCAAGGGTTTGCTCATCTATAGACAGCCATAAAGCCAGTAAGCATTAACTACATGTACAAATACATTATTTCTGTGTCAATATGTGATTGCAGAGTAAATCAAACTTATCCCCACTTTCTAAGGAACTTGCACTGAAGTTTTGCTTGGGCAGGCACTGTATTAGTTTATCTGAAGTTTGAGATTAGCAACTTTATCCAGGATAAATGTCTCAAAGATTCTTGGTGCTAGTTCTTCATTCATCCATTATTTCAGCCAATATTGCTTAAAAATATCTCATGCGACTACCTGGAACATTTTAAATGAAGGTATTGTAGTTAATCCTTTTTTCAGTTTGTCTCGATACATTAGAGTGTCCAAAACAACTGAAAAGCTGACAAGCTTTCTTACTTGGCTTTCAGAGGCCTTGCTCAGTGTTTCTCATGTGTTGCATGCTGGAATCTGAAATAACAGCTTATTTTAGCTCCCTCCCTTCTGTCATGTATTAATCCTTGTCAGGGCATTGCCTACTGATCATTCAGTCCCTGAGTCTGGTCCCACAAAGTACTTGTTGTTTCCGCTAGACAATAAATATGTTGCTACTTTGTATCAGCTGATCTAAAGTAAGACATTTCCTGGCTTTATGAACTTTGATTTACATGTTGCTACTACTACACTCCTTTGGCATTTATAAATTCATATCCTGTGTAGGTTCATATCCTGCCCTTCTAATGCATTGCAGGCTGTTAACATACTTCTTAAACTGGTGGAGATAAATGCCGGTAGTACATCAGTAAATATAAATTCTGGTTTGTATGTGTATTAAAGCAAATATAATCTGTGCATTCCATGATAACAAGCCAGTGGAATTTGTTTTGAAATTCTTCCCTGTCTGCAGAAGTGCCTCAAAATCATCACCTCTCCTTTTGCCCTCTCCCACTGTGCTGTACAAGGAATCCAAAAAGTGTGAACAGAGTACAGATGTATCCTGCTGTGTTCACTGTTCACCACTGACCTACCCCTGCACAATGTACCTGGCGATTCTAATAAATTTATGCATAAATTTATGCACATAGCCACAAAAAAATCTGAATGTTTTCTCTGTGTTAGGCCAAGAAGATCCTGAATACCAGGAGTTTTGGGGGAGTGCAGTGGGTATGGAGATAGCAGATAGCAGTTTACTTACTGATTTCAGTGGTCTGTGGTAGCGCGAGTATTTCAGTGTGTAAGAGGAGATATGACGTTTAAGAAAGAAGCTAATAAAACTAAGATTGTAAGATTGATTTCTTTCTTCTTTGGCTGAGATCTATGAGACGTGGGTTTGTTTCCAGTTTTTCTTGTTTTGTTCCTAAGGAAAGTCTTTTTTGACTATAAACTTATTTGAAGTAATTTCTTCTTCTGCAGATAAGGTTAATGCTTTCTAACTTACTCTTTCATGCCTAAGGGGTGTAACACATATGGTAAGTAACAATAAAATACTGATCTGACTGTACAACTTTATGTAGGGCATGTGTGACTAAAACCTGAGCAATAAAATTTCCTTTCCTGCTCAGACAGAATTGTATATGCCTGTCATATTTTATTGGTTGTTAAATGGCACATACACTTTCGGATCACAGCCAAAAGCAGACAATCTATAGCATCACTGCATGTTTGTCATTTTCAATGAAAACATTGTAGCAGATTTCTCTATACTTGGGCAAATTAGGCTATAGGAAAGTAAACAATCATGTTGCTTATGAATATGAATGCACTTAAAGCATGTAGAAACTTTAACCATCTGGTATTAGTGGCAAAAAATGTTTCTGATTTAACTAAGTAGTGACACACACTGTGACCAGAAAGCAACATTGTAGAGCAATAAATTTTTTAAGAGAAATAGTCGCCTTTTCAGAATGCAGACAAAAATAGCTTATGGATCCAACAAGTTCAGACCCATTAGTAAATATCTACATTAGTAAATATCACATAGTTCATTAACATCCAATGACTAGAGCTGTCTGAAAGAGAAAAATACTCAGTATTTAAATTACTGAGTTACAATAGCGAGCCACTCAGCCTTCTGAATTCTGAAATTGTTGGTTCTTTTCCTACAGGGTAAACAATTCTGGTAAATTATAAAACTGGTAAATAATTTTCAAAAGGAACAAGATATAGCAAAATGGAAAAATCAAATGTGTTAAATATACAGTGAAAGTATGCTCCAAATCCCCTTTCAAATAATTCAATGACAAAAATTAATGTCAGCAAATTTTGATACGAATTATGATATCAAATGCATATGAATTAATAGCATCACATGCTGAAAACCAAACTACACTGCTGTTTTCAGGAATTTCTTTTTGAAAAAGTGTGAACATTTAATTAATTAGCCTAAGAATTAGAAGGTATTGTAAGGGTGGTAAACAGAAGACATGATCCAGTTACACTGATAATCCATCCTCTGCCCTTTCTCCAAAGCTGGCTAAAATGATACTTGTTTAACAAAATAAAGCCTTATGACTTTTGCTTAGACTGTACGGCAGTACAGCTAACTGCATAAGATGTTTGGACACAGTAACTTTGACATTTGTCAGAGAAACTTCTGTCAGGAAAGATATGAAAGTTTCAGTTCTTCCTTTGCAGGCACTAAAAATCTTTGATCAATACCCAGCCCTCAACCAAATCAGTAACTGGGAGGATCATGCTGATCTGGATACTGAAGAGCGGTTTGTCGTTATTCCAATGCCACCCAAGGTAAGAAGATTTAATTTAGTCCTATTATTGATGCTGATTGTTAAGTAAAGACTACAGGAGTGACCCTGACGTGTAAGCAAACAGAGCAGATACATGAAATGGATTTGGTGACTATTTACATATGCAACGCTGTGAGTGCTCCAGATAGCTCATGTCCACCTCTCACATGCCAGGCATTCTAACTGGATTCTTAGCAGGTTATATAAGCTGAGAGTAACCTCCAGCAATGCTTCCTTAGGCACTTTCTCCAATAAATAGATGTATGATACCGTAGTGATGGGGAATCCACAGAGACTCTGAGATTCTTCACTTCTTTTCATGCAAAACCGTGATCTTTTCTCTGCCTGTAATATGAAGCCTCCATAACTGCCATTTTCCCCAATTTTATCCATTATTTACATTCATTAGAAATAATGTAATGAAAGTCAGGCTGATAGTTAGGTTTTCAGTTTTAGGTGGCTGGCTGTGAGATTAACTGAACTGAGATGGTCCTGGGCAGGAACTGACCTGCTAGGTTTGTTTAGGCTGTGTTTATAAGCATGTCAGGTTTGTAGTGAGAGTATCTTCCATTAGAGGAGCTGATAGGGTTGAAGGAAAAAAGTTTTCATGTGCACAGCCTCTTCATCAAGTCTAAAATGTCTTTGCTAGGGTGATCTTTGTTGGGCATATACATTGGATTAACTCTTAAATTCCTTGCTATTAAGTGCTTTTGCTGTTGTGAGAAAATATAGGAGAATAAACTTAAATCCAACCTGATGAGCAATTTTTTTGTGCAGCTTTATATTACTTTGTATGAAGTGAATAGGTATTCATATCTGGTAAAGGTCTCAAAAGGGGAAAATGTCACAGCACCACCTAACATTTTCACTGGCATATTAAGACTCAATTAGGAGTTGTTTAACAGAGGTTCTCTATACTGCTTTCCCCCAGCAAATGTTTTAAAGAAAATCTAGAGCTTTGGAGATGAGCTATGCTGCTTTATATCCAATCTTCTTTTACATTTTTTTTCATCAGCTATGGAGTTCCATTTTCCTGCTAGATTTGAGGGTTGAATGAAAATGCTAAAATATCTGTTAAGGATCGATCTAAATAGTCTAAGGACTATTTAAAAGTATCTACGATACTTTAAAATACTGTCTGAAAGTCAATTGCAAGAAATGGTAACTTTGAAATGCATTCCAACATCTTTCAAAATCTTAGGTTTTGAGTAACTACAATTTTCATATTTGAAATGTGTTTCCCACAGAACTGTGGTTTAAGTTGCAAAATCAGAAATACTTTGCTAAACATCTTTGGAGCCTGCTTTCAGCTTACAAGATGTGATGACTATGGTCTGTGTAGTCAGGTCTCATATCTTACCTCAAATACTCATGTGTGCCATGTATTTTCACAAAGCTGTAAATAAAATGCTATTCATTTAATCGGGGGGTAGACAAGAGTTCATTTTGAAGAAAATAGGAATATTTGAACACATTCAAGGATCAGTCCCAGCCTCAGATATTTTTCCTCGGTTCCTGCTGACAGCACTGTAAGTTTTGCCTCGGTGTTTGCAGACAGAATTTGGCTGATGAAGAATGTGGAGTGTGTCAGTGTACAAACCTCAAAGTTTTATGCAGGTTAATCACTGGTGCTCCCTCTGCTGGTAGTGAAAGGTAAAGTTACAATCAACATCATGGATTTATAACTGTTTCATAATACCATTTAATATATTCCCAGTTTATAGGTGTAAATTAGCTAGCAACCACAGTTTTCGTGTAAAAATGAGCTCTTTTTCACCTGGCATGTTCAGTGTGGCATAGCTACTGCAGTGTCATGTATTTTCAACCATGATTCTTTTTATAAAGTATTGTACTGTCTCATGTGAAAAAACCTCATGTTGAAGCAACCATTAGGTCCAAATCAGGATACAAACTGGCATCCAGGAGGAATTCTGCCCAAAACTCTGTGAATGTATGGCCAATAGCCTGTTCCCAACAGAAATTGTTCACGGGTACCACAGGTGAAACAATTGAACTGCTTACTCAGGAGATGTGTATGCATAGTGTTCCTATATTTTCCCAGCCAAGACCACTCCGCACCTCCTACTAAATCTCTGTTTAACAACATGTGAGTCAAAAGTCTTCTTATTTGCATAATGTGAATATGGTAAATAGCTACAGCACTGAATTGTTGACAATTCTTTGAACTAAAATTCTCAGCCAAGGCAAATGGATGCAATGCCATATTATTTTAGCATTTAATCTGTATATGCATTTTCCACTGGCTGCTATAGAAGTTGCACATCTGCATCTGAAGGAGTCTGAGCTTGAATTTTGTGTTTAGCAGGAAACCACATTACAATATGAGTTTTGATCATTCAGACACAGTGAAGGTATGTTCCCCACTCATCATTCTCTAAACAGAAGAAGATAAATACCAACAGCAAAATGCCTCTAGGTCACAAAATGTGTTTCTGCTCTTACTTTGGTTTTTATGGATAAGGGAGCTTTCAGGAAAATGTAACAGCACAACTAAAACTAAAGATCTGAGTCTACTTAAGGCACCTAAGTGAAATGGGTTTGTTGGTCTCACGTGAGCATGTATCACAAAAACATTTCAGCTCAGTCTCTATTTAAGCTAAGCTTTTTGGACTGAAATAATACAGAGATCTACGTGACTAAATTACTTTCACCTCAAGAGATATTTATGGCTGTGATTTGTCAAGGATACACTTGGAAGCAGTGACATGATAATAGGAGTGCTGACTACACAATTGCAAGCAGGTACATAAGGAGCCAGGCTTGGATTAGTGATCTGAGCTACTAATGTTAAAATACAATTTTCTGACAAATAAAGAAAGACTTCCCAATGACTCATAATTCTTACATTGGTAGTCCAGCACAAAAACACCAGCTGCAGCAGTGACAGTATTTTTGAGAGGAATATGATGAAAGTTATAGCATAGTTCAAAAGATCTACTTTAACCTAATTCCAACAAAATTTCCACATGGGCAGTGATCCTCCAAGGAAGCACACCACATTTCAACTATCATAGAGGAATGGCAGACATTAAAGAAACAGTAAGTTTAACTGAGGTTAAACTTTTAGTATAATGAAAGTTACTTCACATTTTTTTTCCAGGAGAAAATATTTATAAACAATTCAAGACCACCATCCCTCTATCAGTTTTAAAGTAAAATAATAAAATCTTGAAGACTCTCTGTTTTCTACACAGTATTTATGGGTGAAATTTAGCACAGTCTTGCTCAGTCTGATTTCTTGTGTAACGGAAAGAAAGATAGGATACTATGAATGTGATGTTTTCTCTATTGCACTCTGGACAAAGACACCGCTTTGCTGCAATTCCTGTTAGGTAGTAGATTTTGTATTTTTGTCAATCCATTAGTTTATCTCACCAGGCAAGAAATTTCTGCAGGGTGCTTAAGACCTTCTTCCTAGAGGAAAGCACTTCCCAAACCTCTTCATGTCATGTAGCTTTGCACACTTGAATTAGTGCCAATCTTCTGGGTATTTTTTGTACATGAACAAATAAAATCAAGTTGTTTTCCTCATCACACGAAACAGTCCACTACGTAGTATGAGACCACTTTATCTCTTATCTCTGGACATACCTTATCACATCTTACAGGGGAGGTCTTAAGTCATGGCATGGAGTTTTCTCCTGTGGACAAAAAAGTGAAATATTTTTATATTGGAGACAGGATTTTCAGGAGTGTGTAGAGAAATCCCACGCTTCAATGAGGGCTGAATTCCTTGGACTCTTAACCCTTACTGATGTAAAATTAACATTTAACACAGTTCTTAAGCAATGAAATGACTCATGAACAAACTGAAGTTTATGATATGCAGAAATGTGTGTTACTAAGAGAACCCTATTCTAGGACTGGGAGGTACAGGATATTTTGCACTCCAAGAATGATGTTTCTGAAGATGAATCCTTCAGGTTGAAAATGTTCCAGCTGCAATCCCACTGAGTAATGCTTCCTGAATGAAGTCATAGCATTAGTTCTGGGAATAATTCAGCCCTGGAACTTGGTCATTTTACTATTTTAAATTAGATGAGCCAATTTCTTTAACACACTTTTGCTATGACTGCTGTTTACTTGTTTCCAAACTTTTAGTGTTCTGTTATTTCTGGCATTTGCTAAATGCCTGTTCGTAGTTAAAACCAAATTTACTCTGTGTTATCATGGGAACGTATAGGAAAAATAAGAGGAAAAACTCAAGGACATAAGCTCTTCTGTAAAGAAATAAATAGTTATAGGCAATTGAGAAGGGAAGGCTGGCTCTGTTCTAACTCCTACAGAAAGGCTAGCTTGTCTTGTCTTTGTCAGTTCTTCCCATGGGCTGCTGGGCAGGTGAAGCCACTACCTGTACCTGCTCCATCATGACAGGTCTTCCTACACACACCCTGCATGGCATCCTACATGCTGGTGGCCACCTATGCCAAACAGCACTCTTATTGCACACTCCTCCACGGAGAAAACAATGGAGGCAGATTTCTCAAAATGGAAGGAAAACTTGGCTTCCCTCTAGGCAGGCACCTGGGCCAAATTTAGTAATTGCTTTAGAAATCTAGTCATTAAATGCAAGATGATGCTGTTATATGACATGCAGTTTAATGACCTCAGCTTTTTCCATGCTGCATAGATACATTTGGTGAAGATTTTTAAACACCAACAGCTTCTGCTAAGCATTAAAAATGCAAAGCGTAATATAAGGATAATGGGTGCAATAGCAGTTCTTTAATGTTCTTACGCTTTCCTCATGAGTTGGGTGGATACAGTATAATCAAAGGGGATAAACTGTCAGTTTAATATACCAGTGTAACTTCCACTTATGAACTCTGACAGGAGCAGTGATATGTTATACAGCTACTCATTTTTCTTTAATGTTGTTTCTTCTGGGAAAGAAGGATTTGCTTTTCTGTATTTTTCTTAGTTAATAGTACACTGTGGGTTTCGGTGTCTCGGAAAAGACTTCTGCATGAAAATATCCTTTTGATAAAACTATTTCTTACTGTTACAAGGTAAAAAGATGCTAGGTAGCCTGAAAGATTCTTAGATATTAGACTTGTTAGTCTACTTCCACTAGTAGTTAAAGTATAATTTAGTATTATCTCCTTTTTCTTGTTTGTTTGTTTGGGTTGTGTTTTGTTTTGGTTTTTAATTATACTAGTGTTCTTGGGTTGTGTGATTCAAAGAATGCCTTACTGATAAAGAGAGAAATTATGTAATGCCCTTAGTTATGGGCAGCCAAATGAGGTCTTTCCCATAATTTGATAGCAGATACATGCACTGTCCTGTAACAAAACCAGTGCATTTAATGTTACTTATTAAATGTGTGTCTTCCCAGACCAGTGTCAGCAGTAACAGATAGAGACAGCAGTTTTCCTCCTCCTTGCAGGTGTGCAATCAAGTGTAGTGCTTTGCCCGGTCTGGTTTTCAATGACTGAATCACAAGGGTTTTCCATTGTTTCCAATTTGCAAAGTCTGTTGTATTGATTTTCTAGTTACAAATTAAGTTAACAGTTCCTCCCTTTCATTATAGTACATCACTGAACACCCAAAAAAGAAAAAAAAAAATATCAGCAAACAATTTTTGCATTGCAGTTATCTATAAACCCACTTGTTCTCCACAGCTTCAATAGTTATTTTGCTTATCTTTCTGATTCGTCAGTTATACACTCAGTGCTTCCCAGGATTACTACCTTATCTTTAAAAGTTTTGAAATGTTTTTCCCAAGTGGAAATTTCTGAAGGATGCTTCTGAACTCAGATGCCCCATACCTAAACCATAAACCAAAGAGATTTGATTATTTAGGCAGCACACAATTGTCCCAGGTCCACTGCCAAAAGTGAAAGCAAGTGTTGGTCATAAACAGTTTGTAACTGAAGTAAAAACATACAAAGGAAGACAGAATATGGAAGGTGAGGAAAGCTAAGTGACTCCTACATGCACTTTAATGAGATTGTCAGGTTAGTTAGTCTCAGTCTGACTGTTTTCTCAAGTATAGACTATCCTTTAAAAAAGATTTCAAGGATGGAAACTGACAGAGAAATAGAAATAAATTTTCAGCATCACAGAGTAACCACCAACTCTGTGAAATTCAATATTCTAGGTGAGAAGGAGCTCATTAGAATAAAAAAAGGTAAATTCTGTTATTCAGGAATAAGAATAGAATGTCTTGTAACCAGTCCTTGTCTGTGAATATATTAGTAGCTGGTTAAATAAAAAGAAATAGCCTATTGTTAAAATTGATGGAGAATACAGACTGATGGAGAATATTCCTGGATGGCTATTATTTGCCTTATTTTTTTCTAATACTATATAGAAATATTTTAAAACATAAATTCTAATAAATGCAATAATGACACTTAGTGTACATTTCATGATAGGTTCTAATAAATACGTAAACATACGTATGGTTTTCTGTTCATCTTGCAGCACACATAAAAATCAATCTCTAAATTAAAATTAGACCTCACTTAGGAATTTCACTTTCTTTGGAAACTATTAAGAATACTCATGAGTCACATCCATAGCTTGCTTCTAGCAGAGTGATATAATGTAAAGAAAGTTTCCTCCACTCTCTAGGGATTGGTTTTCCCTTGAAGCCTGGATAAAATCATTCTGATAGCACCTGAAGAATCAGTAGAGGATAGCACTTCAATTACGGGCAAGAACCTGGGCCAAAAAGGAGCTCTCGTAATTCTCACAGTGCTCATTACCTTTGGCTTTCTGCCTTAACAACTGGCATGTACTATATCAGGTGTATAAATGTTCTGCGTGGTTCTTACATATGCTCCATGCTTAGACTCACTTGGCAGTGCTTGGCACCTCCTCCTCTGCTGCCTTTCACCTTGTGAAATCATTATGTCACTTACTTTTATGAAAGGCAGATCTAAGTGGCTTCTGAATTACAAGCCTCTGCATGGCACCCTCTTTGCGAAGATCTGGGTGGCACTAGGGGCAAGGAAACAAAATTCAAGAATCAGAATTTCTGAGCTGTAGTTGTCTCAATTTTTATAGTCCAAAAGTTTTAACAGAAGTTGTGCGCAGCTGAAATAAATGCCAGTGAGTGCTTTCCAATGCACTCTTCATGTGAGCTTACAAAAATGACCTTTGTGTCAATTTGCCCATGAAAATTTGCCAGTGAAACATATTTCTTTCTATAAGGTGCACAAATCTGGAGAAGTCCAGAGGATAAACTCAAACAACATTCTGTTTTTGCATCTGGCTCATATTAGTCACTAGTATATAATGTGATAGCGTAATAGAAGTAAAGAGCGTATGGAGGGATTCTAATACTCAGTTACCACATCTGCCTCTCTACATTATCATCATTAGAGTGTTTAGATGCAATTTATCTCCCTTTCCATTTGAAAGATTCGTGTTCCCTCCTACGAACTGGGCATCAACCCAGCTGCAATGGGTTGTGTCTGTAGGGGAACACCTTCACTTAGACACCTGCTATTAGCTATCATCAGCCCAGCAAGCTCTGTTTTGATCGTTTATATGTTTGCAGTCTTTAGCCAAGCATGGAAGCAACCAATGTGTGTTTCTTTGATGCGGAAACAGGAGAGTAAACTAGAGGAGAGAAAAATAAAGGTATGTCCACTTCTCACAGCTGATAGATTTTACAGATTAGACATATGAAGATTTAGCAAAGCTGAGCTCTGCTGACGTTTTAATTAAATATATAGAGAGAAGAAGGATACTTCTGGGGCTAAGGCCATTGGCTAAGGCACAAGATCAAGAGTGAGTCACTAGCAACTGCCACAGTCTGACATGGGGCAAATCAACCGCTCTGTGTCCCAGATTTACAAAATACCTTGTGTATTTAGGCTTCATGTTCCTTCGGGCAGGGATTGGCTTTTATTACATTTTTCCCAGCATCCAGTACCCTGAGGCCCTGACTGATCTCAATGAGGTCATCTGGTTAGTATCATGATACAAACAGTCCCATCTATGTCTGTGCTCTCTGGCCTAGATCTTACCCAAAAAAGCTGCATGTAAAAAGGAACTGAGGAAAAATACCAAGATGAAGCACAGAAAATTTTCCTTTCACGTCAAAATCTTAAGCAAAATATCATAGCTATTTCCATTATGTTAGAACCAAATCACTTAACACTAATTAAGGCATAATGGAAAAAACCTGGAGCTGAAGCAACTCCCTTTGTCCAGCTCCCAGGCATTCATGGCAAAATCAAAAAGCACTAAGATAATCAGAAGTTCTGTATAATTCTGTTCCATCACTGTCATTTAAAACAAAAAAAATGAGGCAGGGTGTACTGTTGCAATGCATACCTTGACATGTCTGGTAACTTGTTTTGGAGATAGTTGTTAAAACATGCTTTGGAGGAAGGTACAAGGATCCCTAGTTTCTCAGTCTTCCACCAGGGAGAATAATGTAGGTTGGTCTGCACTTCTGTTAGCCTCATCTTACTGGAATGTATAGGTGGTGGGATGTCTGCGGTACTTGTAGGCATTCTCACGTGAGCTTTAATCTAGAATCTAGCCTGCTCAGGCTGCAATGACACATCGAGTTGCTGTGTACACAGATGTTAGATACAAAAGAAGACTAATCTGAATCAGGAGATCTGGGTTCTGTTAGTGACTCTGCTATATATTTCCTGTATTGCTCTAGGCAATGCATTCAGGGCCTGATCCAGCCTCTATTTAATTCCATAGCAATCTTTTCTCCAGCAGTATTGTGGGGTGGGTTAGACTCCTAGCCTACCACAGTCCCAGGC
The DNA here is from genome assembly GCF_023638135.1 of Falco biarmicus. Lineage (NCBI taxonomy): Eukaryota > Metazoa > Chordata > Aves > Falconiformes > Falconidae > Falco > Falco biarmicus. The sequence continues at coordinate 20,015,933 of NC_079295.1, forward strand.
TCTCCATATTACTCAGTGGTACAATAATACCTGCTCACTCTATAGGTGTCTGATATGACACCTATGATTTTGTGATTTTATGGCTTAAACCATTTGTCTCTGAAGTGGTTTGCTACTTAGGCATAGCATGAACATGCAACTGAATTAAATTATTGATTGAGCAAACCCTTCAAAACTCTAATAAGCTTCAAACAAACATACGAGAGTTTTAGGTTCAGTGTCATTAGGTGTTGATATGTAATCTTAAACATATAAGAAGGTAAATAACTTCAGTGGAACTACTTAGGGGCCTACCATTATGCATGTGACAAACTATGTTGCTCAAGGCTGTATTATCTATCATTAGCCATACACGTGCTTAAAGTTAAGCATCTACTTAAGTGTTTTTGCTCAATTCATACATAAAACCGTAATACTCATACACTTTCTATCATAGCATATGCAAAACTTTGAGCCTAGAAGATACTAAATACTAAAAATAATCCACATTTGATTATATGAAATGTCACAAATTATTAGTTTTATTTTTCTAATATACCTAAAGAAACACAGAAAAATTAACCCTTTATTTTACATAACGTTGAAATCACAACATGGATGTGTACTTAAAAGTAATTGTGTTGGTGGTCCCTTCATGCTTTCTGAACATCTAACAGTTAGCTAAGCAAACACACGTGACTGATTAAAAGAAGAAAGGGAACTATTTTTACAGGGACCATTAAACTTTAACTGCCATCTGGCAGGGAATGATTAGAGAAGATCAAAATTAAGGCAGTCAACACAAACACTGTGTGGATACCTCAGGGAATTAATGTGGATAGAAGACGGTGGACTTGTGGCTATGTTAAGAGACAGACAAAGAAGGAAGTGGTGAACACATCCTTTATGACTGCTGCCCTAATGGCCACATTCATGGCAACAGGAGCAAAGAAAGAAGAAATCAAGAACACCTGGGAATAATCAGACGCTTGCTGTCATAAAAAAGAAAGTTAAAGCATTATACAAGAGCCACACCATTCTTGTTCCCCAACAAGTCAGGAAGGAAATTTTTATTGTGGAGGTGTGTTGAAGTTGGCAGGTAGTTAATATTCAAATTAGCCTACTATCTTTACACAGGCATTTTAAATAGGGCCTGTAATAAATCTTTTAAACAAACGACCTTATGGAACATGGACCTGTGGTTGATCTAACTGAACACTGGATGTCACTATTTATACACTCTATTAGTCATTTTGGAGACATTAAAAACACAATCCAGCCATGAATCAGAACAATCCAGCTGTGGCTTTTTTCAAATTAGCTATCTTTAATTATTGGTGTTCTTGAGATAGCAGTTTCAATGAGCCAAAGCTTCCAAGCTGCCTAAACAAACACAGGTCCCTTTTTACAACTACTCCACTGCCTGCTCTGTGTGTGCTGATGTTAGGTGCTCCTAACAAGAGCAACACAGCTAACTTCGTATTTTATGGGAAAGATCTGAGGTTTGGATAGAGAGATAATGGACTGGCTGCTCACTGCAACATCTCACAGCTGAGACTCTTACCAGGCAGCCAGATTATCATCTTATAACTCTACCATTGTGACTGGTAAGGAGCAATCAAAATACGGCTCACTCAAAACTGCAATAGCCCCCACATGAGGCAGCTCCTGGTCCGACTGCACTGGAGTAGAACCTTCTTCTCACCCCTCAGGAGCTATTGGGTTGGAAAAACCCTGGTCCCTCAAGCATCTGCTGAGGTTTTTTTATTCCATGGCACTAATAATATACAACTCTTCTGCCACTCTGCTTCCCTTCCCTGAGGGACTGGCGATTTCCAAGGAGCACAATTATTATGAGGGAGTACTTGTAGGAGCCAGGGGAAGCCAAAAAAGAAAAAAAGAGAAGAAAAAAGAGTATCTGTGAGTCCAAGTGGTATGGAAAACAAATCAATGCTAACGTCCAGAAGGTCAGGTTGGCTGCCAGAAAGACTAAGGACAGAAGACAGGTGAGAGGAGGTGAAGATTAGGAACAACTGACACAGTAATGTACTGTGAAATTAGACTGGTTATCCTTATTATCTTTGTTTCTTGAACTCAACACAATATTTTGAAGTTTGACTTTGCAATAGCATAGGAGAAGCACATTAAGTACACTTCAAAGCCTATGAAATGTTGTCAGCTGTACCTGATTTCATAAACTTATGCTAAACAACATCAACAAAAATGGTCAGAAATTTATATTTTACTACTCTGAAATGTACAGTCAGTACAAATGTTTGGTAATTTTAGTCCTTGATTCTTGACAGAATTTTCCTGTTTATTAATGTGTCTACTTGTTACTCTCCATCCTTGAAAATATTACAACCTTTGAAAATTTGACTCTGCACATTCTTAAATTGAATATTCTTTCAGTGAGATGTAAAACATAATTACAACCAGCCTTAGGTGCTTTGCTAGTAAAGAAAACTGAAAATACCTATTACGATTTGCAAAGATGCCTTTCTATGCAGGACATGTGAACATGGTCTTTCCTAGTGCATTACTGCAAGCGTATTACTGTAAAAACGGTCCAGGTCTCAAGGGGGTTGCATTTTTTGGTCTCTTTTACACAGATCCTGGCTGGATGGTGAAATATCTAAAAGTCAGTAGCTGTGACTGGAAATGTATGGCTGGAAATTATCTGCCCTGAATCTTATTTTATTCCAAATACCCTTCTGGGCAAAATATTCTTTTGCTTAACTACAAAATCATATTTTAAATTTGAGCATAGTGGGGTGTCCAGGCGAGGCTCATGAACAGATTTTGCTTCTTCCCATGCCAGTTCCAGCCTTATACATTACAGAGTAATTCTGCTAACACAAGTAATCTGTTCAGTGGGGCAAAAAAGGAGTCAATGCAGCTATGATATATTAATATGATACCAATGTTATATGTACAAAATATTATTATAATATATATGTACCTTATAGAGAGCATTATTAAGTTTAATAAGCAATATGAATTTTGCTGTAGACACATGTCACTTTACAATTGGGTGGATACATAATATGCTTTATACACAAATCTGTTCAGAATCTGGAAAGGCAAAAGCTGTGGTGCAAAAAGGCAATGCTCTACCATTCTCTCGTCAGAATATACCATAGACACAAAGCAATCAAGGGCCACCTGAAAAAGCAGTGCAGCTGTGGCAAACTTCTGCAGTTTGTTGCCCCAGCTTTGATGCAGAAACCTGTTAAGACTGCTCAGAGCATATAACAGCCTATGGCTCACTCCTGTTAACAAGGTGCAGAGCATTCATTTTCCACATGCAAAATTCCGAGCACTGCGCCAAACTGAAAGAGAAATACAGTAGACATTTGTTGATTTTTTTTTATAATGCCCACAAGCACCTACAGATGTGATCCCATGTAATGAAGCATGTGGCCCTAAGCTGGAATTATTTGCAAACAGCAGGATCTCCTGGCAAAAGAGATGGCACTTGCTGTGTTATGAAAGCTGTCCCTCTAAACCCATGTTTGGTTAGCACCTATGCCCTGTTGAAATTGGCATAGATAATTCCGAGTGGGAACAATGCCAGCACGACAGATGGGAGTGAATGCAGGCATGCCAGAGAACCAGTATGTTCATCAAGTCTGAATATTAGGGACAGAGTCCTTTCCAAGAATTTAGAAATGGCAGGCTGTCCAGAGTTTCTGTACTGTAGGTATGGAATATAAGAATATCCAATCTCTTTTGTAACTATGAGCAAAATTAATTATAGTAACTTAAGAATAGCTTATCTGAGCTACACAAAGCATGACAGTAGTCAACTGAATTAGAACAAGTTTTTCTCTGGATTCAGACTGGCACCAGATCTTAGAGGGAAGAACCTGTGCACCGGAGTCAAAATGATTCCACAGGTTTTCTGCTAAGTGGTTCAGACTGAAGAGCTTTCCGATGATAATGACTATTCTTCATTTACATGCTGCTTTTCAGGCAGTGATCCCAAAGCAATTTGCAAGTGTATGGGAATTTAAACTCATAGTTGGAAGGTATGTCATTTACAATCAGGCAGGTGAATCTTGCATGTATTAATGGGCTATAGTCCCATCTCCCCTCCCACCAGGGATGGAACTATACTCTCTGCGGAGAAGGTGGAAGAAGAGAAAATCCTTCTGCCATGATCCTGGTAGATACACATGTACCCTGCTTTTGCTCTTTACATGAGAAATTGCCATAACAGATCAGTTTTCCAAAACACTGCTTTAATCTCCAAACAGGAATTAGTTTTCGAGCACCTTTCCTATTTCTCTTTTCAGATTGTGAACAGCTAAAATATATTGCCCAAAAAGACTTGCCTAGGGTCATTTACATGATTCTGAAAAACAGGAAGAACAAAAAGCTAACAAAAACAGTTCAGGTACTATTGTTTAAAAAAAAAGAATCTGGTGCTGCAATGCCCCCTGTACAAAAAGCCTGTACCTTCAGAAGAGCCCGCGAGCAAAACTTCCCTCCATTTGGGTTTCTTCAGCAAATAGAATTTATGGATTCTTTTGGAACCACTGGCCAAAGTCTTGCCTGTCCATGCTGTTCTCTGGATCTGTGGTTTATCAGGAAGTGTATCATATGAAAGGTGTTATAATTTGGTTGCCAATGTTGTGTTCTAACTAGTGTGGCTAATAGTGTCAGCTTAGACCTCGACTTTGTTTTCTGTTAAAAAGGTGTTTAATGTTATTAGTAGGAATAAAAAGCATTGCTGAATTTATTTTCATTTAATCCAGTGATATGCTGTAAACTAGAAATCTATGCATGTGTTATCCAGTCAACCATTTCAGGTATAGCTGTTTTTTGCAACACAGACCTGGGAAATAATGTGAGTCATCTAAGAGTAATACACCTTAGTGAAGGGAGTTTATGTTCTTAAGTAATACATGAAGAGGTAGTTTCATTCCAAAGGTTCTGAATTTTCTGTGTATTTATAATAATTACTTTGATTAAACATCAGTGGATTATTTTATTACTGCTTTTCCTCAAAACCTATTTTTTAAAAAAAATACTGGGTAGATACATAGTAATGATTTTTAAATACATGAAAGCTCACCCTGAATGTGGTGATCCTCACACAACACACTGTAATAGATGTGAAGTATAAAATGAAACTATTAATGACCTTTCATAACATTTCCTTTCACTTTGGGTTAGACTACAAATAAATATTACATTAAAATATGGAATCAGAATTTTTTAGATAATTCAAAATTTTTGCTGACATACAAAATTAATTTTAAAAATACAGGATCATCTTCTGTCCTGTGACTTGCTGAGTTTTACAAAAGGGTGGCTGTATTTTTACATATTTACACTGTTGTACAGCATCCTGAAACTAACCAGCAGAACCTGAATGCTGGACAATAGGGCTTGTTATCCACAGTGAGAGCAGCTCTACCAGTCTTTACTGGCAAGGCTCCTCGGAGCCTTAATCTCACTTTCCACCAGAATCCAGTAGCCAGGATGAAGATGAAAAAACCTCTTTTCCATGCTGCATTTCTGCTGGAGCAGAATGGTTTTCCTCTTGACAACATCCCATTTTGATGTATAATGGCTATAGTGGTAGTAGACCCTACATATATAATCATTGTGCCATTTGAAGCAGTTCTGAGAGACCCAAAAATGACATAACAAGGATTACCATGATTTTCGATTCAAATTGCAGCAGTGGGCTCAGCAGTATTAGCATTCTTCCAGAATCTTGCTAAGTATAAACATGGTATGATGTTTGTTGTTAATGTGATCTGTTTCTAGGACTCAGGTGTTAAAATAATCAATGGACTGTTGAGCAGAATGCTCTACAGCCTAAATTAGCCCTAGTTTGTTAATTGCCTTCAGCTCGCTACAAAAAGATGCTGTTGGGACTAAAAGAAAGCTAATTTTAGCAAAAAATAGCTTGGGTAAGTACTCTGGGGGACAAAGATCACTCAAGAAATGGATGCTTCCTTTTCCCTGTAAAGGAGAAGTTTACAATGATGAGAAAAAAACTTTATCATCTGCTTTCCTATTGTCATGGTTTAACCCTGGCCGGCAACCCAGCACGACACAGCCGCTCACTCACTCCCCCCCCCACCCAGAGGGATCGGAAGGGAATGTAAAACTCAAGGGCTGAGATAAGAACAATTTAATAGGTAAAGCAAAAGCTGCATGTGCAAGCAAAGCAAAGCAAGGATTTCATTCCCCACTGCCCATGGGCAGGCAGGTGCTCAGCCATTCCCAGGAAAGCCAGGCTCCATCACGTGTAACAGTTACTTGGGAAGACAAACAACATAACACCACATGTCCCCCCATTCCTTCTTCTTTCCTCAGTTTATATACTCACCATGTCATCATATGTATGGAATACCCCTTTGGCTAGCCTGGGTCACCTGTCCTGGCTGTGTCCCCTCCCAGTTTCCCGTGCCCCTCCAGCCCTCTGGCTGGCAGGGCCCAAGGAACTGAAAAGTCCTTGGCTTAGTATAAACATCACCCAGCAGCAACTAAAAACATCAGTGTCCTATCAATATTGTTCTCACATCAGAGCCAGAACACAGCACTGTACTAACTACTAAGAAGAAAATTAACTCTATCCCAGCTGAAACCAGGACACCTACCTGTAAAGCACCACTTCCAATACAGCCAACTCAGCAATTAAAACTCCCAACATTACTTATGTCAAGATTTGCCAATTACTAATAATCAATAAGGTAAACAGATATTAAGAGTGTGTTACCAAGAGAGTTTCTACTTAAAGCAGAGCTATCTCACAATGGCTTCATTCCTTCTTCCCAGAGCTAACTTGGTTTAAATATTTTGAAGCATATTAATTCCGGTCTGTATAACTTCTTTCCACAAGGCATTGCTCAAGTTACCTGAGAGGACCTGTGCAGTCCTGAATAGGAAGATTCAACCACACAGTTGTGAATGGAAGAAGTAGCAGTGCAAGATGCTCTCCAGACTGAAGCATTGTCCAGGCTGTAAAAAACCCTGACTTAGTAAATCAATATCAATGCCCTGCAAAGTACATCATAAATCTGGAAGTTCTAGAGAGCTAACCGTGAGGTAATAACACCACTTCACATTTTAAAACATTTCACAATCATTAGGAAAATCTCAGGAGGCCTTTGATCCATTTTCATCTTTTGGGGGGGTCTTCCAACAATTAAGAGTTATTGGAACATATTGGTTTTCCAGACACATCTCCTCTTCAAAATTAAATTTTTAAAAAAGACTTGTGTATGTAATATGTTTTGAGTTAATAATCCTGTGCTAGGAGATAAAATTTAACCTGAAAGAACAGATTTCAATCTAGAAGAACTTTTTATTTAAGCTTTGGACAACGGGATTTCTCCAGACTAGCCATGATTTCTCCTTTAGCAAATATAGAACAGACATTCATATTTTATAAGTTATTAATAATAAATGTTAAAATCTGAAAGACCCTTTGGTGGAAAGCACTCTGGACATACTCATGTATTCAGCATTGTACAGGATTTTACTTGCTCAGTTGAACCAATCTGCAATTGCCAAAATTTGTCTGTACCTGGAGGAAACCCAACCCGTATCTATCGGCAGACATGGTACTCTGCCCAGCTGCCTTATTACCTGCTTTCTGGATGGCAAACTGAACAGATATGAGGCTTGATAGATCTCTTTAGGATGTCACCAGAAAAATGCCGTTTCTATGCAATGTCTGTTCTGCTGATACTCATGTGTGTAACAGTCTCTGATACCTGTAGATACCACTTCATTTCAGGGTTACAAAGTGAAACTGCATGTCACTGCAGGAGTGATCCATTACATGGTGTACCTAGGAAATGAGCTGATTGGCAGTAAAGATGAAACAGACTGTTGTTTTCTAAAAATAAGGGCAAAATAACTGGGACAATCTTTACGGTTTCAAGGGAAGTCTTCAGAAGGCTTGTGAAATCTGGGGTGATTGTTCTCTTTCCTTTCTGGGAAAGAAGGCGGCAACACTAATGAACCTCAGCTAGCAATCGCTTGTTGTTCTTACTGCCCTGACAAACCTGGTTCAGCAGCAGGGAGCTGCAGGAGAGAGGTGAACTGGCTCTTCAGGCACCATGTACTGCTCACACAACTGCACTGTATCTTCATTGCCAGAGGCAAAATGGGGAGGAAACCTCCTCTGGCTGCCTTGGCTGCTGCCCACATGCATAGCTGGTCCTGTCTGGGAGAGACAGCTGTAAAACTGGGAATCTATTCTGAGAGATTTGGGAGTTTAAGATAGAATTCCAGGTAGAATAGACTTTCAGGAATGTGGTGAGCCATTAGAAATTACACTGCTCTTCAGTGGACTGATCCACTTCCTTAGAAACCTAGCAGCAGCTCAACCAGATAGGAAATGGCATGAGATCAACAAAAGTCTTTATTTTTTTTTTTTATGAAAAGCTGCTTGACTTAAACTGAACATGGTCCCCAGAGATCAGTAACTGCACTTCTAACTCCTCCTGAAAGCAACAGCTGAGTTGCATGTTATGCCTTAAAAGCAACAATAAACAAGTGTTTAATAGCGGGTTTGTCGTTGTTCAGATCAGTTTGTGAATACATTTTTTGCAAAACATTCCAGGGTGGGCATTGTGACAGAAGAGGGCACTTTCTCTGTGAAAGAAGAAGGTTTCAATTTCACACTTCTTTGAATCCATGTGACTGTGCTGTGCATGTACAGGAAAGAGCTGTGGGAAGATCCATTTCACACCTGCACATCCAGACCACTAGGATCCTAAGAAGAAAGCATGTCTCTTAACTGCTCTGCTTTCCTCCATGAACAAGCGAATTTCTTTGTTGCAAATGGTCTGCTCCTTGCTACACTTCATAGGGGAAGTGCGCTACCTAATAAATGGTATAGTTTGTATGTCAGTGTTCAGCAACATGTTACATTTCAGTGATTCCACCAGTACAGGACCCACATTTGCTTTACGGTTTTATTCATGGTGATGGAAATACTTGTTACCGCAATAACATGTAGATTGAAAAAATTTTGAAAGTGAAAAGTTCTGCCTAACCATGAAAGGGTTTTGCCACTGATACTTATTTCTTACTTAGTGTTTCTCTATGGAAGAACCACTCGATGGGCACTGCAGATCTGACCATTCATCTCAGTTCCCAAATAATGGGTGTAAGATGTGAAAAGAAAAAAAAAAAAAGCAAAAAAAAAAATAGCAAGCAACTTACAACCTCATTTGCCGACCTTTATAGACTCCCATTTTACTGCTGTATTACTTAAGACGTGGATGCACACCAGAACCAAACCAAGCTTGCTGTTGGGTTTGAGGCAGGGAGCACAAAGCTGAAAAATTCAAATTGTACTGTTGTCTCTCACTGTCAGACCTACAGCTGAGCACAGCTCCACCGTACCTGAGGATCAGAAGACACTGTTGTAGGTTATAAAAGCGACATTATCGTTAACATTAGTATGCAGCACTTGGAAGTGCCTATTGATCATGTTTGTTGGTGGGTTGTTCAAGTTGCTGATATGGAGGATGTCTCAGCTGTGTGGCACCTGTGGTTTAATCGGTGACAGCAACATCAATAGTCCATGTTAAGTGTGCAGAAGGCCAGCAGCAAACTCCTAAAAGATGATGCTACATTCCTGTCCCTAAACGTAGCGCACATATCCTCTTACTCTTCCCTTTGCAGTTTGTAGCCCAGAGACTATTTTGAATTTGTATTTATTTTTATGTCACAGATTGCAGCAAATAAAAACTCTGCAACAACTTAAGGACACGTTACCCAGTGGTTTGCCCAGAACGTGGATTTTTCTGCATTTTTCCTAATTGGCACTAATACTACCAACAGTGGTAAATGACCGTTAAATAATGATCGCCCTTATCAAGTGAAAAACACCAAAGAACACGCAAGTGAATGAAGCGTGCTCAGCTCAGTAATGATAATCTCGTTTTCATTAAGCTGGACTAAAAAGGATTTTTCCATTACTCAGATGCGAGCCTGCTCATCGTGCTGAAGTAGTCAGACGGTGGGGACTTCGGGCGCTTCACACGTTCCCGGACGCAGCTCCGTTGTCTGTCCGTGACGCTCGCCCCGCTGGGCCCCGAGGAGCGCGTGGCACGGCTCTGCAGGCTGCCGGCGGCCCGCACCCCGGGCGGCACCTGTGGGGGACGGCACCTGTGGGGGACGGCACCTGTGGGGGACGGCACGGCTCCCGCACCGCCCCGCCCCGCCCCGCCCCGCCCCGCACGGCCTCGCCCCCGCCCCCGCCCCCGCCTCGGCGGTCAGGCTGGAGGCCCCGCCCTCGCCCCCGGTGCCGTCCCCCGGCTGAGGCGGGCGCGGCGCCACGGCGGCTGCGCCGGGCGGGGCGGGGCCGGGCGCCCCCGGCGCTGCCAATAGGGTCGGTACAAAGTGACCTTGGCGCCGCAGCCCGCCCCCTTCCGCCGCGCCGCATCCGGGCGCTCCCCGCTGCCCCCGCCGCGCCTGCGCCGAGACGTCCCAGCCCCTCGGCTCTGAGCTGCGGCAGCCGGAGCGGGTGAGTGGCGGCTCCCCGCCATCCGCTCCCATCGCCGCCCCCGCCCGCCGCCCCCTCACCTTCTCCCTCTCTCCGCAGAGACACCGGATTGTGGCCCCCGGGACGCCGCCCGCTAAGATGTTCGCTTGCGCCAAGCTCGCTACCTCGCCCTCCCTGGTGAGTGGGGGCGGCCGGGCCCGCGGGGGCGGCCGGGCTGCAGCGGGGGCGGCGGCGGGGCTCTCGGGCCCGAACGGGCCCCCGAGCCCCACGGCAGGCCTCCGGGGCGAGCCCGTGCCGGGGGGCTGCCCGCCCGAGTGCGGAGGGGGGAGGGGGCGAGCGGCAGGGCCGTGTTCCCCTGCCCGCCCCCTCGGTCGGGGCCCTTGGCCAAGGTGAGGGGCCTTCCCCCGGGCGGCGGAGGGGAGGGCGGCGCGCCCGAAAGCTCTGGCGCCCGGTGCGCTCGTGCCTGGCTGTAGGTCAAACCCCAGACTGTTGCTTGTCCTGTGCAGGGCCGGGACTTTTTGCCCTTGCAGAGACATGGGACTGTCCTGCTTGAAAATGTCCTCTCTAGCTTGCGGAACGTCTGGTTTTGCGTGGTGCAGGCAAAGGTTTCCCCTGCAGGAAGAGCTTTGTGCAAGAGCCGATATGACCTTAGACTGTTGGAAGCCCAAGGACACACAGGCCGCTTGTGAAAGAGGATTCATTCATTTGTGCCTCACTAGATTTAAAAGCCTAGGTTATGCCTGTGTGTTTAACAACTTTGGAATTCATTTTGATGGCTTTTATTTTTTCATTTGAAAATCTATATTGCTGCCTGCTGATCCATCTGGCTCTTTTTGTTGTCGTTTAGGTACGTTTTCTGTCAGTATAACACATGTACAGGTTCAGTGAATGATATTGCTACTTGCAATAACATCTCCTGAAGAAAATGGTGCTATCAAATTGCATGGTGGTGTTTGCTTCTGTATAGTTTATTGTATATCTGGCTATGCAAAGATCGCTGTCATTCCAGCGAGACAAATTACTTAGTAGGTAATAGCCTTAAAATCTTACGGACTTGTATGGGAACAGCTGCAATCAAATTTTTCTTTTTTTTTATAGTTTTTTTTTCTCATTTTGCAGATCCGTGCTGGATCAAGAGTCTTGTACAGACCGATTTCGTCATCTGTGTTGTCTAGGCCAGAGGTCAAGAATGGAGAGGTACCTTATAAACAAAATTCTGTATCTTCCTAAATTACCTGGTGAGCCTAAATGTCCTCAACTTAGAGTTCACTTGTACTAACTCAAATACCTACAGTGTGAAACTTGCTCTAAGTGAAATACCTAATAATACTTGTTGCTGTCTTGCTGTTTCCCCTCAGAAGTCTTTCACATTTAAAGTTGATTGCTTTCAGGTGGAACAGGTAACATTCTGAAGTCTTTAACTATTAGTTACAGTTTCATCACTTGGAAGAGGATCTAGCCATTGGATCTAATACAACTTCTAAAATTGCGGAATAACACTATCGAAGTGGTCATAGAAAATGGTCTGTGTCTTAATATAATGCTTTTTCATGTTTTGTTTTCTTAGGGCAACTCAGCACTTAATGGGGCCCAAAATACTGTCTCCCGGCTAGCACTTAGAGAATTCCAGACTAGTGCTATCAGCAGGGACATTGATACTGCTGCCAAATTTATTGGTGCTGGTGCTGCCACAGTAGGTGTGGCTGGTTCTGGTGCTGGTATTGGAACAGTCTTCGGTAGTCTAATCATTGGTTATGCCAGGTAATCAATCTCTCTTATAAAACTCACAAATTGCATGCAGACGTATTTTGAGACAGCACACCCAGATAAATAGAGTTGTAGTAAGGGTGATGGCACTGTAATAAAATATTTTAATAATTGCTATTAATGATAAACATGGCTAGATAGAATCATATGAAACTGTAGTGTGTTCATCAGGATGGCTCTGTTGTTAAATTCAGAACTTTGTACGCTCTTACCTGGAGAAGAGACATGAAAGAAATGAGATTGTTAGACTTGGTCAGTGTCTCAGTCACTGAAGTCCAGTGTTTCGGCCTTCTGTTCTGGAACTGAATTAAGAAATCTAGCCTGGATCTTTTCCCGTGTGAGGGGAAAAGTCCTAAAGAGAAACTGTACAAAATCTGGTAATAAGAAACATGAGTTTGTATGCCTTAGGCTTTGTAGCCAGTTGTTTAGAAATGGATACTTCTTAATTCAGTTTACTAACATATTTAGCTTTGTATCTCAGAATATGTAATTAATATTGAATGAGTAATCATTCCTTGTGGAAATCTGAAGGGGATGAGGGTGGGGATTTTATAGTAGAGATGAACTTCTTCCAGATAAGTTTACAATGTTACTGCAGTAGGAATAGTTAAAATGGTGTCGTGGAAGAGCAGAAATGATACAGGCTTTACTGAAGGTTTCATGTTCTTCATTACTCTTTCAACCACTTAAGTCTTCATTAAGAAATAAGACTTTATAAGTCCTATTGAAGACAAGTTCGCTTTCCACTTGAAGAAACATAAATGTTTTCGCTACAAAACTAAAGTCTTCTCTTTTGAATTCAGCATGAACATGTCAGTAAGAGGTTGTAGAATGTTACTTGATAGTATTGTGTTGAAGAGCTTTTTCCCTCCCACACGCTTCTTGGAGGGATAATTCATTGCATTTTTGCAACAAACTGCTGGGTATTCCTTTTTTTTTCTTTTTTTTTTTTTTTCCCCCCTCTAGGTGGTTTCAGTTCCTGTATTTGAGAGCTGCTTAGAATGTTACGCAACATAAACTTCCTTGGAATATAGTTCTAATGCCACAGATGTGAAATAAATTTATAAACCATAGTTCTGATAGTTCCTACATGGGATGATGTAGAGAAGTCAAATTCAAAAGCATATATGAATGTACTCACAAAAACTGTGCTCATTTGGAAAAGCCATATACAATCTGCACAACCTGAATTTAGTCTTAATTGCAAACTCATTTGTCTTCAGTGAAACCCTTGCCAAAAAGTACTTTTGCTTGAATTTGTTAGATTTTCCTGTTATGGAACCTGTGGCGAGGAAATAAGAATTTCTGAATCTGTTAGATGCATTAAACTGTATAAAAATACATCTTGCATGTAAAGATAAAAAGGTCTTACACCTTCTCTTTCTTTTAGAAATCCTTCTCTGAAGCAGCAGCTGTTCTCATATGCTATCCTGGGATTCGCCCTGTCTGAAGCTATGGGTCTCTTCTGTCTGATGGTTGCTTTCTTGATCCTATTTGCCATGTGAAAGGAGGCCTGCCTGTAATACTGGCATTGGAATGTAACTGCATTTTATGGGACTCCCAAAATGTTGGTGTTATGGAAATCGATGCTCTTTCCAAAGTCATTTCATTAAAGATAACAACTTTAACTGTCAACCTGTTGCCTGCATTTATTGTCTTTGTCACTGGGATATCTGGAAGACAGTTTCTTGTTATTCAGTCACCATGGCTTTCTCCTGATAATGACATATTGCATAGGACTTCAAACAATGACTTCAAGTCTAAACATTAATATATATATGGGCATGTCACTTGTTCATTAAAATTAGTGGTATGTCTTTGAAAGAGTAAAGGATACACAGATTAAATGTGAAAGGCTGTACTGCTGGCCTTGTTCATTTGCTTGTGTTTCAAACTTACCCAGACTTGTTCCTGTGCACAATTTGTTTTTTCTCAGGCTGGCTAAGGTGTTCTGGTACCTTGATAGAGGGAGCTAAACAGAAATCCACAAACAGTGATAGGAAAGTTCTCTTTGCGTAACATTTCAGTTATGCTATAGATTTTGATCACCATGGCAAAAATTTTCCACTTGCCTCTGACCAGTGTCCCAGCTGAACCAAACTAATGACTGTTGTAGGTTGATCCAAGGCATTTAATTTGTAGCACATTGATACTATACTCTTAGTTACTGCATTCTTGGTGTCACCTTATTAAAAAGGGAGAATTTCCAGCTTCCTCATTTTTTTAAAGTCAGCCTTGTGTTATTTCTCAAATTCTATTTAAAAGTAGTAGGATCAAAGCATTTTTAGTAAGAAAACACCTGCAGTATCAGGCTTTGCTTCTCACAGTATCTGTCCTTTAACAGTTTAAATGCATTTACAGTTCCATCTACATTTGCTGCAATTTATGGTGTGCTACTATGTACTAATGTGGTGGAGGGGTTGATAGCATCTCACATTCAGAATGTTAAATAATAGACATGGTCATTCAATGTGAGCTGAACTTTCAAAGAACACAAGCAAGCTTGTTAAAAGCTTTGTCATTTTGCTGTTAAATGTGTAATTACTGAATTAAATCTAGGAAACTACTGTAAGCTGCCTGTCCCTAGGGAAATGGAGAAATGACTAGTGGCTCTCAGATCAGTGCAAGATGCAGGTAAGGCTTTTTTTTTTTAATCTGAATTCAAGTATCAAATTGGTGTTCATAGAGACATGGTTTAGTGGTGGACTTGGCAGCGTTGTGTTAATGATTGGACTCAATCTTAAAGGTGTTTTCCCACCTAAATGATTTATGATTCATATAGCCTGACTTGGATCTAGCATGATAAGTTACTTTCCCCACATGTTCTTAGGAGAAAATAGTAATCTCAAAAGGATTAAAAATTACTGTGTAAATACAGAGAACATTCTTTTTATACATGTGAGGTGTAAGAGCATAGAATATGCAACATCTTTAAATACTCACCTCTAGCATAGTATTAGTAGTACCTTACATGACTGGGTCTGGAAGTGGGTTTTTTACTGGAGTGAGAGTAGGAGGTAAAGCATACTGCAGCCATCTTCCATGTGTTCTATGCTCACACAGTGTTCCTTTTATGAACTTGCCATTACCCATTCTCGTAAACTACTCTGTTACAGAGCTGACATACAGTGCATTTGCCCTGGATGAGAGGTAGATAATGATTACTAGAATTCTAGGCTGAAGCTCATCTGTGTACTATGGGCCTGGTAGGTGGTGGACTTTGTTCTGTTCTTTCAGTACTGTAGAGATCTCTTCAGGCATCTGTGGTGGCAATCCATATTTCTTAATATGGACTGGCTTAATTCAAGCTTCAAATTTCCGTATCACTGGGATTTGGCCAAACAAGGATCTTCAAACTTGCCTTAGTCAAGTCTAGCTCCTGCTCTGTTAATTGTACTTATTCCGGGTTTTGCATATAAAGTGGTTCTGCTGAGATGTAATTGTGTGTTTGGTGTAGAAAGGTCTGGCTATGCTATTGCTCCATAACCTCAATAAGAAAGCCACCTCAGTCACCATGAGTTACTTGAATCAGGTTTAAGTAATGACTTCTGGATTTACAGCCTGTCTTTTCCCATGTGGTTCACCCTGTCAGCAGGTACCCTTTTGCCTATGATTGGCCTTGTCTGAAAGGCAGCAGTCATCTCAGGTGACCCTGTATATGGATGTGAAGCCTGTTTATTTTAGTAGTAGCATCCACCCAAGCTCTTAGACTGGTGAACGTAGGCCAAACCCACGCAAAATTGCCATTTGGTTGGCCAGTCTTGAAAGAATCGGATCTCTGTCTTACAGGTAATGACTAATCAAGGACTTTAAAAACATGGCAACAAACCTTCACAGAGAGGATTATCCTCTTTATAGACAATAAGGGGCTTAGAGTCAATGAGTGTGATGGGCAGATTTTCACATCTGAATGATCACAGGGCACGCTGACTCCCTTTCTCTGTCCTTCTAGTTTCCCTGTTGAAAAAACAGCTTAGTTTCAGCGGTTACTTGAGCACTTCAACAGCTCAGTCAATTTGAGTGGTCTTAGAAAGACAAAAAATGTTCTCCGTTGTCCTAACGTGCTCACAAGAGACAACTATAAATGTGTAAAAGATTAAATGTTTTGTACCAAAAAAACTCCAACAACCCACACGAACTGTAGTGATTGGGCAGCAGCAGATCAAGGACTCTTGATCTCCTCTGTTAGGAGTTTACATCAAGAAATCTTTTTCTTCCATAGGTTAGAGAAACCAGATACAAAGTTTCATGAAGTGATACTGTAGGCTTCACTTTCCTGAAGCCTTTTTCAGTTTCTTCTGACATGGACGGTGCTGACTGTAGAGATTGTCAGCTTGTGAAAATTCATGTTGTACGTTCTCCAGATCCAAAGACTGCATTCATGTTTTACTGTTGAAGATGAAGCCAGCTGAAGCAGAGATCCTCATTGTCTCTGAATAACTGTCCTGCCTGCTGTCCTCAGAGAGTGACACGCACAATGTTATCCCAATGTATAGTGAAGGAATTTGTGTTACCAATTACTCTTCAGTTATTGCTGCAGGTAGAAGTGGTACACCCTTTCCATCCTGCTGCTTTTTCTTCTCTTTTCCTGCTTTCCCTCTGTATTACACCAGTCTCAGACTGAAGAAAGGCAAATAACTTTTTTTAGGTTTAGGGTTTTTTGTACAGCTTTAGGACTGATGCTGCTGTGTGATGGTAGAGCTGAGCCACTGAAAAATACTTGTTTCCAATACAGCTCTTAGTTGCTCTGTGAAGAAAGGAGTAAGATCTCTGTTCCTCTCTTTCTGCACTCAAATTTGAGCCCTTTGCAACATGCCTAAAGAATGATTCCACCTTTAAGTAAACTGTACTTTTATGCAGTTTATTATCCCACCTTATCTCAAAGAACTTTGCAAAGGTGCTGTACAGTGCCCATCAAAACAATTTACAAGAAATGAAATGTACCATATAGTCTTCTGCAAGTTCAGGGAAACTTAGACAAAATGTACTTTAGTGGAATTAATACTTCCTTTTTAGATGGTGGGTCTTTTTCAGTCTCGTACTTTAAGATCAGTCTCAGATTTGGAACAAGACAGCTCCAGGCACAGAAACAAATCTTCATCTGTGATTCAGAGCACATACTAGCTAAACTGTGTTGCCATACATGATTATTACATTTCCTTAATTAATCCAAGATGCTTGTAGCTCCTTCCATGTAAAATTTAGGTGATTCTCTTCATTGTACAGTGCCGGAGCAGCTTTGGTACAGCGTTAAACAAGGCGGCTGTTCAGCAGAAGCACGGCCGCCAGGCACAACCGGGGAAACCAAAGGATCATGGCCGGGACGCGGGCCCGGAGCGCTGATTATTCCAAAAGGCAGCTGTGACAGGCGCAGCAGGCGCTGTCGCTGAGCAAAGCGCTGCAGAGGTTTGGGCTCGGCCCGATTGCCGCTGCTTTCCCCCAGCGCGGCCGCCGCACCCCCCCATCCCCACCCGTGGCTGCGCGCACCCCCCAGCCGCCGCGGCTGCACCCGACGCGCTGGGCCGCGCACCGGCACCGCTCGGCGCGGCTCTGCCCGGGCGCGGCCGGTGAAGACCGCAGGTGGCCACCCCCGCGCGGGGCCCCTGGACGGGGCAGGGCGGTGCTCCTGCCCGGAATAGCGGCCGGCAGCGTAACGGGACTGGCGGTAGCGAGGAGCGCGGCCCCAGCGGGAGCGCCCGTAGTGAGGCCGTGCCCGGCCGCCCCCGCCTGCCACACCCGGGCACTCGGCGCTTCCGGCCGCCCCGCCCCCCGCCGCGCCGCCGGCCGCGCCCAATCAGCGGCGCGCACCGCCCTCCGCCCCGCCCTCCCCGCCACGTGAGCCGCACCTCCCCGCTGCCCGCGGAGATGTCAGCCGAGCTATCGCGAGAAGTGACGGAAGCCTGTGGGGGACCCGGCCTTTAATGTGCGGTTCGGCCCGCGTTCCCGGGTGAGTTTGTAAACACGAGGGCGGCGCGGCCCGGCCCGGCCCGGCGGTGGCGGCTCCTCCCTCCGCGCTGCGGCGGCGCGCGGGCGGGCAAGCGCACCGGGGTCGGAGGGGAGGGAGCGGCCCCGCTCGGCAGTAGGCGGGGGATACCCGGGAGGCAGTAACATGGCGCCGCCGCTCCTCTCCACGGCAGCCCCCTCCCCCACCGCGGCCTGCGGCTCCCGCCGCCCCTAGAGCCGGGGCGGGGCGGCCCGGCCGGCGCCGCGGAGACCGTTACCCGCTCGGAGGTAGGGGCCCTGGCGGGCGCCCCGAGGGAACGGGGCGGGGAGGCGAGGTGAGAGGGTGAAGGGGGCTGCGGCTCCCCGCGCCCCGCATCCGGAGGCGGCAGCTCCGCGGGGGCACAGCCGGTGCCTGCCCCGGGCCCGGCCCGCGGCGGGGGGCGAGAGGCGGGCGGAGGTGAGGGTGCAGCCGGGCCAGACCTTTGCGCCTCAGCTCAGCTGCAGGGAGGCCTCTCCCTGCGTCCATCTTCGGCTGGAAGGGAGCACCTGGCCCGTGCCCGGTGCCGGTGTGGAGGCTGCCGGGGAGGGTGCGGGGTGGGGGTGAGGGCAGCTTTTCCGCACCGGTGGGAGGTGCCGGCCGGCCTGGGTCTGGACCTGGGTCTGGACCTTGTGGACCAGTTGCCCCTGACTTTGCCAGTTACGTTCATTATGCCTCTCGAGTTGTCTTAATAAACAGTCTCTGAAGCTTTCACGTGAAAAAACATCACAGGCCCTTAAGCAGTGATGGCTGCATGATGCTTTAGGGATACATGTTTTATGCTACAATGCAACTTGATGTTTGGAGTTGGAGTATGCGTGTGCTGCCATGTTGCTTCTGCAGTCTTACTTGGTTTACAATCTTTCTGCATCCCTGTTCTTGCAGCACGATCCGTGACTATGTTTCCATGTCACATCTGTGCACTCTCTCATTTGCTTTTCATTAGTTGCTTTCTCCCAGAGATGTTTATCTTCAAATAGTGATACTGTCACCTGTTCCCTTGCATCAGAATGAGAAATTCTAATAAAGCTGGAAATTCCGATTCATCCACTGCTCTCCAGATAGTGACCCTGGATATGGCCAAAGTGTATTTTCTTTTCCACTTTTTAAAATAATATGTTTATTTTATTCGTGTCGTATTCTGCTCATGGCAGTAAATATCATGTCCCAAGCTCTTGCTGAGTGTAAAACCAGATAGAATTAATACAAACAGATGTTGCAGAAGTTAAGCTTGTCATACTGCTACGTTAGGTCTATGTTAGGTGCTAAATTCAGCACTAGCTAATAGGATGAGGAAGACCCTTCCTTGTCGCCCTAGTCTTGTGCAGGTGTTCTAGATGTGGTTTCTTCAGCCTTCTGCTGAAAAATAAGTTACTGTTTATTAATGGCTTCCAGTTGTAGACATAATTTCAGATGAACTACAGTCATAACTTGTTCATTGAATTCTATTAGTGTTTATAATTCTGCATTCCAGAGTAAAAATTGGAAAGTTGTCTTATTAAAAAATGAAACAATTACTTTGTCAGGCGCTGCTTGTTATATAGTACATCAAAAGAAATGTGAAATAATAGAAAACCCCGTAATGTATACATGGAATGAAGCAGCTTTTTTAAAAACACATTATGGATTTATGTTAATACTGCTATTGGCGTGCTAATACTTAATCAGCTAGTTGAACCTTTGATCTTCACAGTGTAGTTGATATTTCTATCCTGTTTTGAATTCTAGAAATATGAATGTGTTTGGTATGTCTTTTTCCAGAAACTTCTAGACTATGCAGCATCTAACATAAGGTGCTTTCAGGTCTTAAATTTGATCATATGTAACTTCAGAAGTAATTTTGGTTTTCATGCTATTTCTGTTTTGTGACAAAGTGTTGAGCAACCTGAAATATGGTGCTCTTTTGAATCTTGTTTAATTAAATTTAGGATGTATCTAGTGCCTAAAATGCTTTTTCTGTCATCAACTGTTCTTTTTTTCCTTTCACTATTAGTTAAACTTACAAATACACATTTTTAGCTCTGAGAAGTTTTACTAACTTTATAAGTTTGTACATTATTTCTAATCTCAACATTTCTATATTGTTTCTTAAAATAACCTTGAATTTCTGTATAAAAATAATATCAACTCTTTTCAAAGGAGCAAACATGTTTCAATGCTATTACCTTCTTGTTTGAAATAATGAATAGATTTCGAGTGATCATAGTCTTCCTGCATAACTTAGCAAGATTTGTTTCAAATCAATAATGTACACTCTTAAGGAGGCATTGGATATAATTTCTGATAGAAACATGAGTCAATATTTAATAATTATACAACAAAATTTTTTTTCAAGTTTATGCTGTACTCTTTCCAACTTTGTTCTGTGTCAGTTTCAGTTTAGCCTGAGAACTTTTGCATTAGCTTCAGTCAGATAGGAGCTTCTCTTCAGTAAGTTATGTCAAACAATATAGTATGTTTCCCTTTCTGGGTAAATGCTAATGGTAATTTATATTGTTGCTTACAGGAAAGAAAAAGGTCGTTTTGCTTCAATGAGAGATGGGAGCCCTGCAGTAGGATATTTATTCTATATTTAAAGATTTTTTAAAAAATTGAATTCTTGATTTTTCAGTTTTATACTTCAGGGATGCAATCTGAAAAAATGTAAAATGAAGTAACTTTTTTGTAGGCATTTTTTTGTTAATTTGTTGAAACTACTGTGGCAAAGGGAGATTGCATTTCTGATGTTTGTTAGGTTGATGACCAATGTTAAGACATTCAAACCTAGGTAAATGATCTGGGTAAGGTAAGTCCTAATATCTCTCTAAGCAAGTTGTGAAATGATCAGTGGAATATTAATCCCTGTATATTTTTTCTCTGAGATTCATTGGTGTTTCACTTATCTGCAAGAGCTGTATTCACACAGCATGAGTCTCCAGTAAGTCAAAGGAAGATCAAGGCGCCTCTGAAAAATACTTAAGCCAGGGCATTGACTTAGGAGCTGCCATATCCAGCCAAGAGGAAGCGTTAGGACTAAGGATCTTTCTTTATTCCCATTAGTGCTTGCTCTTTACCAGAAACGTACCCTGGTGTGGAAAAAGCCTGCTCTTTCAGCAAAGCTGAAGTAACTTAATTGCTTCTTTTCTGTAGGTGTTGCTATCTGTCCAGCTAGCTTTCTTGTTCTTACTTGAAATTAAGTCAATTGACCTTGCTTCTTGCATCTTTTCTTCTTGTCCAGATGCTTTCCCCTTTATAGAATCTTAGACAAACCATGGAAGGTATGGAATTAGCTTTAGACATCAGTTGCAAACAGTTAACTGATAACATCAGGAAAAAGTGCCCAACATTTGACTTTTTTGAAGAAAAAAATCTGAGCATTATGCTATAGGTATTACAGTCTTCCTTATTCTTCCCCAGAACTCTCTATGTGTCTTCTAGGAAGTAGCACAACCATTCTATTAAGCAGTGAAGTATGAAGAAGGAGCTCTTGTTTTCCTGTTCACCAGGTTTTGAGGTTTATAACCTTTACATATTATGGACTATGGCCTATTGTGTTCTTGCAGGATCTACTGAGCTGCTTTCTGGAGATTCCATTTTTATGAGGAGGAATATTTTTTTTTTTCTTCTCCATTCTCATCGTGCAATTTTATTTTTTAGGAATGCTGAAATCTACAGCATTACACAAGTATAGTCAGCCAGCCACTTCTGAAAGTGGACTCTAATGATCAAGTATTAATTATACACTTTTGCTTCATCTTTCTTCTTTTGCTTTACAGGAAACTGAAAAAATAGCTGTTCCAGTTCCTCCGGGTAAGTGGAGCAATGATTTTTTTTCCCTCTAAAATACAATTTTTGGGGGTTTTATTTATTTATATTACTACTTATTATGTGGTGTATTCTACATACTACTGATTTTTACAGAAAGCAAAACTTGCAGGTCTGCCTATACAGAAAATTGTGGAAATAAAGATAGGTTCAAATGTGGGAGGTGATTAAATCTATGCTGTGCAATGCTACATGCAAGTATTGAAAGTATAAAAGGTGCCTTGTTCATTGTGATTTGTGTTGATTTGTTCGGTTGCATGAGAAAGACTTTTAATTTTGAAGTGTTTACATTTGGAAAACAAAGGTAGCTATTTCCCTGCCCTCCTCCCCACACCCCACACACCCCCCCCCCCCCCCCCCCGCCTTATCTATAGAAGCATGTCTGTTAAATTCTTGTATGGAGCCAATCAAAACACTAAATTCATCTCTTCAGGTAACCATTAAGAGAATGTGATTCTTTACTGTGGCAAATATACTCAGTCACTTTAGTTTGAAAAAGTATGCATCTCAAGTAGAACTCTTAAAGTTGATAAAGACTGAAAGATTTTGACCTTGCCCTTTTATGCTTCAGTTTTCTATTATAAAATGAAGCTTTAAAGTAAAATCTTAAAAATCTGTTACTACCTAAAACAGTTACACACTATGATGAGATCTACAGAAAAGCTTACCAAGAGTTAATAATTCTGTATACAGTAAGTATTTGTATCTTGCAGTAAAGGATCAAATGTAAAGAATAAAAGGAAATGTGGAATAGACATGATTGGTCTTGAAGAAATGTAAACATCCGTAGGAAAATAGATCACTGATACTGTAACTTAAGCACTTGGTAATGTATAGACACAGGAGAGAGTAGATGCTGATGGGCGACTGTAATTCTGACCTATCTCAATGGCCTAATACTCTTTTTGTCCAACTTCCATTTCAAACCAGAACGTACAGTTGTTTCTTGGAGCCGCACCTGTGTCTAGCTGCAAAACATGGGTCCGCATCACGTGTAAGCAGTAGTAGGTAAATCAGCTACTACTGCAGCTGGCAGGCTGTCAGATTGTCCTGTATGGACTGTCCAGTTTAGGGGGTGACGGACCTGTGAGAGTGTGCATCTCTTCTTTATCGGTGTCCAGTACGGGGATGCTGACATTGAAAAGTTGTACAGTTTTCTTCCCAGCACGTGTGTCCCCCGTGCCCCCTCCCCCATGTTTATAGTTGTCTGTCTTTTCTGTGTTCAGTTCAGGCTGTTTTCCTCTATGCTGTTTGTATCAGCCCCGACGTTACAGGAGGGGCAGTCTCTGTATTGCTACAGTGCTTAGAATAAGTAATTATGGGTAAGACTGCACAGCACATGAGCAGGTTAGTGCACAGGGGTCTTTCGGCTTACAGCGTGCTCTATACAGGTTAAGTGTTCAGAGGGTTTAGCTACAAGCCTGATGAATACTACGTATGCGTGAAGAATGATTGTTTTTCAGCAAATCTGGAGAGGTTTTTGTAAGGATTATAAATATGTATACATTTTAAATAAGTGTTTAAATGTTTAACCAAAAAAAAAATATTTGAAATGAGGTGTTAGTTGTGTTTTCCGTGCTACTGTATGTGGGGGATTAAGAGAAAACAAAAGAACCTTTACCAGTAAAACAAGCCAACAAGACATTGCCTAAGTCAGTGTATGATTCTTTTATTTTACAAATTGTGTACAGGAAGGTAATAGTTTCAAGAAAGTGTACCTAAGATGTTTAATTAAAACCTTATAAAAACATACAAATAATTGTTGAAGCTATTTTTGTAGCACTTTTAGATAAACATTACTGTGATGTTTTATTGCAACATCTTCATTTTTTGAATAAGCACACTGTCCTAAATATTAGTAAATTGCTTGCAAACCTGTTTTTATTTCTCTGTATTAATATATATTTTAAACGTGTGTATACTTATTTGTATATTTTACTGTATGGTTTGCTTTCCAAAAGTGATTAAAGAGCCTTATGACATTTTAAATAGGCGTGATGTGAAAATATTTTACCTTTGCATTGAAAGTATGAAACAAACACCAAAAAAGAGAGATTACACTCTGATTTAAGTACCAAAGTTGATTATGCTGCCGAGACTATTTCATGAGTTTCTCATATTCAGCTCTGATCCTATTTTTCAGTGTGACTCAAAGAATTCTGTGTATGGGTTTCTTTATACTACTGAAAGGAATTTAGGGTTGGAAAGCTTACAGAAGAAAGTTGCAGTTCAGTGGACTGTAGTAAGAATCATTTCACTGAACAACTGTTCCATTTATCTGAAGAGATAATTTAAGGCTGGAGTTTCAAGTTCAGATTGGATTGCTTTAGGAACCATCTCTTTTCTGTGGGACAGGGTGTTTGCTGTTGCCCGGGTACAATCCAAGGTGGCTATAATTCATTTCTAGCAATTGGGTTAGCAGTTTACATATTTTATTTCTCATTTGGTTGGGTGAGTAACATTTTCATCAAGATGGCATTTGAATTGCTGTTTTGGTTTTCAGAGGAAGAGTATTTTCTAAATTCTTCTTTCTTACTGTGATATTCTCTCTTGGAGCAGTCTCCAGTAGCCTTTTGAAATCAGAGTGGCAATCACAGACTTCTTTTCTGAAAAGAAGGAAAAGAGGCAAAGGATGGGGTTTGTTTGTTTTCCCTAGCAGGCAACAGTTTTAGTTGTTGGGCTGTAAAGGTAACCATGCTAAGTCTTCTAAAGTTGTCAGAACTTTACCTGTGTTTGAATTGTCTTTTGCTGTTGTTCACCTCTGTTTCTAGCTATGACATCTTTATGGTATACTTCAAATTTCAGAGTTATCTTGGATTGCTCAAAATTCCATCCATTGAAATTTTGAGTGTCTCCAAGGATGGAAGTTGAACAGTCCACTGGGCAACCTGTTCCAGTGTTCAGCTGCCCTCACTGTGTGACTTTCTGTAGTTTTTTGGTATTCCCCACTTCCCCCCTCCCCTTATACTTGCTCTTAGCTTTCTTGGCATGGCTTGCGAACGTAGCATCTCATCATTCTGTTGTACACTGGCCAGAGTCTGGATCTGTCTTCCCTCTAACAATACATTAGGTAGTGTTAAGACAGCAAGTAGATCCTTCCTTAGTCTTCCTTCTCCATGCTGAACCAACTTTGCTTCCTGATACTCCTCTTGTCTTTAATAGTCGAGCCTCCAGCCTGTTCTGGTGAGGCCTCTGCTGGTTTCTTTTCAGTTTGTCGTCTGTCTTGAGGGGCTCAAAACTGGCCACAGCACTCCAGCTGTGGCCTCAGGAATGCCAGATAAAGGAGAATAATCACTTCCCTTCATCTGGCTGCTATGCTTTTGCTAATTTAGCCCAGTAGGCTGTTAGCTTTCAATGCTGCAAGCGACATGTTGCTGAATCGTGTTCAGTTTGTTGTCCACCAGGAGTTACATATTCTGCCCCAAAGCTGCTTGACAGTCAGTTGGCTCTCAGCCTACACTGTTGCATGGAGTTATTTCGTTCTAGGTGCAAGCTTTGCATTTGTCTTTGTAATAGGTAAATACAATCCTTACCAATTTGGCTACACTAACGAATGTGAGCCCTTTGTTTTCCTATCCTATCAGATCCAGTCTCAGTGTGGATTTATACTGTCCGAGGTCTTGCTGGAATGCATGAGTGAACTTCTTTTCTCTTTTAAGTGCAAAAATTTCAGTGCTTCAGGATACTTTTTATTCTTCAGATGTTAGCTGGAATCCCTGTACAAGGCATTGCCTCACAAATTCCTTGTGGCCTGCAGTCAAATAAAGATCAGGAAATTAAGTTATCTCCAACTTTTTTCCAGTAAGCTTTCCAGGAGGACAGCTCTTTTTTTTTGGCCAGGATTGATTTGTAGTATATAAATCAGGCATTCATAATTCACAGGCTTCACAAACCAAAACATGAAACCAGATGATGACTTCATATGCAAATATGCGTTTTGGTAATATTCCTTTCGAAGAGAAGATGAGCAGACTTGAAAAATTGATCTTTACAGCTTATGACCTAAGGAAAATGCTAACAGCATGGATGGAGTAGATTTTATGGCTGATAATATACACGTGTCAAAAACTGACAACAAGCTATAATGAGTGGAAAAAATGCCCTACATGCACTTTTGTTAATCAAAATCTTCATCCTTTGAATAAAAAAAACCCCAAAAACAAACAAAAAAAACCACCCAGAATTGTTTCTTACACCTTCAGACATTACTGGTACGGATGTAACTCTTCTGCTTATAATATGTATCCATATGTGCATATTGTAGCCATATATAACTATATGGTGCTCTGTGATCAAGATTTAACAAAGCAAATTTCTTTTGAGATCTAAAGGAGACTTGAGTCTGTTAGTTTTGAACTTGCATTTAAAAAGTGACTGTTGCATACCTGAACAAGGATTGCCTTTAAGTTGTTGAAGTTCCGGATAATATAAGGATGTAATCCTAAATCTTCATTGATAAAGGTCTTATTTTTTACCCTGAAGCCTCCATCATGAGTATTCAGACTTGCCTGTAACCTTGTTGGTTACAAGTTAGCTACCAACTCTTTATTGGTGACAGTAACAAGTTCATAGTTCGAACGTTTCAAGAAATATTTCATCCCCTCAGAAACCTGAGACAGGTTATGAATGCTTTACAAAGAACAGCAGAATGATCTTCATCCCTTATTTTCTTTGGCATCCTTTCTTTGGGATGCAAATGTTTTCCTGAGTTGTTAGTGCCAAAGACTAAATTTTCTGGCAGCCATTCATCTCTTCTTGGCTTGTGATCTCAGCTCTGTATCCTCGTTCTGTTGAACTTATATATTTAGAAGTTACACTTTGGAATCTCCTCTATTCCATGGTTTGCTGCTTTGATATTTGGTGCCCATGACCAAGGACACTGGGATCTCCTTCTCCTTGAAGTAATATCCACAAACTCTATACAGTAGTCTTTTACTGTACAGGTGCAGGCAAAAGGATCAGGTAATGTGTTCCTTACAGATCTCTGAGGTATTCTTAAATTATTTGCTTGCACTTAATTGATTTGTCTTGTGTCTAGTGCTAAATGTTATACCTGAAGTATACATTCTTAGGACGGTCAGTTTTAGAAGCCTTACAACTTTTCATGACCAGCCTGTTGGGGAGAGATGGATTTATTCTGCTTATGTTCTTTAATCATAAAGACATGTTTATTCATCTTTATTTGCCTCATCAAGCTAAGCAGTGTTCAGAACTAACATTGTTAGGTCTCAGTACAAATACTTATATTTAAAGATGAATGTATTTCCTCCAGAGTAAAGGCCACAGATGCCATAACTAATTAGAGGATGTATTGAAGTAAACCATTTCTTTGAAAAACTGTTGTTTCATGGGTGAATAGTGGGCATTGTATCATTTATCTTTACAAAATCATGTATTATTACATGTTTAATATGCATAGTAATTAGTATCTTCTTTCAATTACAGTTCATTGCCATGAAAAGGAGGATATGATAGTTTGCCCTATGAAACAGGTTTATATGTGAAATCTGGCAGGTATGTGTATTAGTATGTGGGGTGAGCATGGAAAACAGCACAAAAATCTTATCTCTTCTTTTTAAAATATATTTTAGCCTGCTGGTAGTTCAGTTGTATAGCTGAAGCATTACTAATGTATATGGTTTTGTAGTTAAATTTATAACAGCTTATGTAAAGGTCTATCTGCTGACTTATCTTTAAAGATTATGAAAAGACTAAGGAATCAACCACCTTTTCTCATCTGTTGGCACTGTATCCTTGATTACTTGGTATTGTCCGCTGCTTTGTTCTTTTTTTAGTTGTGGGAATTGGATCATTATTACAATGTATTTTTATTTCAGTAATTAGTTGTCATAACAAGTTACGTACCAATGTTTGCCTTTCACATTGAGATGTATGTTCAAAACCTGCTATGTGTCTATTGGGTTTTGTGTAGATTCCTGACAGAGCTTGGAGTTCAGACTCTACTTGAATCCTGCATGTTTATATTCTTAGTGTAGCCAGAAGGCAGAAATTCTTGCCCATGAAATATTAAAATATCCTGTGGATGTTTATGTATTGATTACCTGTTGCAATATTTGTAAAATTTGTTTTAATTCTCATTTTAATATAGGTAGCACAACGACCTGTGGAATATGAGTGATGACAAACCCTTTTTATGCACTGCCCCTGGATGTGGCCAGGTAATGGTCTGACTTGAAGTTACCAACACTGATCAGATAAAAGTAAAACAGTGAAACTTATTTCTAGGGATTGAAGAAAAGGGGATTTATGATAATTGGTAGTAAATACCTGTTTTGCTGAAAAAGCAGGCGACAGCAAGAATATGTAGCGTTTTGTGTTTATTCAGAAAATGCTATCCATAGAAGAAAAAAACCTCATTAAATTACCCATTCTGAGCTGAAAACAATTTTGTTAGCCATGATTTACTTGCTTTCATTAAAAAAATAAATAAATCAAGAAGCATCCCAATTTGTGTCAGTTAACCTGTATTTCTCAGAATATTTCAGTTAGTGGGGACCTCATTATGAAGCTTGCTTGTCACTAATCCACCACTATGGTGACTGCAAATATTTAATGGCATAATTTTTGTTTATGTATATTTTTGTGTATAGGAAGATGCGAACAGTATGCATGCTACAAAATAACTTTCAGTTCCTATTGTAGTTGTAATATATTCTATTAAATAGCATTATTAGATACAGAGGTGAATGTGAGCAGAAAAGTAAAAAATCAAGTGTTTTAGCAGATGGTTGCTTAAAAGGAAGCTGTCTTAACACTTTTAATTTCATAACCTGAAAATAAATAAATTTGCATTATCTGCTGCATGAGATGGACATCCGTGCATCCTTTATATAGAATTAATTTCTCAAACAAACTGAAATTTTTCATTATATTACCTCTGCTGCCTCTGTAGAATTGATTTCTTAAACTGTTTTTTCCATGATATTAGTACACTTGGCTTTATTGGATTTGTAGTTCAAAATATTTTCATTTTTATTCTGAAAACTTAGGTTTTATGGTGAAAGACAGCATTAATGTTACATTAATGGAGCCTTCTGTATTTAAAGCAGAAAAAGACTTAAGATTTCTGATTATGTCTAGTATGTTCAAAGACATCAAAAGTAACAGAAGAGGACTGCCTTCTCCTAAGCAACATATTTGTCCCCATCCTATTTGAATCTCATTTTGATGTAAGCTGTTAGAAGTGTTTTGGCACCTAAATCTCATAAAGATGCATCATTGGGCTACAGTAATCCTTGATTCCATTAAAGGAGAAAAGTTCATGTCCCTGAAAATGGGCAAGGCTTCTCCCGATGCTAGCTCATAGAGTAAAACTGAGAGAGGGAGTTAGGATCTGGAGATCCGGTTCCCTCTGCAGGAACCTGTCCATCACGTAGCAGGAACAGAAAGGTGTACTTAAGTGCCTTAGTGTGATAGAATGCCAAAGGTTCTGGCTTGTGCTGTATGTAGAGATAAGGCATGGGAGCTATGGAGAGCTGGATGTTTGGAACCATTGGCAACATTTCTAACAAAAAAAAAAGTGCCTGGCATCTATCACCCTATCTTTCAGTGATCCTGCATTTTTTATTTCCCCCTGAGCTCCACATATACGTGTCCTTTCTCACAGAAATACTCTGGATGACTGTACTCTGAGGTCAACTAAATTGTCTCTGTTGTTTTCTGAGAGATGACACTTAGTGTGTATCTGTTATAAGATATATGTGGAGTGACATATTATTGAGGAATAATCAGAAATATAATTTGGGACTCAGATGTTCCCAAAGAAAAGTTAGAATTTGGATCTTTTGTAAAATGTATTCTTTGTAGGAAACCTGCATCTTGGGAAACATTTCCTTAGATTATCTCAATTGAAACACTAACTTCACCCACTATTACAGATGCATAGCAAATTTCAAGTTAGTAAAAGCAAGAATACCTATTTTACAGCATCTAGTTTGTCTGCTTACTGCTTTTTTTATAGAATGTACCCCAGATTTGGGGAGAAGTATGCACAAAACTGGCATAGTTCTGAAAACTTGAGAGATTTTAAAAATTTTAATAAATTGAGTTCATTCACAGCTCTTCAGTTGTATGACATTGTTCCAGTGTCCCATTCAGTCTGCCTCTTATTTTATATAGTAAATGGTCAGGGGCAGGAGCTATACTTTATTTTTATGCTATTAAATACAGTGAAGACTGTGTGATTACAGTTAGTTCTCATTATTCTGATAATACATGCAATACAGAAATCAAATAATTGTAATCAATTACTAAACATTGTCAAGATCCATTAGTATAGCAAATAGCTGTTTACTAATGGTTGGTGAAGTCTGCAGCACTCTGAAATTTTATCTTGGACTTTTGATGAATGCAGGTACTTATACTATCATTTCCTTGATATCGTTACTATTTAGTTACTGTGAACATCATCTGAGTTTTATAATATTTATGCTTGGTACTGTGGACCAAGGAAGAAAATATATTTGCCAAAGAAGGTTGTCTGCTAATGTAGTAGTGATAGTTTCACATACTGTAAAAATCACTTTCTGTAGAATTGCATTTACTTTGTTCACACTCAAAATTACAACTGTGTCTTAAAACTTTCTGCTGCAGCGTTTTACCAATGAGGATCATTTGGCTGTCCATAAACATAAACATGAGATGACACTGAAATTTGGTCCGGCTCGTAATGATAGTGTCATTGTGGCTGGTTAGTATATAACTTTATAATTAGTTTATTCACTTTTCTGCTGGAATGGGCATACGTTTTATGTATTTTCTGTACATAATGCATAGACTTATATTAAGAGAATATGAAACTTTTTCTTCACTGTAGCTGTTTGCAATGTGTGCTTAGGCAATATTTTCTTAGATAATCAGCTTTTGTCAGAATTTGAAGCCAGTATTATCCTCCATAAGTAATTTTTATTTGGATCTGATACATAATTAAATATTTTTCAATTTTCAATACTTTTAACAATTGATTAAATTATGTAATAAGTATTCAGTAAGAACACACACTAATAAAGGCTATGTTTTGCAGGATCTGTAACTAGATTAAACTGTATTTAAGTTTTAATTATTCATTGATATTACTTGTCTCAAAATTTAACATAATAGTGTTTTTTACATGCTATGGTGACATTAGAAGAATGAATTGGTGGTTATTCTTAAAATGGGATAGTAGAAGAAAGATAACATTTTTTTGGTGTAATTTTGGCTTAAGGTCAAAATACTTTTACTGTATTTCCACCTGAATGCATGGTATGCCCTTGGTCAGTTGTAACTAACTTTGTTTGTCCACAATCAGAAGTTATCGCCAACAGATGATTGATCTCATTATAAATTTCAAAGTTCTTGAGTGAAGACAGCACTTGCTAGTTATTCTGAAGTTATAGTCAGACTTGTTTTTTCAGTGGTGGAACAGCCTAAATGAACTTCACAAAGGCTTTCAGACATTTTATGAATTTTTTTTTCCTTTTAAGTGACTATTTTGTTAGGATGAGCAGACAAAAAAAATTGTTACCCTTTAACCAGCATACTTTTAAAAATTCTAAATGTGATCCCTGGCAATTACACTGTTAAGAAAGGGGACCTGTCAAATAATCAGGTATTTGGGAATGAAACTATGGCAGTGTCTGTCTTTTTGCAGCTGCATTCCAGTGTATGAACTGTTAGCGGTGAATGCCAGTTTAAGTTCGTAAGGCACACATAATACCACTTTACAGTATTTTAAATGCAGATAACTTTTTGGCAAATGTGGTTTATTGTGACCTGGTAATAATAGTGTAATAAGGGGAATTTACACAGTACCGAAAACTTTATAGAAAGACATCTTTGAAACTGCTTCATGCAGTAGTTGCCCAGATTCCAGAAGCCTTATGATTCCAGTTTGACTATACAGGCATCGCAGGAGTCAATGTCATCGCACTTGAAAGACATCACTGTTGTTTTCACAATACGAGAAGCAGCAAACTGCCCGTTGAGCAGTGCACTTTTGTCTATCTGCACACACACCCCCCCACCCCCCCACCCCCCATTTTTAATTAAAGCCTTCGTGTAGGCCTGATCTTTATTTGAAAACAGAGCCAGCTTCCTTACTGAAATGATATGCTTAGGCACTTGAGAGTAGCTCCCTCTGGTTTCTGGCCACAGACGGAAGAACCGCTTTGCTACCCTCCCAGAACTGTCCGGGAGTGAGTGGTTTGCAGACTTGGGTTGCTTGTCTCCGGCAGGTGGAGCATGCCTTCTGGTTGGCCTCCTGTGAGGCGGAAAGGAGCCTGCTTGCAAGGCCTAAAAGAGTTTTTAATCACGTTGCTTCCCTCTGTTTGCTTTTATTCTGAAAAATATTTATAAGTAAGTTCATTAATGGTATTTTAAAAATAAAATTGTGGGGGTTTTATACACTTCATTTCAGATCAGACACCAACACCAACTCGATTCTTGAAGAACTGTGAAGAAGTGGGCTTGTTCAATGAATTAGCAAGTCCTTTTGAAAATGAGTTTAAAAAGGCTTCTGAAGATGACATTAAGAAAGTATGTTCAAAAACTTTTTCTTCTCAGAGCTTCTACTTTTTTTATATCAGAAATTCCATTAGAAAAGCAAACTTTGGATTTATATATTTCCTTCTAAACTATACTGGTAATTGTTTGCCACCTGCTTATATATGTTGTATGGAGAGAATACAAATCGAAGATTCCTCTTCTGAAGTTTAGTTTACCTGATTAATTTTGCATAGTTAGCATAGACAATGGGACACATTGTCTTTGTCTTAATTCTGTGTCTAATCTATATCTGTTGAAGTTAATCATTGGCTTTGATTGGAATTTCATTAGGCCCTAAATAAGCAAAAAAAAATGTCTGAAAAGTAAAGAGGTTTTGCAGAAAGAAAAACATGTTCAAGAAACCAATGTGGAAAGAATAGTAAGTGTCAGTAATGGGGTTATAATTACATTCATTATGTGTTGAAATCACTTTTGCCTAGAAATCACAACCTAAACACCTACTTTTTTTCATGTACAGACTGAAATATAAGAAAAATTTGGACTCTTATCTGTTTAGCAGTTTAGCAACTTCATGTTTTTATGAGGAACTTTCCGTACATTTAAATGTGGTTTCTTCTATTTATTTTAATACTTCCCAGTTATAACTGGTTAAGGGCCCAAACATTTAAACACTTCTGCAAATGAAATTTTGTTCAATGCCCTCTTTGAGTAGTTTTGCCTTTGGTTGATTACCTGGTTGACTCATAGACACTGATAGAAAGCAAAACTTTATACTTACATCTGCAGATCTTGCAGAATCAGTATCTGCATTTTCTTTGTTTCAGTAAAGATTTTAATAGGTACTTTTGAATAGGATGGAGTATTATCCATTCCTGACAAAGCCTCACCCTTGCTTTGTTACCACAGCTGTATCAAATAATTATTTTTTTTTTTTTAATTGGTGTATGCTAACTGTTCTTAAAACACCACATACGATAATACCAATTCTGGATTTTCTAGTATTGTATTTTCTGTGCAATTCACCACTGCCTTGGAGGAGGTTATATTGCAAAATATTGTAAACATTTTAACAATAACTTTAATTGATAATAATATTCCAAGCTGCCCTCTGTGTTATGAGAAGGAACACAGTCTTGCCATATTTCTGTTTGATCAATATATGTAAGCAGTCATGGTGGAAAAATTTACTGTAATAGCACACTTTCTAGGGCGTTGATAGTTTCCTTTTTTTCTGTAGTATTTCATATTCAGATGTGGTATGAAACACTTGTAACGGTCTTCCATGCCCACTAGTAATCTATTCTGTAGGAAAACCAGGAATTGAATTGAAAAAAAAGCATTTGGAAGAATGTAAATAGGAGATGAGCTTTGGGGGAAGTTTCTTAAAGTATTTGGATAGCAGACTAGACAGGAGTATAGTCTTCTAAATCTCTGGTATTGCTTTAAGTATTTTTGTAGCTTAATTTCTTTGTGGCTTTCAGATGTCCTGGTGGATTTTCTCTGTGTAGTAATATTAAACTTGCTTTTTTCATAATGATTTGCTGCAATAAGTTTGAAGTAATTGTCCACAGCAGTTTGCTTAATTTGGAAATGTAATTAGGATTTTGTGCTTTGTGACATGATACAGTAATTCATGGGAGGGTAATACCTTCTTTTAGCTGTAATTTTTAAGTGTAGCACAGTCCTTCCTCAGCTATAATTTTCCTGTGACTCTTGGGAAAGGAAAACTTCAGAATGTTTTTAATTCTGAAGAAGAAAATGCTTAGTCTGACCTTGGTGTTGAAAGACAAAGTGTAACTGAAGATTAGTGTTTATGTAGGTGCTGGAAAATTAGCCTTGACTGGTAATGCATCTATGCATCTGCATCAAGATCTCCCAAACATCAGTACCTCTTTATTGTTATAAGGCTTATATTTCTTTTCAGTTGTTTACATTTTTTTGCTCATTTTAATTTTTTAAAGACTGAGTAATTTTATTTTACACTGTTGCTCTTAGATGCCTCTAGATCTGTCTCCTCTTGCAACGCCAATTATAAGAAATAAAATTGAAGAACCTTCCATTGTAGAGACAACTCATCAAGATAGTCCTTTACCTCATCCAGAGTCTACTACCAATGATGAAAAGGTCAGATCCTTTTTTTTTTCCTTTTTGGAATTTATTTTTTTTAATCTTCTGGTGATCTGTAAGTCTGTTGTACATTATGATAGCTACACTGCTTACTGGTTGAAAGGAAAAGAATGTTTGTTTGCCATATTCCTGTGGATATATACTTAGTTTGTTCAATTCTTTAGTGAGCTTTGCTCATAGCAAACCTGTGAATAGAAAGAAAATCAAATGTAATATTCATGCTAGGTTAGAAAAGGCTGAAGGGGCACTTTATTCTACTTTATCATTAATAAAAAAGCAAAGAAAGTTCAGTTTCTTTGTTTAAAACAAATGAAAATATGAAAAAATTATCAATGTCAACTGTTCGCAACATGTACATTTTTACCTTTATCCTGTGTTTTACCATGAACTGTTTTGTAGAACTACAGGGGATGTTCTACAAAAATGTACAGGGATCAACAGGCTATCTTTCAAAGCTAAGCACCAGATAATTTTGTTTCAAATTTTTTACTCTTTAAGCTACAGCAGTATGTTTAAAAGTGGTGATCTCAGGCATTTGCTTGTGTAGTGTTTACTTGAATACTCACAAAAGACGCAGTTATTGTCTCTCACTAGAGGATGCAGTCAAATCAGTTTTAGAAATGTTGCTCTAAAGAGGAAATAAATGGTTTAATAGTAATGATAACTTTGATATGTGATGCAGTGTTTTTATCACGTGGAGTTCTCAAACACAAAATGAAGCAAAATCAATGAAATAAATTATTTCTAGTCCTACCTCAATAAATAAAAACATCAGAAGCAGAAGAAAATAAAGCAATACGGTTGCTCTAGTGGGTCTTTTTTTATGTGCATATTCAGTGGGCGGGCTGCATTTGAGGGACCTGGCTACCTTGTTCCCCAAAATGAGCCGGACTTCTTCGGATCACAGGGTAATTCACATTGGAAGGGACAGCAGGATTTCCTGGTCCAGCTTCCTCCTCAAAGCAGGGGCTACCTCTGAGGTCAGACCAAGTTGCTCAGGGCTTCACACAGTCTGGTCTTGAAACCTTTGAGGAGGAAGGCTGCGCAGCCTCTCAGTGCAACCTGTTGCAATGCCAGGCTGTCCTTGTGGTGAAAGTGTTTTTCTTTGCATTGAGTCTGAACCTCTCCGATTTCAGCTTGCACCCTTTCTCTTATCCTACCAGCAGGCACCAGTACAATGACAGCCTTAAGTTTGTAGCAGAAGTTTAACAGAGTTTAAATTCAGTTTTGTCTTTGCAAAACTTCCCTAAGTTTTATTTGTTAGCAAGGATGAGTAATCATAGGTAATCAAGGCAATCATGTAGTCTCAAAAATAGTAAAAGTAGTTTGAAAGAATACATGTAAAGAGCTGCTTAGATGAAGCAAATCATAGTCCAAATCTTAAGTTGTCTTTATTTAATTTCCTGTTTATTTCAGAGGTTAGTTTGTTTTTTCACTGGGAATACTTATTCTAAGTACTCTTAATTTTGGCAGGAGATAATGTCTTTATACAGTAGTGGTTCAGTATCTCATTAGCATCATTACAAGTGAAAATTATATCTCAGTGCTTGGCAGTACTTACAAACTTGTCTCATTCATGATGTAATTTCAGTGTTGTCACTGTAACAGTGCTGAAGTGAAAAAATGCTGCTGCTCAATGCTGTTTTGACGTCTGATTGTAGAGACAAGCTGAGCAAGGATGAGGGTGTTGCTTGGAGGGTGCTGCTGCTGAATGTGGCCTGCAGAAGTTGAGAAATGTGAGCAGAGTGTTGCTGTTCCCTCAGTTAGATTTTTATATTCTCCTTCTATAGATGTATTGAAGGAGGGAAGGTTCTTTTTCAGGGCATAGCTGATTTTAAAATATGTATGCCACTGTAACCATTTCGTTGGCTGAATATATTTTAGTAGCCTTGAATGATTACAACTTGTTAATGTATGTGAAAGACAGTTATAATTTTCCTTGTAGTTGTTAAAGGCATTTCCTGGAGACACTTAAAAAATTATGCTTAATGCTCTTCCTAGTTTTCAGAGTTTCGTGAGCTCTGTTAGGTTTTAATAAGAGTTGATATTCTGCTTTGAATAGACCAAGATATCATTAGAAGTGTGCAAAGCCTTTTAGCCTTAAAATAACAAGCAAATGAAACCTAGTTTATTGAGAGCTTTCAAACTCATGGTTGCTTATTAACAGTATTGTAAAGAGTGACCCTCAACAAGAGGTTCACAAATTGTTTAGTTGTTGTCAGGTAGCTAATTGTCTAACAATTGTTTTAAACCCAATCATTTTCTTACAGTAATGATCAATGACAGTATTAGTTCTGGCCATTTACATTGCTGTATAAAGAATTCTGTGTATTTATTGATAGCATTAGGAAGTTATTGCATGATACTTGCTTTTAGATACAAACTACTTGAAATATTTATCTCTGAAAACACTTCTTAAATAAAGTAACTCTTGTCTTCTGTAAAATATTTTCCAATTCAGTGGGGTTTAGTTTCAAAAACAGAAGAGTTGGAGATGTCCTTTCAATAAGTCTGATATCTTTGAATAGGCTTAAACTTCTTTCTTGAAAAGGTGGGTGAGGGTAAGATCACTTTGGTTTAAAAAGTCATCTCTGTTTTTCTTTAATTTAGCAGAATATATTTACAAACTTTTTATTTCAGACAAAATTTATACTTCTTTAGTGCAATGTTTGATGACCAATTAGTGTCTTCTATCAGACTGGTGTGCATATGGTTTTGTTTTTATACGCTAACCAAATGTCAGTTGCCTTTAGATCCATGCTTCTTAAATCTACCTCTGGTGTTATTGCCACATTGTTGCTGTAACTAGGGTATGCATGCATTTTTCAGTGTGTAGCACACATCGAGTTCGTGTAAGAAGTAAAGAGGAAGTTGAAAGTACTTTGGTTTTGACTGTGTAACACACTCAGTAAATCTGTTGTTGAGGATTGTTTCTGATCTTCTAAACAAAGCATAAATGCTGTCTTTAACACACAGAAATAATTGTGTGCATGTGAGGTTTCTGTCATCAGAATTATATAGATTTATTTCGGAATTTCATACGTCACTCTTCTGATCATTGCTGAATCTGGTTTCCATAGAGCACTTTGTCTAAAAGTTGCAGATTGCCTTTTTCCTAGTATGGAATCAAGTCAGGGAGAGACCCAGTTTTACAGTCAGTATTTATTAGAACACCCAGTAATTAAGCTATTGTTACTAATAGCCAATAAGTATTCACAGAGAGCCATAACTTACTCGCTCACTCATACATAGTTACCTGGTTGCAGCAACAGTTGGGAGGCTAATCCCAGCTGCTTGCTGAGAGGTAGAAGGTTGTACTGACATGCCAGTGACTTCTAGGCAGGTTTTCAGAAAGTGTTCAAGGTCAGATTGAGTGGGGCTCTGAGCAACCTGATCTGGTGAGAGATGTCCCAGAAGGGTCGGACTAGATGATTTTTAAAGGTCACTTCCAGCTCCAACCATTCTGTGAATCTGTGAAAGTCCTTCAAAGGGTCCGTTCTTTCATCAAGTGTCTATGTAATCCTGTAATCTTTGCTCACATATAGCAGCCACTGTGGGTTTGGATGCTGTCTGAATTGTACAGCATGTTCATGCTAGCTTACAGGTTCATGAATCCTTGCAAATTCAGCAGAGCTGGTTTTCTCTGGAGTTTACCTGTGCTTGGGAGACTTTATGCTGGCTCTCAGCACTCCTCTTGGCTGCCTTCTCTATTTTGGTAGCTGTTTCCCCATCCACACAGACAGGTACTTACACTGGCACAAACCCATATAGAAGGGGCTGTTCCAGCATTACTGTTGTTGAGAATGTGTGAGTATCTGGTTAATTTAAGTTTTTGTATTACAGCTATGTACATGGTTCTGTGGCTGCTGTTAGCCATGTCTTTTTCCCCTTTTTTATGGAAATCAGTGTTACTTTGCCATAACTATTTATTCTGTGGTGTTCATATATCTAAGTTTATATTTATACATGAACTTTTCTATATATGCAGTTGCCATGTATGAAGATGTTTCAGGTGAAAGGAAGAACAAGAAAAAGAACTGTTACAGCTCTTTTGGCTCTTAGGGGCAAACATGGGTGTTTCTGTGTCAGATCCCTGCAATGGGAATGGACTTTGTAGTGGCCCTTTGCTCACGGTAATGAGACGGGTAATGGTGGCAAACGGCAGGCAGGAAAGGGTGAAGCTGAAACCAGTGCAGAATCACACAATATTTATTTCTGAACTGACCATTGCCAAAAGATCAGGGTAGGTATTCTCCTCTTACGCCTTCCTCCCAATTTCTCACAGTCAAATGATTGTCTGCTCTCCGTTTTCCCCGTGGTTCTTCTCGCCGAGTAAGATCTGTATAGCTGTTATGCCAAATTCCTTATTTGCAAAGGAGTTGGTAGTCCTGTCCTAAGAATATGCATTAGTCGCCTCTTCCAAATTTTTTTTATGTTTCTGCAATTCTGTACTGGATGTCTTCTTATTTTGACTGAATGCTCATCTGTAATTCTAGGTACTGTGCTCAAATATTGGATAACATTTGTAAATACACCAGATTGATACTAAAGGAAAAAACTAGCTTTCCACATACAGCTCACTGTTACCCGAAAACTCTCATTCACTGTAAATAGTCTTTTAGGTCCCTTGGGGAAAAGCCTGAACAAACTAATGAATGCTGATGACAAATCTAGCCTCTGAGCTTTTGAATCTAAAGTCTGTCCTTTTTTAAAGCCCACAGTTTGCCAGCCCACTTAGAGTTCTATGAAGTGCTCAGAGGAACACATACATTTTGCAATGGATGCATAAAAAGAAAAATAAACTGTAAGACAGCTAAGACCTTGCTACTTAAAGCATTGTGAATTAATTTTAAAGACTTAAACTTAATTCAGAGCAAATGGTAATCAGTGTAGCCTGTATGACACAGGTATGAGATGTTCTCTTTGAATTACGATTTAACAGTGGAGCAACTGAAGTTTGCTGATTGAGTGTAGTTTTATGTGTCATTGATTGCAGTAGCTAATGTCAAAAGAATAAATAACTTGGAAGAATCCTGTCTGAAGGTAAATCTGAAGTCTGACAACATCAAGGGTTTCCTGAGAAGGAAGGCATTGGTTATAATGGGCATTTCTAGGTTTTCAGAAACAGCAAATGCAGGTATTGCGTTCTAATTGGTGATGTACTTTACCTCATTGCTAAGCCAAGAACTATAGTAAATTCTGTCTACTATTTACTTGCAACTAAGGAGGTTTAATTTCTGTGCTGAAGTAATTTCTTCTGCATCAAGATATGCACATATTTAGCAAAGCTATGCATGTAACACTCCCAAGTATTTTTTTCACTTAGTAGCACTAGTTAAGAGACATATTTTTTTTCCCTTTTACTGAATCAAAACCCAGTTTTGTTTCTCTTGTTTAAACCCAGAACAATGGACTGAAAATGAAATGTACATAAGGACATCATAAAATGTTTTTCTTAAGAGTGTTGGTAGACATGATGGTGCTGATAGCACCACGGGCTTCTTGGCAAAGAAAACCATAATACCAGTTGAAAACTGAATTATAAATAATAGTAGCCTTAAACTGAGCCAGCGTTTGTCATAAAACTAAAATCACTGTCGTTGGAACAATTTCACTTTGATGGTTTAAATGATTCATCCAAAGGGATTTTGAATGTTTTTAATTGTATAACTGATTTTACTCGCATAACGTTATAGAAACTCTGATTTGTTCTATTAAACTGTGTTTGTGTACCAGTCAGAATTAATGGTCTATAGTTGTATTTTACAAACTGATTAATTTTTGTTTTTCCTCAGGAAGTGTCACTGCAGCAGACCGCACAGCCTACATCAACAATAGTTCGTCCAGCATCACTACAGGTTCCTAATGTATTACTTACAAGTTCTGACTCAAGTGTTATTATTCAGCAGGCAATACCATCACCAACGTCTAGTACTGTTATTACCCAGGCTCCATCCTCTAACAGACCAATAGTGTAAGTTACATAAATCTTAGTAAAATATTTTCTTACAGAATTAAAAAATGTTGGATTATTTTTATTTTTGGTTACTATTTCTGCAGTTAATGTACAAATCTGAGATGCTTTGGTGTAACGTGATGCTTTACTACATATGAAACATACAATTTTCACTACATGTGAAATATAATTCCATGTTCTCCACATCACTAAGTTCATATTTTTGATCTCCAAATAAATACTACATTACAACTGTAAACAAACAAACCAATTTAAAATAATGTGTAAACTTGTTCTCTTCTCTGGATAAGTTTTCTTTTATATAGTTCATGCCTTTTTCAGTCCAGTTCCAGGTCCTTTTCCTCTGCTGTTACATCTTCCTAATGGACAAACCATGCCTGTTGCTATTCCTGCATCTATCACAAATTCTAATGTGCATGTCCCTGCTGCAGTTCCAGTAAGTAAGCATGATGCTATATTAATTTGAAAGTGGAGCAGATTTGCATAAGTGCAGCATAGAACTTAGTTTTAAGCAGCTTGATAGCTGTTTTGGCTTCAGAGGGTAATGCTGTCATATGCTCTCTATTATGATAACATACTCAGGTTTTCTTCATTTTTATACTTTATCTGGTCAGCTTGTTAGACCTGTCACCATGGTGCCTAGTATCCCAGGAATCCCAGGGCCTTCCTCCCCACAGCCAGTGCAGTCTGAGGCTAAATTGGTAAGTGAAAAACTCCATTATTCCTCAAGAAGAATTACTTGAGAAATTAATTAAATTCTATTGCTTTCTAAAACAGCTTTAGTTTTATTTTGTTAGTCTAAATTCAGCAAATACGAATTTAATAAAAACAGAAAAATAACAGCTGTGTTTATTTTACAGTTATTTCAAATTCCAGCCTATGTTAGTTCTGTTGTTAATGGCCATTTTGATCTTATTTTCAATCATTCTTTTAAATGAACTAGATTTTTAACTAAACTCCTTCTTGCTCCTCGTGTTGGAGGGTAAGAAATGTTAGTTGGAAGAAAGACAAGATTAATAGTATATTAACAGTAAACATCACCTTCAGAGAAGCAGAATATGTTTCATCTATAAGGATATGATATTTCTTAAAAAAATCTAGGAAAAGAAAAAAGTTTTTAACAATGCTTTCAGAATCTCAGCTGAATATAGTCCATTTGGCAAGAGTTTTGTAATTAGATATGTATTACTGAGTTAGGAAATTGTTTTGCATGGAGGTTGTTTCTGTTGTGTCAGGGCAGTTTTAGGGGGTTGGGTGTTATTTGGGGAAGATCATGAGAAAAACAGGCAGAAGAAAGTTTATTTTGATTTATTTAAAATATTAGTGATCCAGTTATGGTGGTAGTTAGCATCAAGCCATTTATTGAAAAAAATTCTGCAACATTTAGGTAGTTGCTTTTTTGTTTTTGCTGGTTTTGCTTGTTCCAACTGTTCTAAAGCAATAGAAAATCTACTATTAAACAATAATTAACCCATTCATGTATTTACAAGATGCCTCTGAAAACAATATGTCTTGTGAAGTAGTGTTCCTCTTTTGACTCTGTGCTAGAAAAGAATTGGGAACACCTGCTAGATGAAATGTATTTTTGTACATTAGTATTGGTAAGTGGGAGGATGCCCTTAACATCCTTTGATATCTCATTTCCCTTGACCTAACCCTGTAGGCTTTCTTTCCTTACCCGTTTTCTCTCCTCAAACCATATGAAAAACAGTGAGTCTGGGAATCCTAATCATTCTGCTGTCTGGAGGATTCCAGTATAGTGGGCACACTATACCACATTCACCAAATACTGAAGCTACTTTGGAGATCTGGTCACCAGTGCATTGACTTTTCCTAGTGCTGTCAGGTCTTCCTTAATTTTCTTTCTCTGTTGAACGTGATGACTTTTAAAGGGGGACAGAAAGGAAGAAGGTCTATTGGTAGGAATGGGAAAAGAAATCTTTTAATACCTGAGGAAATATTTAAATGTAACCAGCTCTGATGAGATTAATTTATCTTAAAGCCAGGAGAGAAGAATGTAAGAAAGTGAAAACAAGAACCATTTTGTCAGAAACTGTGCATTCCATAGAGTCAGGAAACTCATGCACTGAATTCTGCTTTCTGAAATCCAGGAGGAATTGGTTTCAAATAACTTTTTAGATGGGCAAGAAATAAGGTTTTTCACATATTACTGAGTGATTTGCTCTTATAAAGCTTTAAAGGGGGGAGGGAAATATGTGTATGTGGTGAAGGCTTTGATCTAACATTGGAAGAAACAATCACGCAGATGCAAAGAAAAACAAAGATCATTAGACTTAAGATTTAACAGTCTCATTAGTCTTCTCGTTAGAATTTAGCTAATATGTGCACTTCAGTGATTGCTTATCTTTTGTTTTAAGTGAGACTGTAAAAAGGGTATTTGCAGTATTCTTGTCACTTAATATAAAGCATGAGCAGAATTCAAGAATATCAGTATTATGTATATTTCTTATGCTCATTTACTTTTATATAGTGCCTATTCACAAAAATAAAAAACTTTATTTCTTACCACTCCTAAAGTGAAAGCAATTTAATGAGATACTTAATGTTTATGCAGAAAAGCTTCCAACAGGAAGACTAACTCACTATGCCATGTGATGCATTGATGGCAGATATGTGATGGTTTATTAACTGTAAAGTTCCATTTAATTTTTAAAATTTAAGTCTTTGTGATGCCAAATCCTTCCTTTTTCATTTATCTGGAAAACAATTTTGCTTGTTACATACTAAATTCTGCAAAGGTATGGTAATCAGGTTTATTTTTCGCTTGTGTTCCTGGTTAAGCCAAGAGAAGACTTAATATTTGGTTTTACAGCAGCTACTTTGCTTTTTATTTCATTAATAGTTCACATTTAAAGTTGAAATATAAGCTGTTCCACTGAAATTTAGTAAGTTAACAGTGTATGTTTTGTCACAGTGTATGATTCGTCTATTAACAGTATACTGCAGTTTGTGGAGTTGTTGGTATCTTTAAGTTAGCAGAACACTGGGCACACTTCCTGTGTCCTTTTGCCTACCATAGCCACATTGCTCCCTCATGTGGGGAGGCAGTCCTGAAGAGCAAAGGAGTCCGGGAAGGCTGGACATTGTTCAAGAAGGAAATCTGAAAAGGCACAGGAGCAGGCTGTCCCCATGTGCGGAAAGATGAGCCGGCAGGGAAGAGTACCAGCCTGGCTGAAGAGAGAGCTTTGGCTGGAACTCAGGAAAAAAGGAGAGTTTGTGACCTTTAGAAGAAGGGGCAGGCAACTCAGGAGGACTAAAAAGGTGTTGTGAGGTTATGCAGGCAGAAAATTAGAAGGGCCAAAGCCCAACTAGAACTTAAATGTGGCTACTGCCATAAAAGACAGTATTTTTTTTCCCCTGTAAATACATTAGCAACAAAAGGAGGGCTAAAGAGA
The DNA here is from genome assembly GCF_023638135.1 of Falco biarmicus. Classification (NCBI taxonomy): domain Eukaryota; kingdom Metazoa; phylum Chordata; class Aves; order Falconiformes; family Falconidae; genus Falco; species Falco biarmicus. The sequence continues at coordinate 20,059,975 of NC_079295.1, forward strand.
ATCTGCATCCTTTATTGGATGTGGGGGGAAGCATAGTGACAAAGGGTGAGGAAAAGGCTGAGATACTTAATGCCTTCTTCACCTCAGTCTTTAATAGTAAGACCAGTTGTTCTCTGGGTACCCGGCCCCCTGAGCTGGAAGACAGGGACAGGGAGCAGAATGAAGCCCCCATAATCCAAGGGGAAATGGTCAGTGACCTGCTCACTACTTAGACACACACAAGTCTGTGGGGCTGGATGCGATCTACTCGGGGGTACTGAGGGAGCTGGTGGAAGTGCTTATCAAGACACTTTCAAAAATGTATCAGCAGTCCCAGCTAACCGGGCTAACTGGAGGTTAGAAAATGTGATGCCCATCTACAAGAAGGGCCAGAAGGAGGATCTGAGAAACTACAGGCCTGTCAGCCTGACCTTGGTGCTGAGGAAGGTTATGGAGCAGTTCACCTTGAGTGCCATCATGCAGCATGTGAAGGACAACGAGGGGATCAGACCCAGCCAGCATGGGTTTATGAAAGGCAGGTCCTGCTTGGCTAACCTGATCTCCTTCTACGACAAGGTGACCCACCTAGTGGATGAGGGAAGGTCTGCAGATATTGTTTACCTAGACTTTACCAAAGCCTTTGACACAGTTTCCCACAGCATTCTTCTGGAGAAACTGGTTGCTTATGGCATGCACAGGCATACTCTTCACTGGGTGAAAAGCTGGCTGGATGGCTGGGCCCAAAGAGTGGTGGTGAATGGAATTAAATCCAGTTGGCAGCTGGTCATAAGTGGTGTTCCCCAGGGCTCAGTATTGGGGACAGCCCTGTTTAGTATCTTTTATTGACGATCTGGACAAGGGGATTGAGTGCACCCTCAGCAAGTTTGCAGACAACACCAAGCTGGGGGAGAGTGCTGATCTGCTCAAGGGCAGGAGGCTCTGCAGAGGGATGTGGACAGGCTGGACCCATGGGCCAAGGACAATTGTATGAGGGAGAAGTGTCGGGTCCTGCACTTGGGTCACAACAACCCCACGCAACACTACAGGCTTGGGGAATAGCAGCTGGAAAGCTGCGTGGTGGAAAAGGACCTGGGGGTGCTGGTTGGCAGCCGGCTGAACATGAGCCAGCAGTGTGCCCAGGTGGCCAAGAGCATCCTGGCTTGTATCAGAAACTGTGGCCAGCAGGACCAGGGCAGCGATCATCCCCCTGTACTCGGCACTGGTGAGGCTGCACCTCGAACACTGTGTGTTCAGTTTTGGGCCCCTCACTTCAAGAGGGATGTAGAGGTGTTGGAGCATGTCCAGGGAAGGACATTGAAGCTGGTGAACGGCTTGGAGCGTAAGTCTTGTGAGGAGCGGCTGAGGGATCTAGGGTTGCTTAGCCCGGAGGAAAGGAGGCTTGGAGGAACCTTACCACTCTACAACTACCTACAAGCAGGTTTTAGGCAAGGTGGGTGTTGGTCTCTTCTCCCAGGTACAAATGATAAGGTGAGAGAAAATGGCCTCAGGTTGTGCCAGGGGAGGTTTAGTTTGGGTTTTTAGGAAAAATTTCTTTGCTGAAAGGGTGGTCAAGCATTGGAGCGGGCTGCCCAGGGAGGTGATAGTGTCAGCATCCCTGGAGGTATTTAAAAGACATGTAGGTGTGGTGCTTAGGGACACGATTTAGTGACGGACTTGGCAGTCCTGGGTTAACACTTGGACTTAATGTTAAAGGTGTTTTCCAACCTAAACTACTCTATGGTTCTATGAAGTCTATCAGCCTAGTATTCTTAGTGTCTTTTGAACAGAAAGCTGGATGAAGTGGCAAAGCTGCGATGTTCCCTTCTCAACACTCAAGGCCCACATGTCAGGATTTTTAAAGATCTTTGGGATGTTCTTGGTTGTTGCTTTATATGTTATTTGGATAATTTTTTTGCTGTTTTTTACGGACAGATCTCATAGTCTTACAGATTTTTTTCATATTGCATTATAAAAGGTAGAAATAGAATATGTAGCAAATATAAGAAACATGCTCAAATAGTTTCCTAACATTGCAACCATTTCTCTAATATTAAAGTAAGTTTGGTAGTGGTATAGGATGCAAAATTTGGAAAGTTAATCTGGTTTTTTCCTGTCTCCAAAGGGTTTTGTGATATATACTTTTGGCCATCGTTGAGTCTTTCTTTTATTCAGAGACCACACTTCCCTAACATGGTATTCTGCATTTTCTACTGTCATATGTATGACAATACTATTTAAAGGTATTCTTAATTGGCACAGATCTACCTGCTTTGGAGACTGAGTAAAATTCTTGAACTGTCTGCAGTGATGTTGTCACTTTAAGATGCGATATCCCCAAACTGCTGAATTGTTGTTGTTAGATACAGGTCTGTCCTGCACAGAAGGCACAATTCCTTATGTTTTGGATAAAACACCTGGCAGGAGCCAGGCACTTCCCTTCATTTGTGCTTTGTGCCTTTTTTTACAGAGGCTATTTCTGCAGTTCATTTCTTGCATAACATTTCAAGGAACTAAAGTATTTTAGAATTTTGTAATAGGAAAAGCAGTTTGTGCTCTGATTTCATTCCTCATCTCAATAATTCATTTCTCTCTTACCTGTTTACAAAAGGCTACTGTTGTGTAGACTTCCTTTTTTTTTTTTTTTAAGTGAAGGTGAGAACTAATTTGATAAAAATCAAATTAGAGGTTTTAGTGCCATTTGATTTTACTTAAGTCAGTTTTGTGGTATTTTAGAGAGGCTTTGAAGTAGGTGTAATAGCCGTCTTTAAACAAAACAAAACAAAATACTTCCTCACTAAGGTAAGGATGCATGCTTCTAAATATTCCAGAATTGCTTCTGATCTTTTTGTGAGAAGATCTGTAATTGTGTGCTTTCTGTACATGAAATGTGAGCCATGAGTTTCTCCTAGGTATAAAACATCCTTTTTTTTTTTTTTTTGAGAGAGAGAGAATACAGCTTGTGGATGCAAACTTAATGTTCAGACCCTTCTGCATGCGTTGCAGAAGTTTCTGAAGAACTTAAAAATTCATTTAACACTGAATGTTGCCCTCCGTCTCCTCCTACCCATATAAAAGCTTTTGTCACAATCTGAGAAATACCTTGCACACAGTGGGCAACCAGTAGGCTTTCTGCAGGAGGTTTCTACTGAGAAGTGACAGAGGGCAGCTTGGCAAATGTTCAGAAACCGACATTAACTTGCTGGAGCCCGGCATGGGACCTTGTGTTCAGCAGAATTCTTCTGACCTGTCTCTCTGCATGCCGAGCTAATCAGCAAACACCTAATGAGCCTACTCTAAAGAAACAGACCCTCTCACAACCTACTTCATTTTCATATGTTCTCTGGGGGTGGAGAGACAAGACTTCATAAGGACTGATGATGCTGCAAAGACCACAATAATGATAATTAACTTGCTGAATTTAGAAGATTATGCTGTTAATTAGTTGCAAAATAAAGATAAGTAATAGAACAGCAGATGGTAGGATAACACCCAGGAGAAGGAGGGTTATTACTCTGATGAGCTTTTGTGGCAGATATGAAATATGGATCTGAGTTTTTCACAAACTGTTTCTGGAGAATATTATCTCGTTTCTGTGAGCTCTTGATGGAATGATCTAGTCCTACCAAATTTTGACAGATGCAGTGAGGATTTGTTTTCAAGGATACACATGAACAATAAAACCTTGCTAATAAAGACTTTAAAAGCTGTTAAGCTATTTGACAATCCCATTTTTAGTTTGCCTGTAATAACCAAATAATATCAAACAAACCTTGGTTGTCATCAGGTTTCCCTGCATAATAATGCTTATATACATTTATTCTAATATTTGTTTCTATATACTTGATTTTTAAAACTGTGCTTCTTGTTGTATTTGGGGTAACTATCTCCCTACTCGGGAAGCACAACATCCATATAGTATTTTGCCTTCAAAAATATGAAACCTTTGAAATACATGAGCTGGATCTCTCCTTGTGAAGATCTGTAGCTATTCCTCAGATTTTCACAGATTTCTGCATTTGTGGATAATTTTAATCATAAGCTGTTTGAATTTCAACTTTTAGACTCTGTAAAATACAACGAAAACCAATTATTTTCTATTTCTGTTTCCATAGTACATTACATTTAATAATGCAATTTTCAAAAGGAATTTATTTTTACTTACAGATTTACCAGATTAAATGTTAGCATTACAATAGGGAAAGTTTAAGTCCTGCTTTGGCTGTTGGCACAACCATTGTGCCTGATGACACATCTTTTATAACATAGATAATATTGTGCTATTTCTTTTGCTTTCTACTGCTGTTTTCAAATTCAGTGTAAAATATACAAATTTAATAGCATAAACTTCCTTTCTTTTTAGGTTAAGTTTGCAAATATTTCTTATTTGCACAGAAATGCAGAAGTCGAAAGAATGGAACTAAACAATAATAACAGTTACTTGCTTTACGTGCACATTAAAAAAAAAAAAAATCCCAAACCCTAATTAGTTTTGTTTCATCTCCTAAATCTTCTGAACCTTGGCATTTCTTTTGCTAAGACAATGGATATCCCAGTGAAACTTTTTCTTTAAGTATCCAACTTTAAGCAAATACTACAAAGCATTTCTAGGGATTCACAGACTATTGTTTTGGGGTATTTTTGTGCAGGATGCTTACATCAAGATTTGCTCACGCAGTCACGAGCAGAGTAGACCAGACAGTCTGGCCACACATATACTAACTATATAAATGTTTATGCTCCACTGCCATGAAAACCAGAAGTTAGCTTGTTATCACTGAACTTACATATTCAGGCACTTGAGTTGGATGAAATCTAATAATTTTTATTTCTCGTGGCAGTGGAGGAGGAGTGTGTATGTATGGCAGGTTGCTGTGTCTCGGTTGAGTCATGCGGTGGGTAGACCCTGGCTGGATGCTGGGTGCCCACCAGAGCAGCACTGTCACTCCTCAGGCAGACAGGGGAGAGGCTGTACAACGAGAGGCTTCTGGGTTGAGATGAGGACAGGGAGGTCACTCAGCAAGTACCATCACAGGCAAAACAGACTCGCTTTGGGGAGATTAGTTTAATTTGTTGCCAATCAAATCAGAGTAGGATAATGAGAAATAAAACCAAATCTTAAAACACCTTCCCCTCACCCCTCCCTTCTTCCCAGGCTCAGCTTCACTCCCGGTTTCTCTACCTCCTCCCCCACAGCGATGCAGGGGGACAGGGAACACGGGGCTTGCAGTCAGTTAATCACAGGTTGTTTCTGCTGCTCCCTCCTCCTCAGGGGGAGGCTCCTCACACTCTTCCCCTGCTCCAACATGAGGTCCCTCCCACAGGAGACAGTCCTTCACTAACTGCTCCAGTGTGAGTCCCCCATGGGGTCGCAAGTCCTGCCAGCAAGCCAGCTGCAGCGTGAGCTTCCCACAGGGTCACAGCCTCCTTCAGGCATCCACCTGCTCCAGCGTGGGGTCCCCCATGGGCTGCAGGTTGTTATCTTGCTCCACCATGGACCTCCACGGGTGCAGGGGCACAGCCAGTCTCACCATGGTCTTCACCAGGGCCTGTGAGAGAACCTCTGCTCCGGTACTTGGAGCCACTCCTGCCCCTCCTTCTACACTGACCTGGGGGGCTGCAGAGTTGTTGCTCTCACACAGTCTCACTTCTCTCTCTGGCTGCAGTTGCTGTTGTGCAGCAACTTTTTTCCCCCCCTTCTTAAATACACTGTCCCAGAGGTGCTGCTGTCATCACTGATGGGCTCAGCCTTGGCCAGCGGCAGGTCCGTCTTGGGGCCGGCTGGCACTGGATCCATCAGACATGGGGACAGCTTCTTGCAGCTTCTCACAGAAGCCACCTCTGCTAACAAAACCTTGCCATGCAAACCCAATACAAGTAATTTTTGAGACAGTAGCTTTTAAAAATCTCATATGATGATGGCTTGAAATAAAAGAGAGCATACCCTTAAAACCTCAGCAGGAGTTAAAACAAACACATTGTAAGTGATTTGTTACCACTAATTTGTACTGTCATGACTGTCTTGATTTTGACTCCTGAAAGTTTTCACCTCCTGCTGAAAAGCAAGTTACAAGAAACACTTCTAAAGTAATTCAGATAATAAATGAAAATACATTTTGAAAAACTGGATGTTAATAACTTATCAAAAAGTATGTGGGATAAAGTTGTCATATTAACATTAAATATTTACTAGTTCCTTTAAAAATATTTTTTTTAAAGTGATTTGGAAGTGATATGTTTCCCTGGTAGTCCTGGTGTTAGCTTAGAAAATTTTACCATTTAATGACCAGGATTGGCTAGAAATTTGAAGAAATCATCTTGTGAACCTTTCAATTGTTGTATTTAGATCATAGACTTTGGCTTTAGTAATTTTAATTAGACAAAAAACACTTAGGGCCTTTCTGTGCTTGTTTAGCTGGAGACGGGACTGAAATTTTTTAGTTGGCTTGTTTTTCCAAGGTGAATTAGGAAGGTGCAAGTTAATTCATGAGTTTGTTTTAATACTGTCAAGAAAGTGTTGGAACAACTGCCAAAGAGCTTAGGATTTTCAGGGTGCTGTACGTGTACGTGTTATGATGAGCATGTTGTCTTAAAAATTTGTGTCATTCTGCCCTGATGCCTGCAGCTATCAAAAATTTTTGTTGTTAGAGTTGAGCACTGGGGAAATTACTGTGAATTTGTTCTGTGTACTTTTCTGAAAGCACTTTATTCATTCTGGGAAACTTACAAAGTGGATACAAAAATGAGGTGGGGAGCAGACCTTCATTAACACCAGATTTTTATGTGCACTTGATCAGTCCCTGTCTGGGGAATTTGTGCTGTTAATTTAATCTAGAGCAGTTGCTGCAGAAAAGATTTACTACAGAAGTCACTGGTTACATAATAGTAACCCAGCAGAGGAATGTTGGAGTTCCTCAGTTCTCTTTGTAGTCCTCAAATAGGATACCTGCTGGTGGTGGCTAGATGCAACAGTCAACTATATGGATTTGATAGCTGATGTAACTTACCTTATTGCAGACCTGAAGATATTTTGCAGTTCTGACAGAGGTAATCTGCAATCTGTTGTTCTAATTGTAGAATAGGATCCAGGAAAGCCTGTCATCGTGCAAGGTAGGCGAGAGCTGTCACTATATTCCAATGACTTAATTGTCGAGAGGCGTTGGATACTGCAGTTTATAGAGGATATCTACATAAATAGTTGCGAAGCCTTCCGCTTATTTTGAGCTGTCCAAATGCAGCCTTGTGCCAGCATTTTTAAGACATTCTGTTGCTATTAGTACTTTGGCAATACTTGGTTTGTATTTCAAAATAAGATCGTACAAGTTATCAGTTTTCTTAAACTGTCGTGTATTGAGTCATTAATCTTTTATTAAACTTGTATTGGATTCTTTAAAAATCTACTGCTCAGTAGAAAATCATTGTTGCATTTGTCTGGTAAGGTAAATTCTTCAGCAAAACTGAAAATGTCATGATCAATTATACAGTATTAATGAAATTTTAAGAAATCTGGAATTACGAGCAGTTGCATCTGCTGAAACTTAGTATGACCCTATATCACTTAAGATTAAGAATTCATTGTAAATAGACTATATTATCTGTTATAGTTCTAATAGATTTCACCAGAAGTTAAGTGAAATAATTCTGAAAAGGTAGTCAATAAAATGCTTTAAAATATTCTATTAAGTCATCAGTAACTCTTGAATGTATTATATACAGCTGGATGTTACAGTTCTTCATAGTGGCTGCGTACAATAAAGGAAGATCTTCAAACCTTTTGGCAATTTTTAAATGTAAAATAGCATGCCGTAACAGTTACCTTGCATATTTCTATATAAATAAATGCTAATCTTTACATATAACCTGAAGCTTGTTATTATTTTTTGCATTGCTGAGATGTTTCAGCAAAGACTTTGGCTTTTATTTAATAATTACTTATAGGAAGAATTGTAGAGGTGAGTATTTGTAAATACCATGAAAAAGTGGAGTCATTAACAAACTGTTTTAAAATGGACAGAGAACACCAGAATTTCTAAAATGGAAAGAAGGTTTTTTTCTGTTTTTTACCCATTTCCCCTCATGTGTGGTTGTTACCTTTCTGATCTGCACCTTGTATAACACCAGCCTTGGCGACTGTTTGTTCATGGCCTTCCAGTCATCTCTGTGGGCACAGTTCATCACGAAGGAAGCTTTCTGTTTACTTCTCCATACAGCTTACCATACTTCTCTCTCTGGGATCTTATGTAAAGCCTCATTCCTTTTGTCATGCTTGCAAGAAATTGTCACCTATTAGTAGGTATATGCCTAGATAAAAAGAAGTAGCTATTTTAGAGTTGGAGCTCCTGTTTCCAAAATGGAACTGCTAATATAAATAATTAATAACTCCTCAAGTTAGCATGATGGAGTATTTCATGGTTTGGTTTTTTTTTTCTCCTTCTTTCTTTTCTGCTTTCAGAGATTGAAAGCAGCCTTGACCCAGCAGCACCCTCAGGTAACAAATGGAGATACTGCCAAGGGACATCCAAGCGGGTTGGTTAGGACTCAGTCAGAGGAACCACGACCGCAGTCACTACAACAACCTGCAACTTCAACGACTGAAACACCGGTATGACAGCAGAGTGAGCATGTACTTCCTACCCCCTTGTTATGCAAAAAGAGAGCAAAAAAACCCCCACCCAAATCAAAAACCCAAACTTTTTTCTTTACTTTTAATTTGTAAAATAGAGGTTAATTTTTGCTATAGATACCTCTTGAATCAATAGTTCTGTAGCAGTAAAATGTTTATAGTTCTTACAGGTTCTTAGATCCTTCTAAAATTTATTACCCAAGATGATGATTTCGAAATAGGCGTTATCTGTCTGCTCAAATTTAGAACTAAGTCCTCCTGATTTCTTGAGTTCGTTAACATGAAATTCTGTGGTAAGTGAAAATTGTACAACTGGTTAATACACATTAAAAAAAAAAAAAAGTCCTTTTATTTTGTATTTATATTGTATCTGTTTAATACTTTATATTGTAAACACTTCAGATTTTTTTTAACTGCATCAGGTATCACACTTATGTTAATTTGCTTGAAGGATCTTTTCTGGGCAGAAGAGTTTCAGCTGTGTGATTGTGTCATCCTGGGTACTTACTGGGGGCCGCCGAGTTTCGGAATGGTGTGGTGTCCCTTTGGGATGATAGGTGGGAACGGGGAAATAAAGGGCAAGACCTCTGAGTCAGACTGGAAGTGGGAGTGCTGCTGGAGGAAAGACATACTTCCCTGGGCGAATCCTGGAGGATTGCTGCTGTTCTGCTTCTAAAAAACTTATTGGAATGTGTTTTGAAAATGCTTTAAAAAGTCTCTTTAGAGTTATTTTCAGAATTCATAGCATAATACCAATTTTATAAAAGCTACGTACTTGGCCCAGAACTGGAAGGACCTGCATCTGCAGTGAAAGCACACAGATTCTTAGACTAGCCAGTGAAATCAAATAATGTATTAAAGTAAGTATGTTTAGAACAAAAAGAGGAGAAGGGTTACCCATCATGAAATGATCTCCTTAAGACTGCTGTTCTCCCATACTACCTTAAGTTTTTTAAAAGAATATTTTCATAATATCACATAGCAGAATTTTCAGGATTAAAAGCTTGCTGTTTGGTTATTTTGTGCCTACTTTCTAATTAGTATTTAAAAAAACCAAAGAAATTGCAAGTGTTTCATTTCTAAAGGGCTGATTCTAGTTCCCAGGGGGTTTCTTATTATTAGCTATCTAGATTTTATGCCAAATCAATATGACAACTGAGATGTGTTTGGGGGTTTTTAATTTAAAAATAAAACTAACTTACTGTGCTAGACTAAATGTGCAGGTGCATCTGTAAATATGTCCTGTAGACAGTTATGTTCTCTCTATCCTATCACTTTAAAGGATTTTAAGATCGATTATATCGTTAATCATAATGCATTAAATGTTTGCCTAGGATTTGTATACAGCTGTGAAAGGACTATAATGTATAATTTAAAATATTGAAAGATTTTGATACTGTCATAATATGTGGGTGGGTATAAGGGAAATTGGTATGCAGCGGTGGAGAACACATCAACAAGTAGGAAATTGCTATCTAGAGATCTAGGGATCAGTGAGTATCAGCACTGACAGAATTTGTCAAACAGCTTCTATATATTGGGTGTAAAAAATTGTGTAGTATTTCAGCTGTGACTGGGTTTGCAGGAAGTGTATTTGGAAAGGGTCAAAAACAGAAAATTGAAAAGCTACTTTGGGTGGAAAAGTGTTTTCAAGTTTAACTTTTGTGAATACTTGTGTCAACAGAATAAGTAAAAGAATGTCTGAGAGTCCATCTAAAGAAGTATTGCTTCCAGGCTTTATTCAGTTGCCAAATTTAAATGTAAATACAAATTTAACTCTGTAAAGTGAGTGGCTTCTTTTAGTGCAATTTTAAACCAAAGCTAGAGGCATGATTAAATTGTTACATGTTAATGTAACATGGTAAGTGTGTAAATATAGTAAAAGTTTTAAAAACGTATCTGTAATAGCTGTAGAGTTAAATGACGTAGCTTTCCACAAAAGATGTGACATGTATTTACACTGGTGCTGTAGGTTAAGTCATGAATAGTATTACACTGGTAACTTCTTTAATACTTTTTTACTGTTCTCAGGCATCACCAGCTCAGCCTACTCCACAAACACCAAATACAGGTGGTCGGCGAAGAAGAGCTGCCAATGAAGACCCTGATGAGAAAAGAAGAAAGTTTCTGGAGCGAAACAGAGCTGCTGCTTCCAGATGCCGACAGAAACGGAAAGTCTGGGTGCAGTCACTGGAGAAGAAGGCTGAGGACCTGAGCTCGCTAAATGGCCAGTTACAGGTATACTTTTTATTTCAAGTAAAAATGAGTAAGTTTTTCCATTCTTAGACAGTGATCCTGGAGCAATGGAACTTAAACTCTGCATGAAATCTGAAATATAAATGGTTTTGTAACAGGTGGTTCAGGTCAGAATTGAGAATTCAGCACTAACTGCATATAGCAGTAAAATAAGAATATGAGAGAATACTCAGGATTTCAAGATGTGTAAGCTTTAGGATCATACCCTATTGTCCTTTGTTCCATTTTAAATAACTTTTAGACTGTGATACTGAACAAGGATGACAAGATGTGCTGGAGTAAAGGCTTATTAGTAAAGTAATAGCCTTACCTTAAAAACATTTTGCTCTTAATAATTTGTATCACAGCCTGAGTTATTTAAATAAGGTTTGGTTTGATTTTCTTTGGTTCTTTTTAACTTCACTTTTTTTCCTTTAAAGTGAATGTAGTGCTCGTGAAAGGTGCCAGATTGACATCACTGGAAACTGAAGGCCTCTTTTGTCCACAGAACAGGTACAGCACAGGCAGTGACAGTGCAAATTTCACCACGCTGCCCTCCCAGTGTGCATAAATCCCATAGTGAGGGAAGTATACTGTAAGAGGGTAATCTAGTGGATGGTGCAAGTTGGTTTTCCACCTCATCTGAGGTTGTCAATCTTGCAAAGTTGTCACGTGGACACACTTTTCCCCTGTAAAAGAATCTGTGACCCTTTTGTTTAAACTACTATTAAATGTTAAAGCGTACTTTCTTAATGTTTTCCAGCAGCATATGAGAATTGGCACAAAGTACTGTTTCAAAATAAAAAGTCTAAAAGCTTTGTTTTGAAAATTACAGAAAGGAAAAATGATGCAGTTTCCTAAATGAAGCATTCATTTAGAAAATGCAATGGAAAGTATTTTGATATGTTGAAGTTTCACTTCTTGTTCTTTCATCAGAGGTGTTCACTGAGTCAAATTCACAGATCTTATCCTTCCTATTTAAAACTCCTCTTTCATGCTGTTTGATAAAGAAAATGTCCCAGTTTGACCAGCAGGAAAGTAGGACATGTTGAGATTACTTTTTGTCATGTAATCGAAATTACAGTGCATATAAGTTGTCTTCATATGTTTAAAAATACTCAGCATCCCAGGCAGTAAAATATAAGAAATTCCCACCTAAGCGCACAATGCGAAATAGTTTCCTGTCTTCTAAGAATCATGACACTGTGCAGTAGCATTAGTTAAATTTCTTGCAAATATATAGTCTTCTCATACCTGTTCACAGTCTTTAGATGCCTGCCTTTAATGCAGTCACAGTCCTCACTGTAAATCCATTAATTACAAAATGGTATGTAGCACTATAGCTTAAGTAATCTAATAAACAAGTGAAGGTAGATCTACAGGGAGAAGAACAACCAAAAAAATTGGCTGTATTTCAGCTTTTTTAGTTGAAGTAAATTTTGGTATTATGTGAGCTGCCTTTAACTTATACATAGTTTTTGGTTCTAAACATTAGTATGTAAGTACCATAACCAAAAGATTTCCAGATTTCTAAGAGTTAACTCAGTAATAGTGAATTCAAGAAAAATTTTCTTAGGGGCTGCCAAAAGCAAAACCGTTAACTGTGAAGAACAGAATGACTTGTAAAGAAAATTGAATGTCAGAGAAATAATTAAACTGTACTTTATGTGAAAACATTAATCAATCCTGTATTTCCATAATAATTCTTCACTTGACAGGCTAACGCAGCTGATCAGCATAGTGGGCAGTAATGACCCATGATTACTTATTTTATATTTAATAGTAAATTTAATAAGATTGGAGTTTTGCCTTAGTACAGTTTTATAGACTGAGTGTTAGGGTTTAGTAGTTCATATTTTGTTTTAATATCTAAATGACCTGCTCAGCTGAATTTACCAAGATGTCACATTTCCAAAAGCAGGTTAATACCAAAATGTCTACATTGGATTGCTTCATGTAATAATTCTGACTTCTTTCAACATCGTTAGTAGCTTTCTTGTAATGTTTATGTCAAAGCTTCTAGTGTCAATGTCATGGGGTTTAAGACTCGAAGCTCTCTGACAATACATACAGATTTTAAAGAGGTTTAGTTGGTTGATACATGTATTTTGTTCTGTAGTTTTCAGCTTTCTGTAGATTAAGTTCTTCCTACTTTTTTCTTTTAAATGTTTGAATGTGATTTCCCTTTTAAGCAATACTTCTCAAATTTTTGCTTAAGGGAGAATTGCCATCTGTTACATCATGCCAGTAACATATTTAGGTTAGTTTGGCTGTCTTTATTGTAGGCTCTGCTATGTAAGTTTTTTTTCATGCTTCCAACCTTTTAAAGTTTATTTACAGTTTTGGTTTTGTGGACTGTGTTTTCTACTAATGTGTTGACTTGTTTATTGATCTTAAATTTTATATACCACGTTGTGTTGCCTCTGTGCCTTGCACAGTCCTGCAGGGTACAGTGTGCTATATAGCGTGTTAAGGAAGTATTGACAGTGTGTCCCCACTGGCGGCTCCGTCAAATTGCAGGATCAGATGCCAGAGTTCATTATAGGGTAGGTATGTGGTCCCTGTTGCTTTAATAACCTTAGAGGGCAAAGTATTAGTAGAAGAGCCTGCCTTCCTCACAAGGTCATTTTAGGTTTTAAAGGATCAGCAATTAAGTGGTAGTTTGTACAAATGCTGCGGAAGCTAAATTACGAAAGAAACGCCCATAAGTAAAGGTCCTTTCCCATATAGGGGTATCTTGGTGAAGTTATCCAAAAAGAAACGGGAAGAGCAGTGTTTAACTCAGCCACAGACAATCTCCTATCCCCATAAGTCACATCTACCTGTCTCTGATGATAGTTTTGGTAAATATACCTCAAAAATACTGTCCCACACCTTGCTGAGTAGGGGTTAGTCTGGTCCACTATTACATACCCATTTTGGATCCAGGGAGAAATAGGCAGGTGCAGAATATACTGTATGCTGCGTAGTATGCCTTCGTAAGAACACAGAAGGGAAAGTATCTTTTGAAGAATGGAGTGCAAGTAAAAATAGATACACCTTTCTCCAGAAACCTGCTTTCTAATGTTAGCGTGTTCTGAAATGTGGGAACATAAAAATTCTTCTAGACAGCATGTGAGGTGTATTTCATGCTTATTTAATGAAATGTTGATGCCTACACTTGACTTGAGATCACATTAATGAGGAGGACCTTTCCAGTGGGAAAACATGAAATTATTTTTTTTATGCCAACTGTTGAAGTGTTTACTCCACGTGTTTCTTGTTAATCTGTTTTCAGCATGTTAACCACATGTTAAATGACTGCCCACACGTTAACATGTCTTGAATGAGATGGAAAGACTTGCTATTGTCATATACATAAGAAACTACAATGTATATAGGAGCTGGTTCTAACAACCCCCCTTTATTACCAGTTAGAAGTGGTTCTTACTGGTGATAAGTAAATGATAACCATGGATTGCTTTTCCATGACTTTCCACTTACCATGTGTCTAGGAGACATACTCTGTTCTACTTTGGGGAATGATTTGTGCATTGCATGTAGCACTGTTGGCACACAGTGTTCATGCCATTAACAACGGTAGTTATGTGTTCAGTGAGAATACCTCAACTGTTTTTTTTTTAGTATAGGAATGCTGTTCCATTTGTTTTTCAAATCCGCTTTAATGTAAGATAATACATTTCCTTTTTCTATTTCTATTAGCACAATTCTTACTATTTATAATACAGCTGATATTAATCTATAAACTTCCTTTTCAAATATTTTCCATAAACGTTAGTTTTACTTACACTGATAAACAGTGACTTCATACTTATATGTGCTGTTTGAGTATAAAATTCTTCCTTAAAATTTGAGAGATGACGGTAGAGAATCTCTGAAAACCTTTTCCTGATTCGATCACTTATTTTGTCAACATTCCTTTAAACTACCAGAAGTATGTTTCATATTCTTGGACATTGCTGCTTCTGTAGATTATCAAGAAGTCTCAGAACTGCATCAGCGCTTCAGCGTTTTTTTTCCCCAGCTATGTCGGTTCTGTGCAGCTGCCTGCTTGGCATCCGGATTTGTGGCTCCTCTGTAAATAACATGGTGAACTAAGAGCAGGCTGAGAGCTGGAGGCAGAAGTAGTGTGCTTTTGTAACAGCCCAAGATTTCAGGACATGTAATGCCAGCTGGTAGAGAATTTGTGGGGATTTTGGTTGGGGTTTTTTTGTTGCAACCTTTTTTGTTTGCAGCTACATTTTTCTTTCATTAGAAACGGCTGTGAAGTCAGAACTTTGGCTGTCTTTCAGCTCTTGCCTTTGTTTTTCTAAAAGAGACATTTGACACAATAAAATAACTGAATAGAAAAGTAGTCCTTAATAGTTTAAGAGGATTTTGCAAGTATAAAGGCTTAATTTTTTTTGTTTTCTAAATGGAGAGGACATAAAGATGAGCTTTTCTTTTAAAAATCTGATATTTTATTTATGGTGTTTATAAACTGCGTTACCTAGGGTAATGAAACCTAATAAATTCTGTTCTTAAAAAATTGTTTTCTTTACTTTGGAATCCTTTTAGTTATAAGTAATCTCGTCTCTGACTGTATTGCCTCATTTCTAGCTTGCAAGTACATAGCTTGACTTTCTCGTGGGTTTTTTTTTCCCATATAATTTTAGTTGCAATCCAATTTTCCTGTGTTTGTTTTTTCTTTAACTTGCTCCCGAATGCCTAAAAATATGCATTTACCAAACAGTTGTGTCATGTGTGTGGTATATTATGCTAATGTGCAAAGGTTCTTATAGTTTAAGTAACTTCAAGTATCAATGGAAAGGATTTATATTTAAAATAAAATAACCCATGAAAAACACATCTTGTGACAAGATATGGGGGTCACAAAGCATTACAGAGGACTTGATTCTGTAGATATATAAACATTTTTCTACTGTTTAAAGTGAAAATGGGTCTATCAAAATGCCATACCATTCTTAATTTGGATTGTCACATATAATGTGATTATGTAGTGCTTCTCATCTACAGATATCAAACTGCTTCACAGGGAAGGTAAGTATCGCTGTCCTCCATTTTACAAATGGGGAAACTGAAGCACAAAGAAGTAAAATGACCTTGCTCAAGGTCACCCAATAGTGGAAAAGCACAGCCTGGAAATTAACCTAGTCACTAGATTCTGCGGGTGCTGTCTCCTAGATTACACTCTGCTTTAGTGACATAAGCTGACATTTCAGGATCTTGTCGTTATTATCAATGATTCCTTCATACAACACGTTTATGTATGGTTGCCAAGGAGAAAATTAATATGGAAATCAACAAACACTTACTAAATTATTTTCTAGTACATGAGATTTTCAAAGTATAAGTACAAGTACAAATATAGTCACCAAAAATCATTCTGCATTGACTTGGGAGGGGGTTGCTTGTTTTTTGGTGTTTGTTTTTTTTTAATGTTGGCTGTGACATCTGTTAAAATGTGGGTAGGTAAATGTAGGTTTTCTTTGATCAGAATTAATCACAAAACCTTGCAGAAGAGTCATACAGGAGCTGGATCGTGAGTATGAGACTATACGTAGACTTTGCATCTGCAAACAGGAAAACATATGTTGTATTTTCAAAAAAAACATTTCTTAGTTGAAGAGAATCATAAAATAAAGCGAGGCAGGTTTCAGCTAATATTTATGTACGGTGAGGTTAAAGTAATGTATACATTTTTGCATTATATACCAAATGGAAACTTCTTGTATTTTATCTAACCCTAAATGAACAACTGAAAATCCTATAAAACTTAATACTTACCTTCAAAACGTGTGTAGTTTGAGCCTGGTAAAGTATATAACTTTCTTCTCCTTTAGAATGAAGTCACCCTGCTGAGAAATGAAGTGGCACAGCTGAAACAGCTTCTTCTGGCTCATAAAGATTGCCCTGTAACCGCCATGCAGAAGAAATCTGGCTATCATAGTGAGTAATGTTCCATTACCTATAGCCTTAGGCTGCATCGGTGAAATACTGCCAGAGTGAACTGAATGAACATTAAAATTGAGTAGTGCAGTTCTAATATTACATTAAAGATTTTAATAAAAAAAAAAAAACCTCGGAAGGTTATTGGAAGGCAGGAATGAATATGTAATATTTAGAAATATATTTTTACGTCCTTTCAGTTGGAGTGTTGCATAACATTGAAGGTTCTATGTTGGTTTAATAAATGCATATGATAATTAGCATTTAAAGACTTATCAGTTACTACACCTGCTTTGGAAAATATAATTAAAGTATTAGGAGCATATGATAAACCATTTTTTATACTTTTAGCTTGGCCTAGTACAGTGAAAGGTCCTTGTGGGTTTTTTTTCTTCCTCATAATGAGTTTCAGTAGAGGTAATATAACAGCTGTCCTCATTTACCATAACATCCAGGATCAGTCAAGCCGTTAAAATAATCAGATGCAGGTTCACAGCTCCTACTGTACGTCTTCTAGATTGTTTTGGTTTCCACATTAAGCAACTACTTTTCTGTAAAGAGGGTATTTTAATTCAGTTCTAATACTGAAGAAAATACTGAGAGTTTCAGTAGAATTTTTTTCTAGTACATATTTTTACTTACAGTTGCTTATTTGATCTTTCATCCTTCCAGCATTTTAAAGGTTAATTATGCTTTCCTGACTTGTAACTTCCTTTTTGGATATGATACACAGTGCCAGAACCAGCTGCTGCTGCTGCTGTAGAATAAATGGCCAATTTTGTCCATTGTACACAAATTTGTTACAAATAACTGAGCTGGGAATGCATTAGGCAACATTCATAATATATAACCCACAGCTTTCGTTTTTATGATTTAGTGATATTTCAGGATATTTGTAAATGTGAAGATTGTTTCTGCCATATGTAGCCACTTCATTTTAATTTGCCAGTGTCAGTAATTCAGGAGAATAAAGGAACATTTTGTATTGCATGCAAACAGATCCTCAGGTGCTTGCGATAAAACTTAATGGCCACCATCTTTACTTGTAGTCATTGTAAGCAATTTCATCAGAATGGGCAATATTTTTTAATTTAAAAGATTCAGGAGATTTAGCAACTCTCTATTGCCATATATATTTAGAATACTGATTTTGTCAGTTTTGAGCTTATAAATCTTGGTCCTTTGATCTCCAGTCATTTTGACAAGACGGAAAATAGCATCTTGGAGTAAATTGGAACAGTATAGAAATATGTTTGGGATTTATATTAACAATGATTGCTGCAGGGATGAGGCCATTATGGCTCCCATCTGACAGAACAACATAATTTCATACGGAAGCTACTAGGGGATAACATTATGCATGCAAGGTTTTTCAAAAAAAAAAACAACAAAAAACTGTAGGTTTCTTGAATTTTGATGTTTTGAGGATGCGTGTTCCTGCATTGGTATGAAAAATATTTAAACATGTTTTAAACAGGCAAACTAATTATATGCTAAGAATTTCTTCTTTGAAGAATTAACAAATGATCTGTTTAGTAATGCTTATTTTCTGCCCTCAGACAAGGGCTATAATGTGTTCTTAAATTACTACGCAAAATAAATGAGAACTAAAATACTAATCAGTGGAGAAAGCCTACATTTTAGAAAAAAAATAAGAATAAGCAAGGAGACTGGAAGCATAGCTCACATAGTTTTTTGAAAAGTCTCTTCAAAGTAAAACTTAAAATGAGTGATGGCTGTAATGCCATCCCTCTGAAAGGGTTTTGTCACATTAGCTCCATGTGAACATTGTTAGGAAGGCATGTTGACTAAGTGACATACCCACAGTACAATTTATGAGAGGAAAAAATGGTTTCAGTTAATATGTTCATGAAAATGGTGTTCATAGAAAGTGTTTTTAAATAAACATATTATGTTCATCAAGTAATCTAAGTTGAATTGCTTCAAAAACGTATCGAGTGGTTTAACAGTCTGTCTCTGTGGAAGAAATTGAAGACACCAGCTTACAGAGCTCCTGCAGTGCTGAATATTGTGCACTGCTGAGACAGTGCTAGTTTAGACCATGCAGACTGTGTTTTAACAGCTACGTCCACAGTTTAATGGGGTTTCATGTATTATGCACTTAAATAGGCACAAATAATCTATTTCTTTTCAGGGTTTTTTTGGCACTTACTTTCACATATCTTTCCCAGGCACATTTCTTAGCTCGGGCCAAATGAAAAGCATGACAGATAACCCTTTCTTCTTCTAAGACTGTTCTTGGGATCATATTTTCCTTACTTAAAAAGTCTCATGCCTGCTTCAAAAGAGGGTGTCGTCAGGACACGGAGAAAGCAGAAATATGGTTATTGTGCTTTGAGGAAGGACGGATGAATTTTTGTTGCAATGTTTGAGTTTTCAGACAGCTTAAACTTTTTTTATTTCCCAAGAAAGGATGCTATTGGTTCTGAATGTGTCTTTAAACATTAGGTGGGGTGGGGAAGTACTGTGTATGAGAGAAATCCAAGTGCTGTTCATTTAGTTTTCATTTTAGCTCTTTCTATCAAATTATTTCTAAAAGTCTTCTGCGATACTCCTATATTTTCTCAGGCTTTTTCTGGACTTGGAGCAGGAAAAAGGTGAAAACTTAAGAGATGAAAATGTGTTGAGTGATTAAAAAAAATAAAAATTGAAAAGTGTGTTTTAGGTATTTTTTCATATTTTTCAAAAGGACATCATAATATTCAGGAACATCTGTACAAAACTGAATAGAAATAGAGTCTGCCGTCTAGGTGGTGTTAAATGGTGGGTTTTGTGTTCTTTCTCTAGTTAGCCACTTTCTACCACTTATTTAAATCTAACCAGTTTCAGACCTCGAATCATTTGAACCACTCAAACCACTGTGTTCCTACAGCCTGTTCAGGACAGGTGACAGTCCTTCAGCAACTGCAGGGGAGCTTCACAAAGGCCAGCTCACTGGAAAGGAGGAGCATTTCTAGACTTGAGTCCTTCTGTAGCCCATGAACGAATGGCCTGATGATAATTACCATGAGGCTTCCTTTCTAGTGATTACCGGGACTAAAAGGAGTTCTGGATCACCTGTCACCAATCTTGCATACTTGTTCCCATTTTGGGTTTGCTGGGTTTTTTTCTTCTGAAGACCAAAATCACTCTGTTTCCTAACCTTGCTGAAAGCTATTGGTAAGCAATGCTAAGCAGCAAGTAGCAGCAATGTTTCACTATTCTAAAAGAATACTTTTTAGTGCATCCTCAAAAGCCTCCTCTGTGCTTTGCTTGGTATTTTTCAAATCTTTTCTATAGCTCAGTCTAGCCCATGTTGCATTTCATTACCAAAATGGCTCACTCCTCCTCATGATGCAGCCTGTCTAGAAACTATGTAGCCTACAGGAAAATTCATGTGATTTTGGTCTGTAAATTTTCAGCCTTCTAATGTAACAGCACGTGTTACTTTTGTAGACTCATTTCTAATTCGGACTGCATTTTCCTTGGTTTGAGGCAAAGCTGAGGGAGCCATTAAAAAGCTAAAATGCCTAGGCTTTTTTCTACATTTTTAGCTACACTATGATTCTGGTATGTATCAGCTGCACTATTGAAACCACAGGCCTGTGCCTGGCAATTCTCTGGTCAACTAAGAAAAAAATCTGTTGGAATTTAAACATTGCTTTCCTGTGTTCTTCTAAAAGCCTTTGTACTCTGTTCCCACTCTTCAGGCTTATAAGTATCTTCTGTATTCATTGAGTAGACTTTCTTGTTTGGTTTTAATTCTTCAAATGGAGTTCTGTGTTCAGGTTTTGGTCACTATTCCTGTAAAGTCAGGGCTACATAAGGAAGGATATTGAAGGAAATCTACATAGCTACTCTTTAAGGTGGCACCTCATTTCTAAATACTACTTCGTAGTTACTGCAAGGATTTACTCTTCCAGCCAAATTTGTTACTATAAACTAGTGTTAAGTCTGTATCTTATACAAACACTTTTCTGCTGTAAGCTGCCCCACTGGTGCCCCTGGCGTCTGGAAATACCTGAATGCTTTTGTCTCTTCGGCACAGTATGTTTATCTGCTCAGTGATACAAAAACTTCTAATTTACATTGGTGATCGTAAGTATTCTCATAACGGTTGCTTCCATTGCATATGTGGTCTTCCTGAGCCCATCACATTCAGAAAATCAAGCCTTTCTCACGTTCTTTACCACTGTGATACTATTACAGACATTTCTTTTGAGCAGTGTTATCAACATTAAGTTAAGGGATAGAGAACAATGAAAGACCTTCCTTCTCTGGCTGAAAGATAATGATCTACCTTACTTCCTCTATTACCTCTGCTTATCTTGTAGCATTCGAAATGCTCTCTTATCTTGTAGCATTCAAAACTAACCCTTTTTCTTGAGAATAAGGAGGATTTGGCCAATAGGAAATCAGGGACCAGCAAAAGAAGCAAAACAGGAAGGCTGAGATTCATAGGAGAGTAACAGCATCTCTGAAGAGAAGGAGCAGGTGCTACAGCGGGGAGACTATTTGATACGTGTTGTCCCACTTGCTGCCATTTCATTCTGTCTGAGGGGAAGAATATGTACACTCATAATTAGTAGCGCCGTATTTTTCAGGAAGTAGCACTAGAGTTTCTGTTTTTGACAAAGTTTGCATGTGTTCCTTCTTACTTGTTTTTATATGAGATCTTGTAGGTCTTGATAGAGCTGTAGCAAAGATGAAATCCTGTTGAATAGTGTTAACTGAATTGGCACTTATCTGTGTTCTTTCTGTTCTTGAATGGGCAAATCCTATTAAGGATCACAAATGTCTTTCCAGAAGTATTTTCATTTTCTTCTCCTTGCTGTATACAGTTACCGCGTAACCTTAGGATATGTGGTAATTGTCAGCAGACCTTGCTCAACATCACCTGTCTACGTCTTCTTTAGTGCTTGAAAGATCTGTTTTTGAAAAAAATGCAGTATCTGTAAAATAGTTGACCTCGTGGATAAGAACATCATGATACTTTCAAACAATTATGTCCATCTCTTGTAGTACAGGTATAAGAGAAATTGCTGCCTAGTTCATGTGGGCAGTATTTCTTAGAAAGAAATGCAGCAGTTCTGCTTGCTTGTCCATCCTTTTTGACCTTACCGTTCTTTTCCAGAAGTGGTCAATAACAGAACTGTTGGTTTTAGGCTTTTAAGAGGAGTGCGTTATTAGTATGCATGGGGCTGCTCAAAGATCTTGGTACTGGGGTCTTGACTTGCTAATTTACTGAATTTTCTTGCCCCGTAGCTCGTATGTCTTATAAACCTCAGTACTTCATAAACTTCATTTTGTCATTGTTTGTTCATGCTTAGTGTTCCTTTTAGTTGCTACTGTTGGCCTGGTTTTCTATGGAAACAAGGCTACGTTACCAGTGGTGTTCATCTTTTGGTGTTGGTGTCATCCTTTCCCATCCCTTCTCCTCCCTCACCTGGGTAACTTCGGAATTTGTAGGCTGATCTCAAGCAAATTTGAAAGGGATTGCGAGGACGAGTCTAGAGGAAATCAAGCTTTCTTCCATTGCTGTAGTTCATGCTGCTTCTGGCTGTTTGCGTGTGTCTTTCTATACTGTTATGTTACACAATAGCCAGTAGTGTTTTAAAAGGGACTTCCAGTATCCTGCCTGTATACTGGGTTTAAGTCAGGGTATAAAACTAGTGTGAAAAATGCTTGAAAACACTAAGTAGCACAAAGTGATACAAACAAGTTATAATTAAAGTTGATTTCGTAGTTTTAGTGTTGGGTGAAAAACAGTAGGCTTATTTTCTTTTCTTAGTTTTTTTTTTAGTCTTTTAACTCAGCTTTTAGCTTGACAGTGTTTGCATAATGCTTTGGCTAACTTTTGCAACTCTGGAAAAAAAGGATTATTTTAGCATCACTAGGATGTCTGTGCAAAAAGACATTTTAAATCATGCTTATTTTGTAAATTCTAGTTTTGCGCAATGAGAATTATTTTCTAATCTGTTTGCGCTGTCATGAGAAAAAATGATGCAATTGTGTGGCTAATTTGCCTCAGATTTGTGGAGAACACCTGAAGTATTCTTGAAGATATTTTTTAAATCAGATTTAATAATTTTAAACCTTACTGAGAGGCATTTGTATACTAAAGAAGTTACTGAACTTCACTCTGTTAAAAGAGTTTGGGTTGAAAACTTCTGGAAGTATTGCCCAATTAATATAGTGGTGTTCAGAATATTTTTTCAGATCATATTCATGATCACAAATATTAATTACTGAATGCAGAATTATTTTCATTTGATTGCTAAGCAATCACAGTAAATGGCGTATGTTAAAAATCTGAAGCCAAGTCATATAGCACCAATAGATCTGGTAGCATTTTTAATTTATAAATATTGCTTATTGACAGAAGCATTCATCATTAGAGTTATGCGTGGCGCCCACCATCTGTTTTACTAGGCAGGATATGGGACAATTTTAGTGACAACTTTGAAGATCTGAAAATGTTCATTTCCTGCGTATTCCATACTGCCATCCGTATTTTTCACTTACCAAGTAGTATTTTCTTCTAAAAATGAAAATAAGATTGTTTTGCAATTTGTGCTGCATTACACCATGATTTCTAATTATTTACGGGATGATTGCTGTTACCTGGGACGTGGTGATGTGCATGCCAAGGAAGAAAATAAATGAAATTTTTTTTCTTCAGCTGCAGATAAAGATGACAGTTCAGAAGACATATCAGTGCCAAGCAGTCCACACACGGAAGCTATTCAGCACAGTTCTGTCAGCACGTCCAACGGTGTAAGCTCAACTTCCAAGGCAGAAGCGGTGGCCACCTCCGTTCTCACCCAGATGGCGGACCAGAGCACAGAGCCGGTGCTTTCCCAGATCGTCGTGGCACCTCCCTCCCAGTCACAGCCTTCAGGAAGTTGATTAAAAACTTGCATTGCATCAGTTTCTCTAGATATACATTTGTGACTTTAAAGGGAAATCAACAAAAGACCAGTCTCCATCTAGGAGAAATTGTAGCTTAAAATTACTCATTTTTAAAAATCCAACTTAAATTTGGCTTTAACGATTGGCAGGTGAAGATGAGACAGAACACCAGTTCTAGTCTCTTTGCAAAAGACTTTTTTTTTTTTTTAAAGTATTAGTTACATTAGTTATTTTTTGTGCTTAATGTGTAAAGTGTGTGTACAGTACAATGTGGTTTATTTCATTTTTAATTTGGTATTATTTCAGCAAACATTGGGGTGAATTACTAAAGGTCATCCCCAAGACTGTGATAGTAATATTATGTGACATTTTTATACCAAAGTTCTGCATAGTCCCTATTGACTTTGTAATGTTAGCAAGGTCATAAAGCACTAGGCAAGAGAAAGACAGTAACAGTAAATTTGCTTTTAGTCTTTTTGCCTTTTTGTTGTTTTGCACATTATGAGAGGAAGAACATTGGGAGAAAAACGTTTGGGTTGTTGTTATGTATAACATTTTGGTTGGCTTTTTAACTGTTGGGGTTTTTAATTTGTTTAATAGGGCCAGTACAGTATATGAGATACAGTACTCTTATGCACATACCTATCGTAGGTGAGGATCATTACTAAATAATTTGATTTTTTTTTTTTTTTTTTTTTTTTTAGTTGATGTCAGGTGGGTTTTTTTCCCCTCCAACACTTTCATTCTGGGGGGAGGAGAGCTTTATTTCTCCAGTCAGAATAGATATCTATAACTACCCTTTATTGCTAGGCTGAAACCAGTAAGCATATTGTAAAATACAGGGTTATCAAATATGGAATACTTGGTATTCCAAAGTAGGTCGATATTTTGTGGATTTTTGAGTCGCAGACTAAGGAGGTTACTCATGGTTTTGGATGCCAGAAAAGCCTAAAATCCTTCTTCAGACAACTCAAGACTTTTTTTTGTCATTGTCTTGTATTTGCAAGCTAACTTGTACTTAATTCTTGTGTAAGCACTGTCATCTTTTAGTAGCAAAAATTTTGATACCTTTCTTGTGGAAAAAAAAAAAAAAAATCAGTATCTACCGTATCTTGGAAACAATGTAATTATAATGTGGTGTGTGTGGTGTGTGCGTGAGAATGGTTCAGTAGTTAATGCCAGCAGTCTTTTGCTTGAATGTTTAAAGATGCCTTCAATGTGATGCTGGCTGATAGGTGATTGCAGTTTTAAAATGTTATTTACTGTGCGAACTTGGATAACTAACATTCCATGATGTAGTTTGTTTCTGATGAGATGATTGTAGGTACACTTTTTCTCATTATCCAATCATCTGTAGGATATTGAGTTTTTTAAATGTGCCATTATCTATTTTGATTCTGTACTCATGTTCAAAATACAGTACAATATTTTACAATAGATTAAGTTGTTTAAAAAAAGTAGATGTGTGCTTTCAGGTCGGAAAACTTTGTATAATAGCAAAAACAGATGCATAGTAGCAACTGGCAGTAAAGCAGGATTCCATTATGTATATAACAAAGATTTAATGCATTTATAATGGGTTGTGTAGTTCATTTGCTCTTCCTTCTCCACACTATACTATGTGTTTTTAAGCGTCAGTGCCATCAAGTTTCTATTTGATTCAGTTTTAAATCAAAAAAATGTAATTGATCCACAGGAAAATCATAATTTCTACAATATATATACAACCATACTATAATGAAAACCGGACAAAGAAGTATCTAAGTCATATATGTATCATTGCAGGGCTTTAAGCATGAAAATAATAGGGATTCTACATATTTTGTATTTTAAAACTAAGAAAGCTGAGTTGATAACCTCATGTGTTTAAAAGTCTTACTTTCCCAATTTCAAGATAAAAAGCTGTAACAGCTATTGAATGTTTCCAGGGTGGTGAAATACAATGGACCTCTTGTGAGAAGGAAATTAATTGCAAAGGCACAAAATGTGAATTCTGCAAGAAAGCTATACAGTCACTTTTCATTGTGGTTTTGGTGGACTAGATAAGGCCTCATTGATTATACTATAATTTGCCCTCCTAAACACAAAGGCTTTTAAATCATATTTATATAAGTGGAGTTTTTTTATAACAAAACTGTTGCGCTTGTAAAATAAGTCTACATAAGTGTATAGGAGACGTGTAAACAGTTAATGAATTTAACAGTGGGGCTGGAAAAAGAACCATTAAAATCTGTGTTCAGCAAATAGAGAAAAGTTATTAGTCGTACTACCATGGATTCCATTTTGAGACGTATGTCACACTACTTCTGTACTTAGCATTTTGGGTCTTTACATTTGACATGTTTCACAAACTGTACTGTTTCCTTTTATGTGCAGTTTGCATGAGTAAATCATCAAAGAGAATAAAATCTATCTTTAAGTTATGTTCCTATTTTAATGAAATTATAATTGTTCTAAAAGGCAGCACTGTCTTCAGACTTATTTCTTCACCTTGCAATGATCAGCACTTTTCTGGAAGTCATTACTATAATGTCAAAGTAATGTTACGGAAACGAGAACGCATATCTTTCTTTAGAAAATAAGGCAAATTCCATTGCTCTGTAGTTGAGCTCCAGCAGCTTCTGAGGAACAAGCCTTGTATCGTTACTTCCAGGAGCCCACGGTAATCTGCAGATAAAGGAGTTCATAAACATAGCTTGGTGATCCCAGATGCTGCTCAGGCACTTCTGGTTGCCCTGAGTTCCACAGCAAAAGTGCTGTGTGGGCAATCAGAATTTCCAGCTAACTTCCAGGTATGCGTATCTTAATAGGCATGAAGTCGGGAAAGAACCAGCTATAGTCAGGTGGACTGCTCGCAGCTGTGTTGTGAAAGGTTGAGAAAAACTCATGCCTTCGTGCTTGATTTTTGGAATATTAAAATGGTTTGGGCTTATTTATGAATGTTGGAAGCGTATGTGGAGTGGCACATTCTGTGTTTGTCATCATTTGAAAAGCTTTTGACAGAACCCTGATAGAGAGGCTTTGGAGGAAACAAAGGAGGTAGAGTTGCTGTGTACTTGCATTTATTGCGTGTTGACCAAAGGAAGTTGAAGCAAAACAGCACCCAACTTCGAATCCAAGATGGGAATAATGCCCAAGGCCTCTGGCACTTCATTATGTTCTTTTTCTGACTATGAGTTACACTTGTCGTGCCTAGGAAAAAACCACGAAGGCTGTGTAACATGGCAACGGGGCTGGGGGGGGAACCAACCCACTTTTAATGTTTGTATGTGCTGTAAAAACACTTGGTTTTATACCTAACTATGCAATCCAAGTAAGCTTTTTCCTCTTTAAAATGCTAATGGAGGCTGGGCAAAGAAAGATACTTCACTGATGGAACGAGATGACACAAGTGTTGGATGAGCAGTGATTTCAGCTACCTGAATTACAGAAGTAATTTGCTTAGAGACAGACACAAACATTTTAATTGGTCATCATAAATGATAATGAGGAGAAAACATAGTGAAATTAAGTGCATCCTAATAAAGTAAGGTATGTTAAATTGCACTGAAGGAAATTTCAGCAATGCTTCTTGACATGATTAATATACTCATGACAATGTGTCTAATGAAGGTTGTTTGCATTTATATGCTGCCTGTTGCCTCTCTCAGTAGAGAAATAATTTGAACTGCACTCATTTACATTGCAGAGCAGTGAGTGTAAGACTGGGTTACAGTAGTCTTTATTTTTAACCATCATTATCAGCAGTAACATAGGAATGATTTATTTAACCCCTGTCTTGTGTAACAGTGTGTAAGGGTGGGTCCAGATGGCAGTAACATGAAATAATTGGGATTTTCAAGGTTTTATATCCTTTAATAGTAAGCTTCCTTTTAATTTTAGGTTGACTTTTATTTTTTTCTTCATGGAATTAAGATCATTACCTTTCTTGTTCTTCACTTTCTTCTTCTTGAAAATATTTTTGTTTGTTTGATCAGCCCCTGAAA
Source organism: Falco biarmicus (assembly GCF_023638135.1). Classification (NCBI taxonomy): domain Eukaryota; kingdom Metazoa; phylum Chordata; class Aves; order Falconiformes; family Falconidae; genus Falco; species Falco biarmicus. The sequence goes on from NC_079295.1 coordinate 20,087,656, forward strand.
GTGCTTAGAGATTAGTGTGGACCTTTTTTCTGCATATAGCTTCCTCCTTGGTTGTGTTAACTCTCTATAGCAAACTTTCAGGAACTTAGTAGTTGGGAAGGGAATTTCTACACAGTGTGTATCTTGGCTTCTTTAGCTAAAATAGATGAGAGAAGCTTATGAAATCTTGACATTTACGTCCTCCTAGAGCAAGATACATTGCAAAATGCATATTTAGGTCTGGAAGTTTGTCCTGAATCTGCAGTATGGGATTTTTAGTGTTGCAAAATACCTTATTACAGGTACTCTGCACAACTAATGAATGCAGGTTGTATGCTGATGGCTTCATAATTCTGTAAAATGCAACCATCTTCAAAAAAAGTTTCTGACTTCCTAGATGTGGGGTTAGTTATCATCTAATTACATGGCTATCAATAGAATAATGAGACACGTAAACTTGATCCAATTTGTGTAACTGTTTTAAGCCTTGCTCAAAGTCACTATCCCTCTTCGATTACCATTTTTATGATGCCAATGTAGTTTCAAGCACACTTTTCCTATGCATTTCTGGTGAAGAAGCGGGAGGGGAGAAAAGGTTCTTAAATTTTTAAACAAACCACCTGTAACAATTTAATCTGGGAATGAATACTTAATCAGAAGAGTGTTGTGCAATCTTTATGCAAATATATTTATTATTTTTAATCCAGAGGTAAAGAGACTGTAGCTGAAGCTGCGCAGGCTGATTGGAAATGGTAACAAGTACAAAAGGTACAAAACTACTTGAAGCAAGGAAAAGGAGTCATGCTTCCAGGAACTTTGCTTTTAATAGCAGAAACAGAATAGAGCAGGGAGCGGGCAGTGTTTGTAACCACTTTGGACAGCAGGGCCTGGTGATACCCCAGCTTACAATTAATGAGCTTAAAGGATAGTGCTCCCTAGCTTAGGGAGGTCTGCCAGTGCTGGGCTGGGACGAGCTTCAGGAACGCGTGCGCTGCCGCACCGATAACTTCAGAGGAACAGGACCGCAGGTAACCAGGTTTTCCTCATCTAATTCTTGCCTATGGCTACCTTAATACATCAAAGTACAAACGTGAGCTATTACAATTCCATTTAGTACCACCGGTGGATTGCATGTAATGAATGCAAGTCTGACGGGTGTGCTCAGCTACCTGTAAGACAGAAGTTAAGGTCTATTTTTTTTTTCCCCATTGCCTAAAAAGTTCCTGTTCTTGTCTCGCTGCAAGCTAGGATTGGCGTGGTACATAAATAGTATTTCCCTCCTTTTAGCTGCATCACTTGGTTTAGACCATTACAGAATGCAAAAATACTGTCTTTGATAAATCGCTGGACTGATGGATTTTAGAAACTGAATGATTTTAAAAAGCCTACTAATTTATGTTTAAATATAAAATGTGAAATTACATCCACATCCTGTATCTAGGATTCTAATCCGGAGAAAAGGGAGACAAACAAAGAAAGAACAAGACCTTTGCATTAGCAGCAAACAAAATAAATTGCCTTTCTGCATAAACTGAGAAAATGAAATGGAGGGAAAAAAGCACAAACTGTTTGCCCCCTATTCCCTCTGAGCAAGGTGCTGTGTTTCGGTGCTCAATTATACCAGCCCTTTTCTCTGACACAAAGATGCATTGTGTGATGATCTATTTCTTAAAAATGTTTACAGTGATGTTAGGAATGTTTTGATCTCGTGTGAGGTAAGCGGTATAAACATCCTGTTACTCATAACTCTGTGTTGAGAAAGATACTCTTAAAGGTGATATAATGTATAGTACAGTCATTCCAGTTGCCTATGAAATGCCAGCATGGTTACGATTTCAAAACAAGCAGAAGGCTAATAGTTCAGTTTTCTTGTTTTCTGTCCTCCCTCTCAGCAGAATTGTTTTAAAGAGCTAATGATTTTTGCTGAAAAAAAAAAGAGATAATCCTTGTAAATACTGGACAGATGCTGTATGTTTCACTGGATGGTAGGAACATTTTGAACACTTGATCATTTTCTTGAATATTTAATGAACCTTAAGCTATTGAATTTACAATTTATGATTTTCACATATGTGTGAATATAGAAAAGATTTCTTTATGCTGTCTCTAACAGTTTACCCAAACTTTTTAGAGCTCTGATTCTAATAGAACTTCACTCTTTTTTTTCTTCTATAAATTATGCAGCACTCTCTTGAATGCTGTGTAAGAAGATTGCTAGCCATAGATCTTTGAGCTGTTCCCTGTCACCATACAACTAGAATGCTGTTTCTGAGTTGTCAGCATAGCTGTTATGTGTCACTTGTGCCTATCATATGATACAGCATCGGCTTCCTTGGGATGGAAACATGTTATACTGACTTGGATGCTTCCCTTCTATGGTCTCTAAATCGTAAGTACCAGTTTCTTACATAAACTCTGGCCTTTTCCTTCTTCCAAAGGTCTGGCAAAGTCATTTTGTTTCAGGAAAGAAATGCATGATCTTTACCTGCTCTTGTAATTTCACGTCTAGTTTAGATTTAGTTGTTGTTTTCACCTATCGGATAAGGGCACACACCCCTCCCCTTAATGTAACTGCCCTTTATAACATCCTGCGCACCCAGACATGTTTGTAAGAGTGCATAAAATCCCGTCTAGGTAGGTCTTGTCTACCTAAGAAAATGTCACCACTTTGCCAGAGTTAGATTGTTATAAACACAAACTTCTAGAGATTGTAAATATTTGTTTTGACATGTCTGTTGATTTATTGCAGTCCACCTCATATTGCTGGAGAATAGTATTAAGCTACATAAATTTTTAAAAAGTGCATGTGTATACTTTGTAAACCAATACAAAGCCACTTAAAATTTTGCCATATACCATTTCTTAAAATATTTTACTTCAAGCAAAGCATGTTTTCTGCAATGACAACTTCAAAGGAACTTGTACCTGTTTGATGAAGAGTTGAAGATTAATTTTACTCTAGTGAAGTTAGATTCCTTCTACAATGAGGCTTTCCCGAGCAAGTATGAGAGCAGGGCCGGATTTAGCTAGCTGCTAATCACCATCAATGCTCTTTCAGTAAACATAATTTAGTCAAAGAAACTTTGAGTGGTGCACAGACCTTCTGTGCATCACGATCCAGCAATTATCTCTCTGTTTCCCTTCTAAGTCAAAATTGCATTTCTTTCTGAGGCCCGAAGTTACTCCTCAGAAGGCACCATCGTACCTAGAGCTTTACGGTAGCTTAGTCTAAGCAGGGAAGTTTTTTCCTCAATATTTTCTCAGTTTTACTCCTCAAGTGCTCAGAAATCCATGATATTAGTGTTTACGGATTATTTGAATGCTGCCATAAGCCTCCACCCTGAAAGACACTGACAGTTCATCTGTCTACCAGCAGCCATTTAGCCCCTTGTCTGCAGTTACCGCTGCTGCTGCCATTGGAGCTGAAGACCCGTAAGAGCAAGAGACCTTGGTATAAGACCTATACTTTAGATACATTGAATATACATTAAAAAACACTTGCAAGTGAAGTGTTTCTGAAGCATGTTGGTATGCAGTTTTATATTCCACAAAAAACTTGATTGTTTTTCAAAGAGCATGCTTGGAACTTTGAGGTTCTGTTCTGGAGTTTTTTGATTGTTTTTTTCTTTCAGAACTTCAGTGGGCAATGAAGTTATGTCAATATTCTGATTGCTGAATTTTGCTGCGATGAACTGTTGAACAGGCTGCTATATGCTCATAGCAGCAGTATTTATGACAATCTAATGAAAAAACACCCTCATAACATTGTGTGTATTTGCATACAGGCCAAATTAAATTCAATTACATTTATTGAAGGTGTTTTGACTTTCTGTAAGAGTTAGCTGTACTCCAGTCTCTTTTAAGAAAAAAGTTAATAGTTCACTTCTCAGTCTCCTGTTTTGCTGCAAATTAAGGGAAAATCCTCTTGCTTGGTTTTAGTCTGACGTGGAGAGGCTTGCAGATGTTCAACAAGCTACCTATATATCACCCCTGGATGTGCCCAGTAGAACTTCACTGCACCTCTGGGTAAGGTACACTGTACCCTGAAAAGATTCAGAGTAGAAATGTCACCTTTTACAACACAGCTTGTACAAGCTGAAATTAAAATGAACCGGTGCAAAGTATAATATTCACAAGCAAATATTTTGAAATTATTATTTCATCATAATCAAAGTGCAACAGCTCTGTTCCTGAACGGGAGTTATTTTTTTGTACTGCAATCTGTATTAAGGGTTTATCCAAAAATAACACAGGAAATACTGCGTACAGTTATTAGAGCAAGGCATTTCTGGCAGATTTCCATGGCATGCTCAAAGTCTGTGAACTGGCCTACATTTGTCTTTCATTTAAAAATGTGGAAAAGATTCTTGGTAAGTGCTGGCTACAAAAGCTCAAAGCTCTACCTACTGAGCAGAGGGCTGAAGAGTCACAAGCTACAGTTAAACAAAGGATATTTATAAATTTGCAAGTAAAAGTGTCCTGTGTTAGTGATGTCTTGCTTATACAAGACAATAGATAATAAATTATTAACCGAATGAGGTAATTCCATTTCCTACTGTTTCCTGCTGTCTGTAACAAGTAATTCGAAACCTGGGAATTTCTAATTTCTCAGGAACAAAATGCCATCTAGTGGTAACTGCTGAATATTTTGAGGAAATACTTTTTATATTGACATAAAGTTTTCATATATTTCTTCCTGATAGTCTACATTTTACAGCACATTAAGCTCTTGAGAGAACGAGATAGAGAGGCTGCGGAGAAGTACAGCATCCCCAAGCCTGCGCCTGGGGAACTCCCTCCCTTCCTCTGCTGCCAGTCTTGGTGGTGGAGCTTTCCCCTGCTAAGGGTTCAATAAACTTCCATACATAGTTGGCAGGCTGCGCCTTGGTGTTACTTGATAATAAAATACAAAAATGTTGATTTGATCCAGTGCTGTATGGAAAGAGCTGAAAGCCACCTCTGCTTCACTGACTGTTCATCTCTCCCTCTTCTGGTGGGGGGCTTTTCCCTCTGGGTCATCATTCTCCAAGTTGCTCAGGGGAAGCCAGTCCCTCTGCTCTTCTAATGAGCTACCAGGGAATGGTATAAGCCTCTTCACAGCATAATTTGCCTACTTGACTCCTTAGAGAAAAAAAATATCAAAACTAAAATTTGGCCTTTAGAATAGGCTCCTGAAAAAGTAACTGCCATGACCTGTGTTCTGGAGTTGAATAATAGACTTTGCTTGTACAGCAAGAACAAATAATAAAACGCCCATAATTTTATTTGAATCTATTCATCAGCGTAAACTGGGGATAGGAGTCAGCAGTAACACCCTGCATGTGATTTGGGCCTACTGGTGGAGATACTCCGGCTTTATAAACAGAGCTGACGGAGGAGAGCTCTGCAGCCTCTCATCTTTCAACAGTTTTGCACTTCATTGTGCTGGGCGTGGTGTTGGTGGTGTTTACAGGTCTGCTTTTTCTGTGCACTATTTGCATTTCTCCATCTACCAGTCTGTTACCCTGTTCCATTGCAAGATGCCCGCAGCAGCACTCACCACAGCTGTAATTAGACTGAAGCTGTAATTAGACTGAGGGTCTCTGAGACGTATCCTGCAGGCTGGTGCAGAAATCTAATTTGTCCTGCTGACATTATTATAGAAATCGGTGAAGACGGTTTGATGGGCTGTGAAGGAGTTTGCGGATGGATAAAGAAATCCTTCATTTTGATTCTTGTTCTGTATGCTACTTGGAGTAAACTGCAGCAGACCAAGAGTCTGATTAACAAGGGCACTCACAGCACAGCTCACCAAGAGGGTAATTTGAGAGTTGGTGCTGCTGCAGGCTCGCTGCCCCTGCTGTGATGCCAGCACTGGCACTTGTGCACTCATCTGGCCCTCTGGGATGCTGCTGCTTATCTCCCTAGGCCACGGCATCAGGCAACGGCCAGTGCAGCTGCAAAGAAAGAGGAGAAAGCAGAAACAGGACTAGAGCAGCACGGGTTTAGGTGGGAGTGAATTGTCGTGGAAGCACGTTTAGGTAAGCAGAAGGGGAGGAGTTTGGGGAGCGTTGGCAAATGCAGTCTAAAAAATCTTCAAATCTGTCTTGTTTGTCCTAGCTAAAAATACACGAGGAAAACCCTAGATCTGGGACAACTGCTTAAAGCCAGAATAGTGGCTTCTCTGAGTAACAGCTGCGGTCTTGCAGGTGGTGTGGCTGCATCTGCCCTTCACTCTCAAGTTTTCAGAGCAGCAGGATGCTTTGTAGAGGATACAGTTCTCCACAGGCAGAAAGAAGGTGTTCTGTTGTGCGCACAGGAAATAAAGGAAATCTTCAGAGCAAATGGCCATGCAATCTAATCTTGAAATAAAGGGGAAAGAATAGTGAAAACAATCTAATTAGTAATAATCCATCTGAACTTTGCATCCACGTTTTCTGAAACTATCAAGCTAAATACAAATGTAAGTGAATGGGTATATAGTGCCTACAGAATGTTTTTCATTCCTTCAAAGAACTGGACAGAGCACAGGCAATGTTACTTCTAATGTTTGGGTTGTTTTTTTTTTTTTAATCTGTGTATGGGTAATGATTATATGCTATAGAGGAAATTAATTTTAATGTTGTATAACATGATAATCTGGATGCTTTTGATTTTGACACTCTCAGAGAATAAACCAACTGCATTTCTTTGTCCCATGTTCCCTTAAAGCACATTCTTAAAAATATGTCCATCTGGGAGCAGAAAGGAGAGCAGTTTTCCCTTGGTGGACCAAAGAAGCTGTTTTCTAAGAACAAGCAGCAAATTGTCAGCTGAAACTTTGCTGCAACCCACAGTGAAATGGTGAGGGCCTGGCTCCCCCTGCTCCTGCATACTGTAAGGTGTTTGCCCAAGAGCTTTGCTTAGTTGCATCTTTTCAACACATATTTCCTTGACTTACTGGAGTTTAAGAAAAAAAAAAAAAAAAGGCAAAAAAAAAAAAAGCAGCTCTTTGGAAACTGCTTCCCTTATCGGTGACTTGCTGCTGCAGATAAACTGAATTCTGAAGTCATTGTATTTGCACAGGCTGAAAGCATTGGTATCATATCTCTACTGCATGTAGAAAACCACGAGGAACTGAATTTTGGAAGGATTAAACCAGGAATTAGTTTAATATATATCTATTTGATTGGGGTTTACAATTGAACTTGTGAGGCTGAATTCCAGACCTGAGGTTGGTGCGGTGATGTGCAAGTCAGATTGCAAGATCAGCTGTGTGATCTCTGCTTTTGTTTAAAATAAAGCTGCTGCGTGCACAGCTGGAAAGTCACCCAGTCTTAGTAATTGTCTCTGGCATTGCCAATTTAGGACCTGGATATCTGCTAATTTAGTTTTGCTCTGTTGAGGGGCTTTCCACGTGTCTTGGTTAACAATAAGCAAAATGTGCAGAACCAGGGGATGTAATTGTTTTATTAATAAAGAAAGTTTTATTAATAAAGAAAATAGTTTTTTCTCCTTTCCCCCCCTCCCCTCCTCCCTCAAAAAACCCAGTGACATCAGGTACAGAAAAGAGAATTTTCTCTCTGTGGGACACTTAATAAATTATGCTTTTTGGCACAGATAAAAGGCTCAGAAGGAATCAGGTAATTTTGTCCTTTGATAAGGAATCTTACTGTTGTAAACTTACAGTTCACTAAAATTATTGTGAGGCTGGCAGATCAATTAATGAATAGTGAAAATCTCAAATCCTAATTAAATCTCACTGTCACTTCCAGGATTGGTTTATCTGCTCTCCAGAAATACTTGGTTTGAATAGCTTGGTTAACAGGAAAAGCTATTGATCTCTTCAATAACACTTTAGAATCATTAAGAAGAAAAACTTTAATCTTCTTCAGCTTTCGAAATTGCTTTGGTTAATGTCATCTGTCTGTGACCCTAAAGAGCTAATGCTGGTCTTGAAAGATATTTCCAGTGTTATTCTGTGCTGCTTTTTGCACCCTGCTGCTGTTACCTGCATACTTGCAGAGTTAGCTGTTGTGAAGGAGAAAGGTACCACTAGTGCATGTGCTTCCTTGCTTGATTTGGAGGCGTTCGTATTCCCCTTCAAAAGACTTCCTGGTGGAAGAAAACACACCTCTCTTAGAGATTTATTGAACTACAAGTTAGTTAGCTAATGCTTCGGCTACCTCAACACTTTGAGACTTGGACTTAAAAGCATCTTCAGGTCATTAAAGTTAATTCTACAAAGGTACTTAATAACTGGATTGCATATGTCTGTACAGCAGGAAATTCTCAGAACATTTCCAAAGTTCACTTCTTATTCATACAGTCCATTTTCTAAACTATCACATGAAATGCAGCTTCAAATCTGCTGCAATTTGCCTTACTAGGGCCCATAGTTCCTATGGGCACCCTTGTTCATGTAAAGCACGTTACTGAGCTTTAAAATACCCTTACGCATTTAATGTGCTCTAAAACTTAGACATTCTTTCAAAGAACCCTAGGTATCCTACAGGATGCAACTCTGAGAAGTAAGTTGCATGGGATAAGTAATACCCTCATTAAAAACGTAATTTTTGACTGGCTTCAGTAACACATACATTGGCTTCTCTAAGAATGTAGAAATCGCTGTGAGGGCTCTGGTACTAGAAAGTACTAGAAAGTCAAATAATTGCACTAGGAGCATGCAGGTTCTATATAGCACTTCAGAACTGCAGGTTTGGGTTGCTTATGAGAAGGTTTAATTTCTTTATCTTCAAAGCCATCCAGTGGATCTGGAAGTGGATTCAGTAGATCTAAAGGCTCAAATGATTGCATGAAAACCATTGCCAGTTCTGTGGCATAGCTTATGGCTTCAGGTAGGAGCTCATCTTCTCGGGGTTAAAGACATTTTGAAAGTCAGGGCTAGAAGTATCTTGCAGATATTTTTACTTTTTTTTTTGTTTTGATGGCTAGCTTGTTCTTATTTTTTAGTGTTTATAGATGAAATTTTACTCAGTTTATTTCTAAGACTATTTTGCCAATGGCTTGCCTTCTGCTTTTTAACTTGCAATTATCAATTTTTTTCAAATACATACAAGCACTACTTCAACTAATGCCTTGATATGTATTTCTAAGCATGGTATAAAAAGGAAATATTATGAAAGTTAAATAGAAGCTATAAGCTGCATTTTACAGCCAGTATAAACACACTTGGGTGTTTTATAGCCATTCATATTATCTCCTTTGACACTTGAGGCTTGTCCCTAGGAGACAGAAAGCAGAAACTTCCTGGAATTTCTGTAATTAGCTTGTTCATTTCACTTAATAAAACAAGCAATCAAAACCATACTGTGTTTCATACACAGGGCTCTTAAAAATGTAACTTAGAGTACATAGCTTTTACATCTGCGCAGAAGTGCAAGCAAGTTTGAAATGTCCTAGTATTTTAATAATATTATTAATAACTGATTTGCATTAGAAGTCTATGCTGATGAGATATGCTAGTAAGTATGCACACAAGCAATAAGAAAGCTCATAAAAAGGTGGGTGTTAAGGTATATTCAGACCAGCTGCAAATAAAAACACCTTTTTGCAGTTATAGTTTAGTCACTTGCCTGTTTTGATACTGCTCACTCTAAACATCACCTGGAACTTGTTGCAAGAGGAAAGCTCCAAGTGTCAATGTAAACCCCAACAGGCTGAGGAGCCACAATTCACAGCGAGCGTGAGGGTGACCAGCACCTTCTTCGTGTGCTTGCACTCTCAGGAAGCTCACACCCTAACGGAAGGTAAGTCTCAGTTTGGCCAAACCTAATAATCTATATGACAGTGATTATAAAAGAAATTTGGGTAGCTGTGGGGTTTCCCTTTCCACATAGCACACTTCATTTTCTAATCCTTTCCCAGCCTCCGTCCTCAGACATGCGGGAGACAGGAAGGCCAGTCCTTCCTCCGTACAGCTGTAATGTTGCAAGTCCCTGTAAGTTTGTGTTTGAAAGTATTAGAGTTTGTCAATGTTTATTAAATTAATAATAAGGTAAAGGTGAAAGCTTGGAAGAAAATAGGAATGAGGTGGTTCTTGTCATGAAAGGCAGGGCAGGATACCTGTCAGGGAACCTAAGCCACCTAATTCAGAGGAAAAGAAGGTCTACTTCAGCAGTACCTAGCCCAGCATTTTCCATTCTCCAGCCTGCTTAGGTCAGCAGTGTCAGAGCAGAGATGTTTATGAGGGGGGCAAAGGTGGATGTTCTTGGAAAATGCTGCTGGTTTTATCTGTTGAATGGGGAAAGCTGGCTATGAAGAGCAATTTAGGTGGAGGTTTTCTTTTTAATGGAAATTACATCAAAGATTAAGATCATACAATTTTGCCAAGATACATAGATAGCATCTACTACATCCTACCCATAGTACCTGTTCATGTAATTCTCATCACATTTATGCGCGTCTCAGAAATCCAATTAAGGGGGAATCATAATGTAAAAAAAGTCCTTAAGAAGTATTTTAGAAAGGACTTTGCTCTGCAAACATAGGCGATTGAGGGCTTTTTTCCTTTGATGCAGTTCCATTTAAAAATGGCATAATCTCGTAACATCAGTCTAAGCACAGCAAACTGTTTAGACATAAGCATATAGCTTGAGCTTAGTTTTAAAATTAAGATTGTGCTCCTGTGTTGCTTCCTCGTAGACCTTGTGGCGTTCACTTCTAGAGGACCCAGAAAAAAAATCTAGCTTTTAAGGTTGTCACCTATGTCTGTTAAACACTTTTCATGACCCAGAGAGCCAAAGCAGGCATGTTAAGCCCATTTTTCATTTCACTGATGTACATCACCTACTGTGTACCTAATTGCTCCAAGTGGTTATGGGATATAGTGCAATTCCTATTAATCAGGGTAGGATGCCAAATGTGAGTGTCTAATGTGGTAGCTGTGATTTAAAACAGAAGCTATGGTGGATATCTTACACATATCTCACTTTCTTTGGCAATGATTATAAAATTCAACACACAAGTTCCTCCTAGTAACTGTTACTTTGCCACTCTGTACCCTGTCGATAGAAGGGAAAAAAAATTAATTACACCAAAGCCTACAGACTAGCATAGATCCCAGTAAAACACTGATCATGTCTGGTTTGCAAAGGTTGCTCCTAGCAGCTGTACTTGGTGCAGGGATTCTGTCTCCCTCTATGTTTGTACAGTTTTGGGTAATATTGTGTTTAAATGACATTGCCATTAATAATGAAGATCAACAGCATCCAAAAGATAAGCTCAAATGCCAGTTCTCTCATCAAAGGGAGAAAGATTATCCAAAAGACTGGTAATGTGCAATGACAATTCTGGGCTTGGTGACAGGCTTGATGTCATTTTCAAATAACTGTCATCTATATAAACATTAATTTTAACTAGCAAGCTTTGGTAGCCAGTCTTCAGACTTTTTATTGATGACTTTTAAATTAGCTAGAATAATTGAATTTATCTTACTGAACAAGTGGTAAAAATCCGCCTTGCCGTTTTCCAAGGAGTTTTGTTGCAAATACTGTGAACTCTGAACCTGCCCAGTAAAGCAGCCCTTGGCCGCCTCCCCACCTGACCCACAAACTCCCAGCAGTTACACATTAGAAGCTAAATTAAATTCTGCACGTGACAAGGCTTCCATGGTGCTGTTTTCCTGCTGTCAAGGGGATCTGTCGCAGGAAGACACTAACTGTCATAAGATGCTACCCCTATTCATCAGTAACATCTCACTGCGTCTTCAACTTTACTGTTTCCCATTAGTACAGGACAGCCTTAATTTATGGGGTTTTTTTCTTCACACAACATTTTATTTACTAGCTGGGAAGCTTTCTTTACAGTTGTGTATAAATCTTTAAAAATGTCAGTGATTAATTTTAAAATCTCATTTATCACTATATGATTAGTGAATTAGTTTAGGTTTGAAGAATAAATGTCAGGTAATTAGAAGCAATTTTGTACCAGACCCTCAGACAAGGTGGAAAGGCCACTGTGGAAAACAGGCCACTGAGGAAAATGAGCCACTGCTGCTGCGGTGCTCAGCACCCAGAGTGAGGGGGCAAAAGGAAAGGCCCAAAATAAAAAAATCTCAACCACTGGAAACCAAACCAAATCCCAGTAATGAAATTTTACATGAAGAATGAAGCAGCAGTAACTGACTACAGTATTTAAAGAGCCTTGAGGCTTGGGAGACAAGGCAAGAAACCTACTGAGGGACAATGTGCAGGCCAGAAAATAGCATGTTATGTGTATATTTCTTTTCTGGAGACTTCATTCTTGAGGTACACTGTAAATACACCCCCAAATATTCCTACCAGGTGGCAAGTATAATGGTGCTTTTCCTGTAGAATGTAGTGCTAGCAAACCAATTTTGAAAAGGGCTTTTCAAGGGCTTAAGATCCAGAGGAACAAGACACCAAGCTCATCCTCGCTGACATTTAAATCAAGGTCTTGCAAAACAATGTCCTCTTTTGTGCTCTCTCCTGCAAAAGAGCCAATGTGTGAGCTGGGGTCTCTCTGAATGAACAGCTGCTCTGGCTGAAGAGGGCCAGGCTGGGGCTTTGCTTGGTAAGCTTCAGCTCTCTTCTAATGAAATTCCCAGAGTTGCAGTTAAATCATTGTTATTGCTGGTGCACTGAGATGTTCTGGCTTGATAAGGCATTATGTAGTTTTAAGATAATGTTGTTGTTAAACAGAAATTTCCATGAGGATTTCAGGTCCATTCAATAAGCAGGGTGTGGGGGAAGGGACCTTTGCCTAGTGAACTTCAGGCTAATTTGTTTTCTGATTTGCACCTTTGATTTCTTCCTGCTGTGTTAAGGCTATCAGCCTTTGTAAAAGCCAGAGTCACCATCAGGTAAAATACTACGTAACGTGTACGGCCACTCTCCTTGCTACCCCCAGCACCTTTCTTGTGCCAGCACCCGGGAGGGCTGGTAGAGAGCTCTGGGTGTGAGCCTACTAGCGAGGCCATTCCAAAAGCTGCTGCTGTTCTCTGCAGGCTGCTGGAGCCGAGGCCAAAACAACCTCCCAAACCAAGCAAATCATCTAATCAGAAATAATGATTGAGCAAAATTTGTTTTGAAAACTCAGGTCAGCTGCAGAACTCTTCCTGGCACAGTAAAATATGACTCTAGTAACTAGCTGCAAAATGACGAACATGCTTCCCTAGGTTTTAGCCATAACTGCATTAATAGCAAAGGCACTCTTAGACAATTGGAGTGACTAAACTAATTACTCAGACTGATCTTAACAATTCTAGTATTGATAATGCCTATTATGAAAAACAGCATTAGTCTCTCTAGACAGAAAAACATTTCTAATGTAAATATGCAATTCAGTAGATAGCAATAAAGGTTTTGGAGCAGTGGAAAAGTAAAAGCTGCTGTTTAATTGAAGGAAGTTGGAGTGAAAGCTTGGAATTTAATTCCAGGAAATGTAGGAGGCAAAAAACCCCATCTGTATGAAGATCCAACTTATTACCAAAAAGCAAAGCAAAACACACTGTGCACACAAAGGTCAAATCATGTAGGCAGAATGGCAAATATTTTTTGTGTTGCTTTTTTCAAAACCCTTTTTCATCTGTTTTCAACTCTTTTAGCTGTGCAATTAAAATATTGTTTCTCAGTAGCCAGCCGCTCAATAGACTTTTGCACTTTATACATGCAAAATGAAAATGTTTTGTGAAATCAGGCCCATCATGCTAGCATTCATTTGGGAAGGAACAAAATGAAGGAAACGATCACTCTGGGATAAAATGTTTATTTTTTTCAACTTTGCACACTAAGCAAATATATCAACATAAAACCCCATGTTTTGAAATATTTGACAGTCATAACAAAACCCCATGTTTTTCCTGTTGTATTAAGTAAGATTTAAAGATATTAAAAACTCTCTCACACAATCTCTCCCTTTTGTTCTCTACAAAAACATTAGGCTGAATTCAGAGTATGAAAACCCATGTGCCGCCAACTATATAAACCACCCATTTTTCAGACAGACCTTTATGTTTTAGCTGCCTTGTTAAAAGAAAACATATTTTATGTACTCTGTGACCCTGAGTCGCATTCCCACAACTGGAACCATTAATTGCAGTGGCTGTAGATGCAGCCTCCACACATGCCCTTGCTCTTTCAGACTGTCCTATGGCAAAAACCTTGACGCTTGCCTCCCAGAGCACACCCGCTGTGGGAGCCACCACAGGACCCCAGGCAAGGGCGGGACAGGCTGTATGATGTTCATCAAAGCACCTGCACAATCTGCCTGCCCTGGCTGACATCTCTGAAGCCTCTGCTGAAGTTTGTGGATTTGCGCAGCTGCAATGGATTAAATTTGAGTAAATAATTTGTGTGAAATGTGCTCAGGCTGGATTTGAATTCTCAGCACACACAGCTTGCAACTGAGAGACGAAGTAATACTTGAAAGTAAGAAACTACTGTTTCACTAAATGAGAAAGGTCTGGTTGTCTTGCGCATCCTGGGGAAGGTCTGCCGTGCACTAGTTAGCGTCCGTTTTAAATATCTGGTTTCAGGTTAAAAATGCAAACTATAAAGGCACGATGCTGACTTTTCAATTAAATGCTTTTTGATCTAAATGTACAGTCCTGGACAGCAAAAATGCCGGCAGCCGGGCTGGCTGACATTTCTCGCACCAGAACATCTTGAGAATTCCACAGTTTTGCTCTCTTCACGCTCGCTGGCGTTTTAGCGGAAATTTTCATCTTGCTTTAAAAACGCCGATGTTTCTCACAAGACCGTTGGTTCTTCCCGCGCAGCAGGTAGGCACAGCCCCGCCGAGGCTGAGGAGGCGCAGGCCGGCCCTGCTGGGCCCTCCCCAGGCACAGCCCGCTCGGCGCCGGGGCAGCCCGGTACCCTGGGGCCGCTTTCCCCGCAGGGTCTCCTCAGCGGAGGGCAGTCGTGCGGGACGGCCCCGGCGGGTGACCGAGGGACGAACCGTGTGAGGGAGGGGACCAGGGCCGCGGCCGAGGGGGCGCCGCCGGCCGCCCCGCCTGAGGGGACGGCGCTTCCCTTTGTGCCCCGGCGGGCGGCGGGCCGGCCGCGTTGCCATGGGAACCGTCCCGGCGGCTGCGGCGGGAGGAAGGCGGGTCGTGTGGCGGCGCAAGATGGCTCCCCGAGGCGGCGGGCCGCAGCGTGAGCGCGGGCGGAGGGGGCGGGAGGGGGGAGCTCCCCGCCGCTGCCGCGCGTCCCCGTCCGCCGTCCTCTGTTCCCCCCCCCGCGCCCTGCCCTCCCCTCCCCTCCGCCCCGGGCCGCGGCCGCCCCGCTCCGCCCCGCGGCAGCAAGTGGCAGCGGCCGCCGGTGCCGCGGGGCGCCCTGACAGCCCCGCGCCCAACTTGTGTTGCAGGCGCGCCCCGCCGCTGATGCGAGAGCTGCCGCGCCAATGCCAGCCCCGCGCCGCCCGGCCAGCCCCCGCCGCCCCCCGGGCCCGCCCCGCCGCCGCCGCGATGGCTCTGACCTTGTTCGGTGAGTAACCGCCGCCTCAGCCCGGCGGGCGCGGGGCTGCCGGCCCCCATTGTCTGCGCACGGCAGCGCCTGGGCGTGGGCGCCGGCCCGGAGGGCTGCCGCAGGCCGGGGCCCGCCGCCCCGCGCCCCGGGCGGCTGAGGAGCGCAGGGTGCCCCGCGGGCAGCCCCCGGTGCCGGGCGCGGAGCGGAGCCGGCTGCCGGCCGGCCGCGGCGGGCGGGGGCCGACAAAAGTTGCGGCGCCTCAGCCAGCCCCGCGGTCGCCCGAGGAGCTGCGCGGCCAAGGCGCGGGCGGGCGGACGGGGACCCCGCGCCCCTGGGTGCGCCGGGTGCCGGCTGCGGTGGCCGCGACCGTCTGTCGCGTTCCCGCGGCGGTGTTTAACGGCACGGGCTGGTGGAAGGACGGCTTGGGAGGTCGGGAGCGGGCTGTGCCCGGCCTGAGACAGCGCGGGGAGCCGGTGTGTGGAAACTCGAGTTTTAACTGTTGAACATGCGGGGCCTCTTAAGTGAGGGTAAAGCTTGCTTATGCTTAATATGCTTAATTTTACAGTGGGGGGCGAGGAGGGGGGGAAGCAACAGACTGCTTCTAGTAAAGGTAGGTAAATGCAACAACTCGAAAGAAAGCAGAAATTAGCATGGCTAACATCGGTACAGAATAAACAGGATAGCCGGGGTATTCCTTCTGGTAAGAGGCTTGTGCACCAGAAGTGGTTTCTAGCGAATAGGTTTAAGTGATGATTTGGAGTCTATTCATAGTGTTCAGACTGTGGATTTTACTTCCCATGTAAACAAATTGCTCTCTTTCATTCACCTCGTGATTCTTGGGCTGGTACAATTTATTATAAGAATAAACATGGTTTTACAGCTTTTCTTAAAATTTGACACCTGCTATATTATTATGGCATATTAAGCCCCATCTAAAAACGAGTTTAGCACGTGTTGCAAGATAGTTCTCCGTCGATAACATCTATGCGGTATTTGATTTAGCTACGGTGCTGTCCCTTGAATTTGTATTTCCTGACTGAGTTTTTCAGGATGCGAAAGGTAGTAAATTGTAATTCACATTGCAGTAAACTGTCTCAGTCATTATAGGCCTGATCTTGTTATTGAGTTCATGTAAGCCCCCAGACTTCTGGAGGAGTCGGTGCAGGTAGGGGGGCCCTGCACGTTGACAGTGGCAGGGCTGGCATCCAGTTCTTCACCTTAGACCTGCAAGTCAACATGGGGTGCTCAAATGGCAGATTGTCTTTGTGAAATAGCTTCCTGTGCATATTACATTGTATATCTTTGTAATTTCAGCTTGTTAGGAAAAGGCATAGGTGGTTACCCAGGCGCTCAAGGACCACTTAACCAAAAATCAAAGTTTTAAGCTATTAAAAATACACACTTTTCTCATGGTGAGTAGTTAATGTGTCATTACAATCTTTGGCTCCAAAAATTAAGAATGTTTTAATTTCAGCTTTTAAATAAAGTGGTACTCCAAAGTCAGGAACCTGGGGTTTTTTTAAGCTTATGTGATTCTTTTTTCATTCACATGTATTTTATCTACTTAATGACATTTTCTGTTAATATAAATCTGCATTACGAAGTAAATTGAATTAGGTGGTTTTGTGTGCAATCACACCTGTTGTTAGAGGAAATGACATTGATACATGTAAAAGATAATGAGCAGAGACGATAGAGTGGGGTACCCTGCTGTGCATAGGTTTTTAAACAGTATCTTGCCAAGGGTAAAACCTAAAGATTTCGTCCTTTTAAGAAAGCACAAAGTGACGATAAAACAATGCAACATATAAGGCTAATGTGTGTCAACAAATGAATGTGGTGCCTTTCATAAATATAAAATCTTTACAGTATGTCTTAAACTACGAACGCAAGAGTATAAGTGGGAGTTCTGTAAATGCAGAAAATGTGCAATATGTTTGCAGATAAGATTGTGATTAACGTACGGTTGAGTTAGCACAGCTTACTGTATTGCCATGTGTCCTCTGAGCTGAGGTAGCTTGCCGCACTTTGTCTCTTAGTATATAACAAAGACGGACTACAATATGCTTGCTTTGAACCTGAGGAGTGTTCAGGCTTTATCCTGAATTTTGGCTGCCTTTGGATAGTCGCATATTGAGTTACTGCACCAAAGCTGACCCATAGTAACTCATTAAAAATATAACTCACAAAAGAGCATTTTTAAATTTGTTTCAATGTAAGCCCCTACCAAAGCAACACCAGCAAATCTGGAGAAAGGCAGAATTAGTCTGTCTGAATAAATGTATCTGTTTTGAGGGATTAAGCAGCTATAATTGTACTAATTTAAATTTACACTTATCTTGTACCAGTAAAACTGTTCTGAGCAAACTGATCCTGAGGGAGGTGTTTGCTTTGCTTCTGCTCATTCACATAATTTCTAGGCTGAATATTGCATATTTTTTTTCCTAACCCATAATGGTATATCACAGTGAACCAAATTTCACACATTTTAGGGCTGCTTCTAATAGGATGTGCTACAAAGTGTATAAAACTTGAGATAAATTGCCATTTCAGCTTGAGGGGGGAAATCTGCCAAGTTTGCTGGGTCCTTTTCAATTAATGTGTGTATGGATGTGAGCACAGCAAGAGAGAGGAGAGGGATGGGAAGTGTCATAACATGCTTTCTCCATGCTCTTGATACTGTTTTATGGCTATTTTGGTGCATAGTCCAAAGATTGTACTGAAAGGCGGCGGAGTGACGTGGATTCTGGAATAAAATGGACTTGTAGTTATCAGGTAGTTGAGAGGTCAAGGATGCCTTATTTTTTCTACTTGGCAGAGTGGTTGGGTTTTTCCTGTTCCTGTTGGAGGTTGCGCTTTGCTGCTGTCCTCAGAGCAGCACCATGTAGCTGCTGGAGCACTAAATGCAGTTTGCACCTTTGAGGTGGCACCTTGAGACTCTTTGGAAAGTTGGTTGGGAAAAAAAAAACAACAAACTTCTGGTGTATCAGCATCATTTTGATGCAAAAAAAAAGGCCGTTACCCTTGGACTATATGTGTCTCCTGACTTCTTACTCATTTTCAGTTACATCTTATTGTTCAGATTATGATGCAACATCAAAGCACAAAGGAGGGAAATGTTAACACTCTTCGCTTTCTCAGCCTTAGTTATTTCAAAATTTTTCTCTTCATCTTGTCATATGCTCCTAATCAGGACCTTCCAAAGTGTCCTATGCTGACTGTTGGCTGTATGGAAGGTGACAGGGAGCTGCCCATATTCTCACAACACAGTTGTACATCTGATGAGTCTGTGTGTGGTGTGGGTTATGGGGGAGAGGAGGTGGTCAGCTCCACAGAGATGGAGAGGGGGAGCTGCCCCTGTTGGAAGCAATCAGAGATGGGAAAGCATGGAAGTTTTAGCTGTTACCGATCAACCATGTTGGCTACTTCAGGCAGAAGTGTTGCCCCAACAGGGTTCATAACAAAGTTACGGTGGCAGAAATGGCCTGTTGTGACCATAGGTGGTCACCCACATGTGACACAGATTTTTGTGGTACCAGTAGAAGTAGGGTTTCGGCAGTATGTTGAGTTTGTGTTCTAGTGGCCAAGCACTTCGATCTTGTACTAGGACTGCATCAGCAGAAGGCTGAAAGACAGTTAGTATTGAAAAAGTGATCCGAGAAGTGTGTATGCGGGGGGAAGCCGCCTGATCCTGTTGTTTGTTGCAAATAATAGATGTGATAAATTTTATATTGGTGAATTGCCTACCAAGAGTTGATGGGGATTTTGAAAGCGTCTTTGTTCACAAAACAGTGCCAACTTTCACACCCAGTGTGTGTAAATGTCTGGAACTTGAGCAGACATCCAATTCTAGTGCTGTTTTTTGTCCTATAGCAGATTCACATTCCCTTACAAAAGCTTATGGTGATTACAGATGTAGCCTCCTTTTTCTTTCTAACCATTTCTTCCTGCTTTCTGCAGCAGCTGGAATGGCATATTAACCACTGTCCTCTGCCATTTCAGCACAAAGTCCAGTGGCTTCATACCCAGCCTTTGTGGAACTGGGCTGACACCACTTGCCTTTTAGCAGGGAAGGAGCTGAAGGATACCCACAGGTTCTGCTCCGCTGAATCCCTGTGAGGCGTAGCAGCTTCAGAGAGACAGGAAGAGCAATCAGTAACGTTTCTATGGCTAGACTTCCTAGAACCCATCTGTTAATACCCTAAGCTGTGAGATCTTTCGGTGACATGGCTGAGGTGTGTGCTGTAATTCCACTTGGATGACTCAAGTATGGGAAAGATAACAAACAATGCAGAGGAAAAAGGAAGTGTTAAGTTATCCCATCGCTACTGCTGTTTGCTTGTGTCTTTGAATGTCCTGAGACATGTTTAAAGAAAGTCAGCTTTGTACTTTGAAAGAAAAATAGTTTTATGTTACATTTTAGTGCCTGTGAGTTGTCTTTAAGTTTTATGAATTCCCTTTCTGTTCATTTGTTTGCTTATCAACTCTCTGGTGTGAACAAAGGAAGACTTTTCAAAACGGCCAGGAGAGATCTTCATGGACATATTTGTCATTAGTTATTCATGCTCTTGCTTTCTTGCCTAGAGCCTGCCAATGGATAAGAACTCACCCTCCTGAATATTGGTTAAGAGATGAGAAGTGAAGCAATTCTCTTTTAATCTTTGAAGTGCTTGCACTCTGATGAGTGGGTACAGATGAATGGGATTAGAGACAGAGCTATAGTCAGCATGACAGATAGGGTTATTTAAGGAGATGATGAACAAGGGCAGTTTTAAAAGAAATTTATAGGGAAAATATCAGATGGAAAGAAACAAGCAATACACTGCTACAGGCAGGAAGGGTAGGGACAAAGAAACCAATTATACTTCCATTTCAGGTGTCCATATATTGAAAGTGCATGCAAATATTAATTTGCCCACTTAACAGAATTCATTTCCACAGCTGTGAGCTCTGGTGTCATACTGTACAGAAGTAATTTTCTATGAATCTATTTACTACTATCGGTATGAAGCAAACCTTTTGAAGTAAGTTCTTCCATACTTGAAATGCTAATTAACAAATTACTATTTTAAGTCCTATGCATCTGTGATTACTGTGCTCCATGCAAACTGTACTTACTGTCTCATGGCTGCTTTGAAAGGTAGGATATGCTAATGTTGGTACAAGCACATATTTTCTAATGTGACAGCCTTAGAAAGAAATTAAATTAATTAATTGTTCTCTAAATAAATGTTTTGCTTGCTTAGGGAAGGCTTTTAAATTTTTGAGTGCTTGGTTAGCTTAGTCACAGGTATATAGAAAGTAAATGTTCCTTTAAAAATGGCTTTCAACAGGTAATGCCCGTGGATTCTCTGCAAGATAGGAAATACTTAGAAATTATTCAGCTTATTTCTTGTGTGATGTGCAGAGCCTCCTAAGAAGACAAAGTAAGCAGATCACCTACAATTCAAGTTGTTCTGTGTGTCTTTATATGTGGCCCTGAACTATGCTTAAAACTTGTGGCTAGCTGTGACAGTAAAAGTTTACTGGCAGAGCCCTTGTAACCCTGTAAGAGTCAGTCTGTGCCAGAAGGGTGTTCTTTGAATCTATTCCTTAACTGAAGTAGGTAATGGAAGTGTTCATGGAATTGGAGCATTTATAGTAGGGCTTTTGTTGCTACAGGGAACATAAATGTGGAGTGCTGTAGGAATGGTACCCACCACTGATGCTTCTAGGCCAAAAAAAAAAAAAAAAAAAAGGCGTAAAGAATTTAATTGCTCATCTTACGCTCTTGAAGCTATTTTAATAGTGAATACATACCCCACATTGCACTGCCTATGCTAGATCTTTTTCAACAGTAAAGCAGTGAATTCAGAGTGATCTTTTCCAACCCAGTTGCAGTAGGTATTCTTGAAGTGCTTAGCCCTTCCTTAAAATACTTGGGTTTCATTCAGTACTGAGTGATACAGGCTAATTTTCAAGGAGATTTAAGCATTCAACATCTACCCACAATAGGAACTTCAAATAGTCTAATTACACAAAATAATTTAGGGACATTAGTACAATGTTTGAGGGTTTTTTTAGCAAGATGTAAAAATGAAGGTGATTTCTTAAAAATGGAAGCCATGTGAGAGAGAAACTAGATCTTCCGTCTTCCATTCATGTGTCTGGGAGGCAAAGTGTCCAGGTGCTGAGAATCATAAGATTATTTTCTTCCAGGTGCTATGCTAACCTTACCTAATTTGTAGAACCTAATGAAGCAAATAAAGAGAGCAACTGTGAAAAGGTTTTGCTGGCAGTCCAATCTCAAGAAAAAGAAAGAAAAAAAAAAAAACCAAACAGAAGGAAAACCTGTATAGGATCTGGGAAAAGAAGATGCATCTATTAACTAGTCAATTGCTATTAACTGATCACAACACCAGGGAAGTGATTTGAAAACTTAGAAATGAGGATGAAATAACTTCAGCCATGGCTTCTCAACTTAGCATTTAGAAGTCTGCTTCATGCAGTGGCTGGCACGAAATTGTGTTTTCTATTAATTTTGAATATTGTATAAGAGTCTTAAGAAATCTGAGGTTTGACGATTGTTGCTGAAGATGGAAAGGCCAGGTCCAATTGTTTGTACAAGTAATGAATTAAGATAAGGTTTTGGAATTTTCGCCAAGAAGTTCCTCTCACGAGATCATCAGCTCAGGCACACCATTGAAAAAATGCATCCCTTTCCTCCTTGGCATCGAGTGACCCACTATGAAGTGGAGTCAGTCTGCGTAGTACAGGATCTCATCCAATGGAATGTGAAGTGAAATACACTCTGGATCTGAGGATCCAGGAAGAGTTCTCAAGCTTTGGTGCTGCACGTTTCACATCAGCTAAGGACTGATGTTTCAGGCCTAAATCTGGGTTTTCTTCTATTTGTTTTTGACTCATCTGATCCTTTCTGCCTTGTTGGGTTTGGGGACTTTATTCTGTTACTAGCTCTCCCCAAGAGTTCTTAACTGTTTTTTTTAGATGTACTAGAAGATTTCCATATGATAGAAAGCATGTCTTAGTGTCAAGAATGTGTTTATATACAGTGGCAGCACTGTAGTTATGAGTTAGATACTACTTTAATCAGTAAACTCAAGGCATAAACCTAGTACAAGCCTTTTGGAAGACTGTTATTTTTGCCAAATGAAAGCACGTTAATCGGGATGCTTCAAGAGTGCAGGCAGGCATAGGTGACTTCTCTTGCAGTGTAACAGTCAGCCAGCAACGCATTGTTAGACAAGGCTTCTGCGTTTTCTGAAACTGGGTCTTAGGAGCTGCATCTCAGGCTATTTAGCTGCTCCACCTTGTGGACAGAGATCGTTCGGTTCTGCAGCAACGTGTCTTCAGACAGAATGGAATAAAACAGAGCCAGGACCTGCCTCAGGGGCTCTTTTGTAGTTATTAACAGAAAATGAGATGCTTCCTGCTTCCTTGTGAAAAACATAAAGTGTCCTAGTTGTCATTTCAGTGGGGTGGATTGTATCTGCCTTGTATGTCTTCATAAATGATGGCAGAAAATAAAAAACCCTCTATATTTTGCTTTTTTTTGATTCTGTCTTGAAACAAGGAAAAGTGTAATTTAAAATCACTGAGATATTTGGTCTTCTGAAGCATTTAACAATACAGCTAGGACTTCATAATTTCATGGCATCTGGGCCTCAAGCACCCTCGCTAGCCAGACCCAAGAAGATGCTGAGAAGAGTTCCTGCAGTTCTTCACGGGTTTAGCTGTATGGTGGGTTAGTGGGTCAATGTCCTGGTTCTAGTCAGGGGGAAGGGCATTGATCACACCCAGCTGGGAAGCCAGCAGTATCTACTGCGTGTGCAACAGCCCTGTGAATGTGAGAGAGCTGATTGGCATATGACATTTCCAGCACTCAAAATATTCATCTTCTGTCTGAACGAAAAACGTGATGTTCCTGAAGTGATTTCAGTTACTGGAAAATGTGTTCATAAAATCCTGTTTATTCTTGTGGGAGTCTGATTTCCATGGTATATTTTGATACATTTGTCCCCAGATATTTATTTTTTTTTTGTGACTTTGTTAGCAGTTCTGTGATAAGCATCATAGAGAAACTGTCAGGGGTGGTTGGCTTTTGGTTAAAAATTTTGTTTATTGCTGATAGAATGTGGTCTGTTTTTTCACATGACTAAATCTTAGTCTCCTGGAAGAATGTATTAGGAAAACTGTATCCCCAGGTTGCGGACCACTGTTGTAGTTACAAGCTGGACCTTGCTGCACTTTTGGTCTTGGTCATCTCTGTGAAGAAGCCCAGTCACATCCATTTTTGGTGCAGATGACAGGATCTGACACTGTTGAATACATCACGTGGTTGGGGCTGGATGTTCCTGATGCTGATGGGAAGTGGTAGTTCCCTCTCTGCTGCACTCCTCCTCTCCATCTCCTTCCTGCTTCCTTTGTTGCAAGAGCAGCTGCTTATAGGTAGCCTTGCCATTTAAGAAGCTGAAATAAAAACATTGTTTCTGACCTTGATCAGAAACTGAATGTCCTGGAACAGCTTGCTTGTGGGAAATTCCTACTCCAGAAGTAAAGGTAAAACAATATTTCCTAAATACTGGAATTTTGTTGCCCACTGCATGGTGGTCTGCTACCATGGCTAGCAGAGCCACAACTGCAACCATTTAAATTATATAGCAAGCATGATAGAGCAGCATGTAGTAAAGCCTTTGAGTACTGCTGCAGCAGTAGAGAAGAAGGTATGGAATTATTCCTCATGCAGAATAAATGGGGGACTGTGAAAAATGGAGTAATAGTACAGTTCTGAAAAGCAAACCCAGTGCTTTAGTGTAGTACCTTGCTGCCACATTGGCCGGGTACAAGTCAGTCTCCTCAATACTGAATTAGTATCTGATACATATACAATCCAGAGCAGACTATAAAAGTTGCTGATAATTATTTGGTAGGGCGAGTCTTCCATACTTTTTTATTTGCACTTTATGGTTTCCATATGAATCTGGACACAATGCTTCAGTGCAGTCTTGGATCATTTTTCATTAAAACACAAAACAACAAAAAACCCAAACCAACAGAAACACACACGCCACCCCCCAAAAAAAAACCCAAACCAAAACCAATAACAAACCCCAGAAAAACCCCAAACAGGATATAGTTCTTTCTCACCTCTGCCTTACTGGCTAAACATGCACACACAGGTGTATCGTCCAATAAAGAAAGCATGATTTTGACACAGCAGTTAATTGTACTGATTTCCTTTTCAGGTTTTTTCAAACAGTATATTTATAAGTGGGACTTGACAGTGTTGAAAAAATCTTCACTGGTTTAATAGAAGCAGAGAAGTATTTAAAAATAAAATAGTGATCCTTCTGGTGAGAAAACGTTCAGAAACTTTGGCATATTATTTCAATATCAGAGTTTACATGGTAAAGGTATTACGTCAGGTACTTTTTTATTGAGTTTGTACATAACAAAGTAAATATTTGCAAGTATGTGAAGGAAAATTACCATCCTAAAAACAGAAGAGGAGGAGGTAACATCACAGAGTGTTTCCAACGGTGAGTTCATATGCGTATGGCTGTGCTATTTGCTTTATTGTGGTTTTGGGGGAGCTTCTGGCTGCACTGCATATCTGCCCATTCCACATCATGTCAAAGCAAGCTGTGGTCACAGCATCCCTGTCTGCCCCTCCTCAATGGCAGACCGGCAGGTTCATCAGTAACTGAGTGGAGCATCTCTTACTCCTTAGCTTTTATTGAAAGTGCACTGTGTTAAGAAGATATCCTTGACTCCCAGATGCACCTCCAACCATATCAGACCAAAGCAAGATGATAATTTTGTCCTAACTAGCTCTTCTGCAGGTTCAGAGTTTGCAGGAGGTGAAATGTAGCCCCTGTGTCACTGCTGTCCTGAAGCATGGTGAGCCCTGGGGTGGGACAGATTATGCTGTGCTCCTGGGATGGTAACTCGCAGGGATGCCTCCAAAAAGCCTCTGAGATGAGTGAGTCTAAGGGAGAGCTCACACTGGCTAACTCAGCTGCTAAGCTTGTTGGCATTTTTTTCCACTTAGTAGAAAGGTCTGTGAGAAGCAGGAAGAGCTTTTTTCTGCTTCTTAAATGCTTTGTTGATGGGGTAGCTCTTCTGTTAGTCATGACTCTTAAATATAAAGACTCTGCCTTTTTTGGAAGGCATCTTTCTTCTCCCGTTGCTGTGCAAGAGCAGCCATGGAAGACACAGACAGGGCTTGCTGTGTCTCAAAGCTGTATTAGCATTTGCCCTTATTTCTGTACGTAAATCCTTTGTATTTCTCAATTGTCTCAGACAATTGCTAGCAGCATTCTGGGAGTGTCTGTATTTGTTTTCCCATGCTGCCAATTGCCATGATAGGGTTCTTTTTATAAAGCCAAAGTGGAGCTAAAGACACCAAAAGAGCTGTTACCTAGAGAGGCAATGCTGGCTGGGGGTTTATTGAGTTAGGGAGACTTGGGAATAGAGATACTGATCTTTGAGCTGTAGGGTGATCTCATCTACCTGGACTTCCGCTTCTTTCACCAGCAACTGTTCCTATTTTCTGTTGAGGCATCTTGTTCTTTAGGACAAAGTCTGTTTTTCACTTGTGGACAGTCCCATGGGATCTCAGTTTCAGTAAGGATGCATCAATATTCCAGAAATGCAGCTGATAATTGTTGAAAACCTCCTGTTTAACATGGTGCCACGATAAAGTGAGAGGTAATAAACCCACATTTCCATTATTTGCAGAGCTATTTGTCTTTCTTCTAATTAGTGGAAAAAAGGAGGAAGAACTTCAAAACAGAGACAAGAAAACCATCTGAATTAATTTTCTTGAGGGGGAAAGAAACGTATGGAGTTGCCCAGAAAAGGACTTGGAGGTTATCTCTGAGCATTGATCATATTGAGCTTTCCAGACAGCTCTCCTGTTCCCTCTGGGCGGCGATAAACCTTTGAGCTCAGCTCTCCTTTCAGCAGCCTGTTCCCAGCTCCACTGCTCTGCTTTCATCCACCCAAACGCAGAGGAAACAGGACAAACTGGGGGCCCATGCAGAAAACCTGTGCTTGCAGAGCTGCTAAACCACATTCAAGATGATTGTTTGGCTGCTGTTCCAGCCCCACTTTGCACTGGGTGGTGCAAAAGAGGACCCAGAGCACAACTTCTCCACGGACTGGACCTCACACCTGCTCGTTCTCCTTTTCCTTGTTCCTGCCTAGTGCAGCAGGTGAACTTGCTGAGGAGGAAGAGAGTTATGAAAAAGATGGATTTAATGCTGTAAACTGGGTGAGGCTGATTGGTAAATACCTTTTGCTGTAGTTATCTGACTGCACTTGTAATATTGAGCCATGGAATTGCCAAAAAGGAATGTGAAGTTTTCTGCTTTTCTACCTGGAACATCCTACCTTGGGCCATTGGAGGCCTCTTGGATGTTTTGTAGGAGAACAGGAAGAGGTAAGGAATGACACTTGCAGCTTTCAGACTGGGGAAAAGCTCGCAGCAACTGCAAAATTACTTTTGGTGTAAAATCTTAATTCCAATTCAAGAAAAGGCATCCCACCATGTTGTGTTCATTTCCCTTTCCCTGACACTGCCAATAATGTTTTTAGGAGTTTCCTTCGTGACACTGTACAACGATCATGGTTCCTGGCAAGGGTACTTGGTAGTCTGTCCTCCTTCCAGCCATGAGCGTTGATGTATATTGCATCTGTTCTGGAAATATGGACGTAAATACAAGCCATATTTTTGCATGAGCAATGGTGTGTATTATTGACGACTGTTTAAGAAAATGAAAAATCTGTTTGTAATAAGTATCGTAATAGGTTTGTTATAACTCTGATGGTCTGAGAATTTAAATTGGTCAAGTTTGGGGGAAGGAAAGGCAACAGCTTCTATTAGACCATCTGACACAGAGGGAGATGTGCTTTGGAACATGTGAGTCCATCTTGAGGCCAGTTATAACAGCAGTCAGAAATCAGATCTGCTCTTAATTTTCTCCAGGTGACTCTGTTTTTTGCCTGAGCTGCTCATGGGTGGGTTTGTTTTGTTTTGTTTTTCCTTCAGAAGGCTAATGAGTGCACAGCAGCTATCTTGGTCTAAAATGCAAGGGAGGACAAGTTCTCAGCAGATTTTTACCGATGTGTAAGGAGGAAGGGTAAATGTTGTGCTCTTTCGTGGTTCAGCTTTTGGTAAAACCACAATGCTCTATTTAAAAGTGGATTTTAATGACAGAAAGTGAACATAAGTTCATTATCTCAGTGCTGTGTGTGGAAAAAAAAAATAAAAGCAACCAAGTGAATGGTGATAAAACACGCCTCCCCGTTCAGCAATTTAGGGCATTATGCAATGGACAGAGGGGCTGCATTTCAAACATGCCTGAAAACTCATCCTTTATTTAGGGTCTCTTCTGCTCAACCTTGACTAGACAGACTTCTTATTCAGGGAAAGGGATTAATTTACAGCTAGAAGACACCTTTATGCCATATGATACTGTTCTTTTTTGTTATTAGGGTGACTGCTCAGAACATTTGTGTAATCCAGTTCCAATCAATATTCCCTGTTGGATACATTAGAGGAGTCAAGACAAAAATGTATTTTTGTGAATGCCTTGCGGCTGTGGCTATAACAGTTGTCACTGGCTTAAAGTTACATTAAAACTGATGTGCCCTTGTTGGTATTATTAATTTGGAAGAAGTAAAACAAGTGATGGGAAATGAGCTCAGTCTTTGTGCAGGCAGACTTTTAAAACAGAAGACAAAGAAGGATTTGTGGAAAGAAAAAATAGGAAAGGAAACATCGAGGGGTAAATGTTTTCTCCTATATTATCCCTCGCCATGGTTGAAATGAGAGCAGTGTAAGAGCGATAGCCTTGGCAGGTATTTCTCCTGGCTGCCAAGCAGATTTCACTGACCGTGATCAAAATATTTTCTCCAATAAAAACCGGTCTGCATTTAAATCAGGGAAGTTTGATTACAGTGTTCAGGCTTGTGTTGCCTGATGTTATTCTGAATTCCTCCAAGGCTTTACTGTACTGATATAGAAGATACTTGGACAAATCATCTGTCAAATATAAAAGATGTGATTCATCCAATAAAGGCATATTTCTATCAGTTTTGAACTTGCAAAATTAGTTTGCAGAAGACCTTTCAAATAGCCCTTAGGGGGAGAATACAATACTGCCTAACTCATTGATCTAGCACTTTGGGGCCTCAGCCAGCCAGTCAGTTTTGCCACAGTGAGTTTAAAAAAAAAAATAATTGACAGGCTGGTTTTCTTTGAAATAGATAAATTAAAGAGGCATTTTTGATTTTTGACATTTTCAGTTGGAAGTTGTTTACTGTGTAAACCAGACATTCCAGGATACCTGTAAGTCTGTAGAGCTACCATAACTCCTGTAGCAATGTAAATCAGAGGGCTACAGATAGCTGGTGGCCTGACTCTGTTGTACCTACAGCTAGCCTGCAGAGCCGTGTCAGGCAGCAGTTCCCATCGTGTCTGTCTTTTCTCAAGATGAAGAGATGGTGTCCCTAGAAATGCTGAAAATTGGCTGCAGCCTGTTGTCTGGAGGCTGAGGTACCCTGGCTGGAAATGGGAAGTAGCATTAAATTCTGTCTTTGTTCAATGCCCACAAGGTGGCACTTGTCATCTTTTTACCTCTCTGAGGTTAAATTTTTATGCTTGTAGCAACGGTAAGAAATAATTTTAGAGGTTTTGAAACTTTTCTTGAACAGTGAGCTAACTGTGCTTTCATGGGAGGGGTATTTCCTACCCCTTCATTAAACTACAGGCAAGAGAAAAAGGACAACAGCTGTGTTTTGCTTGTTATCATCGCATATATGAAAATTCCAGCTTAAAATGAAAAAATGCATTTTAATTTTTTTGTAATGGAGGATTTAAAAAATATTTATTTGTCATCACTCATATAGTCATATGCCACTGCTTATCTGGTGAAGAGGAGGAAAAATGAGTACTTGCTTCCCTTGCATTGGTTAAAGGAAAATCTAGAAACAGAACATTTGCAAACTGGTCTAATCACTTACAAGATGAGTTCATTTAAAGGCAGCAGTGCCTGTGATAGGCCAAATATTACTCATTAAGATTTTCCCATCATTCATAAAGAGGCAGTAATAACAGACCTGCTAATAAAAGGCATTGAACTCTAGCTGGTTTCAGTGGGGGTGTCATTCAACCCCATTAGAAGCATTCCCACAGAATTTATTGCTGCCAGGTCAGACATTTATAGAAACCAGGACGGTAGTGTGATCTTTTTTCCCCCCTCAAGATGCAATTATTCAGAGCATGCCCTTCTTTAAACCCCTTCACTTTTGCTGAGAGTGCTTCTGTGTCTCTCACTTGGTCACGTCACAGAAATGGCAGTAGCCCTTGTAGCTTTCTGTAGCATCATTCACACTAGCTTTCTCTTAATCATTTTTACTCCGGTATTAATTAGAAACCTAATTGTACTTGTCTGGAGTGGTAAAGGCAAAATGTGAGGATGAAAGAGCAGAGAAAAATAAGTTTTGTCCCTTTAAAAAGTTCCTGGGGCACGGTGTGTGTGATGTAGTGCCATCTTGCAGCCAAAGGGATGCTTTTGTTATTGATGCCTGTTTTCACTCATTTGTCTCTTTCCCTTAGATTGTATTGTACTCTTGTTCTCCTCCCAGGTGGGAATGACTTTTGAAAATATGAAGAAAGTACACTCAGCTGTTGTCTTGCTTAAATAACGCAAACAGTTTAATTTTAAAAGTCCAAAGCTGACCACGTGCATGGGATTTTATGGGCTTTAAGAGTATAGCTACTTGTGCCAAAGGTCAAGGCAAAGGAATAAAACTTTGCATAAGGAGAGTTGTCACTGGTGACTGTCCCTTCTGCCCATGGGCCTGGGGACATCCCTGTGGATGGATGGCCTCAGTGGTGAAACGACTTCCTCCTGTGCCAGCTTCACCAGGGCTAACCTGAAAACACTTGGGTGTGGTTGAGCAGGGTGCCTGCAAGTTGCCATCCCCTGGCAGGAGGCAACCATGTAAGCTGGTGATAGCTCCTTTCTGAACCTAGAGGCCATTTGTTTCTGTGATCGGACTGGGCTTTAGTTTAACACTTAACAGCTCCCCCACTCCAGATCCCCACCAGGGTGGGTTGTGTTGGTAGCACAGTGGGCTCAGAGCAGGGGATCCTCCGTGGGGAGGGTTAGCTGTCCACACGCAGCCAGGACACGTGCCAAGCTCTTACATCTGCCTGCATGCTAAAGCAGGTGCCTGTCTGGCATCTTTTCTCCACCTGGAGAAGGTGGAGAAAATAGATGGTGGTTTATCTGGAAGCTTTTGCACTGAAGCTCTTTACAGTAATGGTGTCTGCCTGCCTGAGGAAGAGCCTTAACATGTCTAAAAGTTTACTTTTTTTTCTTAATTCAAAGGAAATCACATGCCAAGGATAACATTAAAGTAGCATCAAAGATGGAATAGCAGCCTAGAAATATCAGTCGTTGTTGCTGAGTGTCATACAGTATATTTTATATTCAGGAATTGGGAGAAAATGTGGTGCTCACTGCCTGGAGTGTTCTTAGCCCTGCAGAGATCTTCCCATAAACAAGGGAAGTTTTGTGATGCCCTAGTTGTGAAAACTACACGTTTTCCGTATGGGCCCAGGACATGTGTGCATCAAGTTCTTGTCATTAATTTCTTTGTTTTTAGGGACTAGTAGAGCAACATTACTTTTGGATTATTTATTCAGTCATTTTTAAACCTCAACATTTTCTGCAAATTAATAATAGTTTTTATTTAAGAGAAAGGGACCATAGCAAAAAGTTGCCTAACGTCTCTTAAAAGTGTGCTGTAAGCCCATGTGAGAAATAATTTGTTACCCCTGTGCTATGGAAGGGCGAAGAGAATCGTTTCCATTTTTATGTTCATGTGCAGGACCCAAATACTGAAGAAGTGTTTGTTCCTAAGAAAACATTTCATGCAAGGCAATAAAGGTTGACCGCAGCTTTCCCTCTTGTTTACCGAGCACGTCTGAGATGAACTTCGCTGCAGGCTTTGGCAGCAGTGTCGGTGGTACCCTGCTTGCCAGGGTAGGGATGGGTTGGTTTCCACAGAACCCCATGTGACAGGCAGGTAGCCATGCCCAGCACTTGCTCTTTGCACCAAGACTCTGCCTGCCACCCCATTACAGACCATCGTTGAACTTACCAGGTGCTGATAGCAAAGGTGTAGCAGAGGGATTGAAAGAGGCTTTGTGGGGAAAAAAGGTGGATCCCAAGGTCTCATCTAGGAATGCTAAAGGACCTTTGGTGTGTGCCTTTCCTTCTTGAGTACACACAGAATATACAGGGATATGCTGTCTGTTCTCTGCATTCTCGGCCCTGCTGCTCCCTCTCCAGAAGATGCCTGCTATCGCCTTCCCCTGCTCTTGCTGCCGGCTGTGCACGGGCTTCTGCAAAACGCTTCCAGTGCTGCTGGGTGCTGCCACAGCCGGCGATCAGCTTCTCGTATTTACCTTGAAACCATGGTGTTGTAGCCCATCTGCTTTACTGCTGCTGCCTAGGGCAGTGGCTGCATTCATCCTTTAATTACCTTAATGCTGTTTGAGTTTTATTTTGGTTGGAGTGCATAAAAGCCCTAACTGCTAGGGCCTGCTTGGCTGCTACTTAAGACATTTTGTGCTAGCTTGAGCTTAGTTACTGAAATGCTGATGGCGCTTGTACTCTGAAAAACAGAGATGAAATGTCATTTTCTGTTGTGATGGTTTTGTGGTTTGAGAATCTCACCAGCAAATAAATTATAGCTTTGTTTCTGTAAGTTGAGAGATTTTTTTATATGCATCCTTTGGGCTTAGAGAAGGTGCTAATAAGAAAGATTCTGAGGCTGAGGAGGAATTTTCTGGAGGTTGTTTTTTGGGCACAAAAAGGAGTCTGTTGTATGGGTCAGCAAACGGCCACGTCTGCTTGTCATGTGTCTCTCCATGAGTTAAATTTTGACACATGCTGCTGCCAAACAAAGCAAGATTAGTCTCTTAAACCACATGCTAATGCTTACTGGTTAGTGCCTAGGCCGTGGCTTACAGAAGAATGTTTTATACTTCATTGCATCTTTTCATATTTATGACACACACCATTTTTTGGTCCTAGATCCGTTCAAAACCCATGAAATTAGATTTTCTTCTCCTGGTTATGTTGATGCTTGGTCCACATGGTTAAGAACTGGCCACTTGCACAAGGTTCACTACCTGAGGCCTCACCTGTATTCAATAGGGATATTGCCAAATAAAATCAAAGTCTGGGGCAAGATGTGCTGTGTCCACTCCATTATTTCCTCCCAGACAGTACTAAACTTATCTCCAGCATGATGTTACAGATCATCATGCTGCAGGGAATGACGTACAGTAAAAGAAAAATAAAACTGAATTCTCTACAGGAAACCTCACAGTATGCCCTAATTTGCTCTATGGGGTTACCATACGTAGTTACGCTGCTGCTGCTGTACCATAGAGCTGGCTGATCTTCAGTGGGGAGAAAGAAAGAA
Source organism: Falco biarmicus (assembly GCF_023638135.1). Classification (NCBI taxonomy): domain Eukaryota; kingdom Metazoa; phylum Chordata; class Aves; order Falconiformes; family Falconidae; genus Falco; species Falco biarmicus. The sequence continues at coordinate 20,120,550 of NC_079295.1, forward strand.
CCATTCCAAGCAGAGGTAAATATTTCTATTCTTTCTGTAAAAGGAATACGCGGAGCCAAGCAGTCTAAACAGTTTGAGGCAATAGTAACAGTTTAAATCTGCAGTTAAAATGTACGCTCTGAAAGTACTACAGTTGTCCAGATTTATATAAGGGATAAAATGGAAGTGGGTAAGAAAGAAGGAAAATAACCAAGTAAAATGCTACATTGTATTGTCATAATTAGTCACATTTGTGTTTATGGAAAAATCTGAGATGCTGTCCCAGCATTTCTGTCTGTATATGAACTTCTAAATGGCTGTGTGATTGTCTGTTGGCAGAAGCTCTTTTCTGTGCAAGGGTGTATTTCTGACAATCACTCAGTGCTTTTCACTTCTTAATTGCACATGTTTCATGCCCAAGATGCATAGTTTCCTTTCTCTGCCCCCCCCCCCCCCCCCCATTAGTGTGCTTAAAGGAGGGCACACTGAGCCAAGAAAGCAGCGCTCCTGCCCCACTGTGACATTTCTGCCTGTAAAGGGGCTGTTGCCAGAAGCTGCCTGTTGTGCTGTTCTGGGCATTGCTGCCTCTGTTTTCTCTGTGTTTAGGCAGATTTCAAGGAAGCCTTGAGTAGAGATGAGATGGCTTGAGAATAAGAAGCTGAACAGATAGAGTGGGCTGGGTAGGTGGGTCCTAGCAGGACAGCAGTGGGGAGCAAACCAAAGTATTGCTCAAGATGAGGGGGGAGGTCTTGTGTGCAGATGAAGATTGCTAAGGCTGGGGGAAGGCAAAGTCCTGGAAAAGAGAGGAGCAGAGTGTGTTTGGGAGGAAAGAAGATAGTGGCAGGAAAGTGCTGAGAATTCTTTAATAGTTAGGGATCATCCCTGTCCTTGTCCACTGGGGAGAGAGAGGGAGATGGGCTGGCAAACCTGTCACATAGGGTATGTAAAGATACGTAGGTCCATGCCTGAACTAGAGGTGCTAGCTGTTACAGGTCTGTGATAAGAGCTTGCTTCAAAGACAAGTTTGATTTTGCTATGGGTTCAAGAGCAAAAACTGATTCTGTGGGGTAAAGGACTGTAAATGTGTATTTTCATGTGTCCTGCAGCATTGTTTCCCCCATCCCCTAACTTTGCATATAGCTTTGAGTCCCAGTGGGATTTCAAGTGATGTATCACTTTAAGATATTCTTACTCTTTCCACATACGTATTTATACTATGACAGGTCTATTTAGAAGCTTGAAAGTACAGATTTTGGGCAGACAGCCGTTTCTTTTCTGACCTATTCCAGGCTGGAAAATTATTAGATATCAGTATGGATTCAGGGTAGAGAATTTTAAGTCGTCCCGTTATATTATGTAAAAACAAAATCTTATACATATATCCTTCTAATCAGAACAAAAATCTGAAGAATTAAAAAAAATCACCACCTGTCATTACTTGGGATAATGGGAAATGATCAAATGTTTTCACTTTTAAAGGTTAGGAAGACTATTCGGCACCAGTATCTGTCAGCTTGAAACTGGTCTCAGTTTGAAATTGCAATTTATGTATGTGGACAGTGTGTCTGATCTAAAATGTCCTTGCTGATGAATGTGCCCTCATGCTGACAAAAGTCTTACTAGTGCTGGCAGGATCACATCTGGGCAGAGCTGGTAGCATCAGTTTATGCATTCATGTTTTCTGCTGTAGACCTTTGGAGAGGAGCAGCTTTAAGCTGAATTGCATCTCACTTAAGGCAGAAAATACAGTTAAGATAAAACACGATGCACAGCTTGTAGAAAACGATTTTATTTTATCATGGAAACATTTAGCAGAGCTGAGATACTGTGCTGATGGGAGCTATAGAAAAATCTGAGAACTGACAGCGTAGAGTTTATGGCGTTAATTAGAAAGTGGTGCAGCGTTAGTGAGAAAATGTATGCATTTTCTCTGGGTTTTTTTATCATGCCTTAAAGTGCTTTTCGGGTGCTTTGGATGCCTAATTGGAGATGCTGTTCATGAAAGCTTGCACTATCTGAAAATCAAGCCCTTTTCCTAATAACACATTTCAAAAAACTGACGATGTGTTAAATGGGACCACATCAATTAATCTTTAAAAACAGGTAACTAACAGACCGGCCTGATGTCTGTGTTGATTCTGGTTTTTTCCTTTGTTCAGTGGGGTGGTTTAGTAATAGAAACATTCTTGCACAGAAACAAACACTGTAGACCTTCTGCTTCATCGTTACTGTGCTGTACTTGCTGCTACAATATTTTATATCAGATAACTTTTTTTTTTAAATTACAATAGAAATGACCTTTTGTTTTTTCATTACCGCATGTGGGATGGCCGGAGGGTATTCTCACACTGTAAAGGCAATAAAGCTCACCGACAGGTTTTCTAACAAAATCCTTGTGCACAGCTGCATAACATAAATCATTCCTTCCAATTTCTGAATGTTAAATGTTTGTTGTATGAAAGTTACTGCTGTTCTTGCCTGACTTTAACAAGGTTTGGGGTTTTTTGTTTGGCACAAGTATTGTTGCTTTTCAGTTTTATAATCATGCTGCCCTTAGTTGTAACAATTATATGGCTTGAGTGTGAGCAAGTATAGCTTAGACTGCCAAGATACTTGTATTTTCATAACAGTCAGCTCGTATTTTACAAATATAGTGTGTTGTCCTTTACTTAAATTATTTATTTGTAAATTCAACTGGTGGATATATTGCCAACAAACAGACTATAGCAAAAGAAAATTCCGCTAGTGGGCTAAGAGTTGCCTTCTGGGACTAAACCCATTATTTTTACTTGCAAGTTTTGCCCCTTTTCCATGCGACATTGCAGTGCAAAGGGATCATGTTACAATGCTTCTGGAATGAATCGACTTGCACTGCCTTAATTAAATGTATCAAAGTAGGAACAAATAACTATGGCTGCATCTGTTGCTGCTGATTTTCTTTCCCTGCTGTAGTACAGTGCGGGCCACTGAAGGTCTCTGTGTAGGTTCGAGGTGCTCTGGCTGATCCCTAGGATGTGGTAGCACATCTGCAGGACCTTGCAAAGATCGAAATCCATCATATTCTGGGGGATGGCAGTTTGACCAAGTGCCGCCTTAATAATAAAATCATAATAAATTGTATGTATAAACCCCACTGCCACCAAAGTAGTCTGTAAGGACTGCACCCTCTTCCTGTGTAGCACTAAAGTGCAGGGTTAAAAATTGAGCAAAATGATAGCTCAGGCAGGGCAGAGAGTATGCTGGGTGGGTCTGGGGAGGGTCTGGGCCAATTAAACTGGAAAATATCTTACTCCACTAAGCTCTAATTTAGAGATATTTTGACATGACTGTAGGTGGGAGAGATGAACTATAGCAAATATCTGAAGAAAGCAGATTGCTTTTCCTAAGGGGAGGCAAAGCAAAATCCTTTCCCAGCTTCAGGTGCAGTTTTGGAGGCCTTAAGGACTCTCAGGTGGAGATACCACTCAGGCCAAAATTCAAGCAACAAGTTCCCAGGTTGCTTGATCTTTACGTAACCTATAATAAAACCTAGAAATTAAGGGTTTGTTGAACGCAGCAGGTAGTTCCACTGAGCAGACAATTGCAAACGGAGCTCAGAAATGAATGCTGCAGTGAGAAGAGGCTTCAAACAGTAAGGCTGGCTGCCTGGCTGAATGGTTGTCTCAATTTGTGACCCTGTGGTGTAATGAGCACTGAGCAACTCCCACCAGCTCCAAGGCAGATAAGCACAGCATCTTGCAGAAAACCTCAGTAACCTGTAGCACCAATGCTAAAGCTGGTCAGAGTGGTAAAAACAGTGGATCAGAGACGAAGTTTGCAACAGAGCCCTGAGCTCAGGTTGTCAGGTCAGTTGTCAGCAAATCATAAGGGTGACAGAACTTAGAAAACATTGAGCTTTTTTTCTTTTTAGTGTTATTTGAGAATTAAAAGTTGGAATTGGAAGTATGCTGGTACTTTTAATACATACTGACAGCTTCCGAGTAGAGCTTGACTCAGTATGAAAGAAAACCTCCTTTTTTTCAAAATATTTCATAGTACTTACATGCTCTGATTTTATTTTAGGAGTTGTTAATTTCCCTCCAGAAGAGGAAAAAGCTAATGGCAGGAATAAATTGGATAAAAACTGATTTATGGGAATACAAATTGAGATTAAAAAGTATTTCTGGTAGAATTTAAAAGGCTACTTATGGATATATCCATAGTAAATAATATGCACACCCCCACCAGTATTTCAGCTTCTGATCTGCATGTTTGCCATTTTGCAAATGTATTTCTATAGTTTTTATTCTAGCTAGATAAAGACAATACCTTTTCATATTTTCAGTTTAAGTAAAAAGGGGGAACTTTTAACAGGTTCTTCTATATATTCTGTACTCTGAGAGTAAAAAATAATTTTAGAACATAGGTGCAATATTTATCTCAATAAATCTGCAAGTGCTTCTGCAGGGTTATATCTACATGCAATATTTATCTCAATAAGTCTGCAAGTGCTTCTGCAGGGTTATATCTACATTAAAACATTCCTACACAACATTAAGATTTGTCATTTTTCTTTCAGATACTGATGAATACAGACCACCTGTTTGGAAATCTTACTGTAAGTATCTCAATGGATTTGTTTGGGGGTTTTTTCCAAGTCAGAGCTGAAAAAGTTTCAGCTGGGTGCTTTAAGAGACTCGGGGGTTTTTTGATGAAAATGTGAGTTTAAGAAGCATCAAGGGTTTTATTTAGAGATAGGTGCAATTGTTTATCTTCAAGGACAAGTGGATGCTGATTATTTGGAGGAGTACATTTCTGCACCTTACTAACATAAGTGGTCCCGCTTCTGTGTGGGTCTGGCTTATATTGCTTTGCCTGCCTAGACCAGGGCTTATATAAACCCCATTCATACCTTAAAGTTGGTATCCTTACAAACTTTTAGGGCTCCTCTGCTCTAGTACCTTGTATCACTAGAGCTGAGACATGAGATGGTTTGAAAAACTCAAAATAAATAGTTTTTCCCCCAGAATTTGCTGATGTAGTAAAATGAGAACATTTGTTTGGCCTGGCGTGACAAATTTTTGGAGCCCTGACTAGAAGGGCCCAGTTTCCTACCAGCTGCTCGCCTGGGCTCTGCAGCTCTTCCACATGTGTGCCCTAGCTGAGAGGAAGCTGGCCTTGCAGGCTGCCTTAGCCAGGTGCACAGGGCAGTAGGCTGGATGTGTTGCCCACAGATTAGAGTGCCACTCCCTTGGGAACTTTGCAGCTTGCTGGTTTTCATTCCTAATTAACAAAACAAAACAAATCCATGTAAAGGGGTGGCCTGTTGTTTGGTAGTGCTGCTGGAGGTTCAGGGAGATTGAAGAGAACAGAAGGCAAATGGCACTGTAGCAAAGCATTATAGCTCCCACAGTGTTTCACCTCTAAATTCTCGTTCTTTGTAGACAGAAAGGTTAAGGTGCAAGATATTTTGAGACTTGAGGAGGCACAGCAAGAAAGAAGAGTCTTCTCTTAAAAGCAGATTTTGAAAGCAGAATGTTTGTGTGTTTAACACACTTAACAGTTTAGAGACATCAGACTTAATATTTGCATTTTCTTTTGTATATATTCCCAAACTTGGTGTCTTCAGGCTGGCTAAAGGGATTTGCTCAACCAACATATCACATGATGAAAATGTTCTCTAAAGACTGGGGAGATGTAGCACCTGAGAAAATGTAGTTATTTCAAAAAGGTTTAAATCCTGCAGTGGGAGATTCTTTTCAGTCTTTTGGGAGATTTTGGGTTGGTCTTAAAGGCTTAGTGAAAAGCAGGGTTAGAAAGAGAGTAAATTTAAGAAAACAGAACAAAGTATTTTTGTCAGCTAAAATATATGTAGTAGAATTAAACAAGCATTACAAAACCACCTCTTCTGTCACCTGAGCCAGTCTTCTGTTAATGGCTCACAGAGGTCAGTTGTTTCTGTTCTGTCCCTGCCATTGCCAACCTGATGCATTCAAAAATCACAGTTAGGCCTTAAAACTCATAAATCAGCCTTCTTGTTTGGGTTTGGTTTCCAGCTTTTGAGTTGTTAAAGTGATCAGATCTTCTGTCCAAGATGAACATCAGGTGACTTCTGTAAATGAGAACATGTCTCATCAGACATTTCAAACTGCTTAGGCTGAAAGAAAATAGTCAGATGCTGTGAAAATCATAGTAAAAATTACAGGTGTTGGCAAAACTGTGTACGCCTTAACAGTTTAGGAATGTCAGGGTCTCTTAAAATACATTTATGTTAATTAAAGAAAATAGAAAGACAATGTCTAAAAAAAGACTGAAGACTTGTAATCTGTCCAGCTTGAGTGTTTTCATCAGATAGATGACTTTGAACAGTTTTTAATAATTGCCAACATATGCAATTGCTGTCCTGTAACTGAGACAGCTGAGACCTTGGTCTGTTTGTGAACCTGGTGGCAAAGCCTGTCAGCGTCTTTTGAATCATCATTTGTTATACCAGTAGTTTGTCATATGCCAAGTCAGCCGCTTAATATTAGAGAATTTGCACACAGGATGATTTGAACAAGTGTTTTTCTTGCAGCAGAGGGCTGAAAGATAAAACTGAGACAGTTTGCTCCTTGGTGTTAACATCAGTAGTCATCACTGCAATACATTTTTGTTACTGATATCTGTGTATTTTGCTTCCTGTTGTAAGCATTAACAATGAATCACAGCTCTGTACCTTCTGAGAACTTGGGGAACTCTTCCTCTTTGTTTGGTTTATTCCGTGCCATAATTTATAACAGGGAGTTCCACTCCTCTAATACCAAATCTTTTGGCAGCTTGCCAGGAGCTGAAGGCTTGGGCAAGTCTGAATGTGTATGCACTCTCCTATGCCATCATGGTTTGCCATGGTGAACTCTTCCCATGGTTCAGAACTAAGTGCAGAGTCAAGGGGTTTGATTATGTTTCTGTCTCATGATGGATGAAAAGGAATGTCTTGTTTGACTTCCCTGGCAATAATTACAGCATGTAAACTGGTATTGAACAGTTTGAATTGCATACATCAGTTAGAGGAGGAGGAATAGGCATTCTGTTTTATAAATTAACTGGTCTACCTGCTATGTTTCTGACTGGAAGTGGAGAAAGGTACTGCCTTTTGAGAAGAAGAATTTCCTTCCAGAAAATCTTTTCAGCCTGGCTTGAAGTAAGGTGGGAAAGAGTTCTCAGTTTTTAGCTGATTTCTGCGGAGCATACTGACTGTGAGTCTCCACTGCTTTTCTGTGAAATTCAGAGAAATCCGTATTTGCTCTGTGAGTTTTATTTTTTTTCCTTTGAACTTCACTCTACAGTTCCCCGAATTAGGTATGGTCAAGGCCCAGTGCCATCAAGTATGACTTTTACAACAGAAGCTAGGAAACCTGTGTGCTAGAAAAATAAATGGCCATGCTATGCTTGAAACGAAAATTAGTGTTTTATATACTAGTGTGCTGTTCTTCATTACTTGCAAAAGTTGGGGTTTTTACAATACAGGATGGTAAGGACTGATTTTAGTAATGTCATGAAAAAAACATTGGGTTTTTTCATTTGGAACAAAGGGAGTGCATTTTTCCAGTTTATCTTATGATTGCTGTATCATTGGGCATCTTGCCATTTTCTCCATTCGCATGTAACTTCACACATAAGTACAGCATTTGTCAGTGGAAAACACAATCAAATGAGAAGTGTAATGAAGTCAAATCCTATTGGTTAAATCAATGCATGGTCTTATTGCCTAAGAAGGTGACTGACAGCACATGTTATTAGACCTTGGTGTTAGTACTAATGATTGAAACATAATTGAATTTTAAAAGATTACCATTCCAAATGTCTGTTTGATCAGCTCTACAGTACTGTTCAAGTACTAACTTAGCGTTGACAGCCTCATTTTGAAGGTGACTTGCCAAACCAAACTCTTACTGGGATAGAAGTCGAAAGTCACTCCTTTTGGTATTATATTAGAAAGCCTGTGCATTAGTACCATTAAATTTACAACTGGCTCCTAAGATTTATTCTGGCTTGATGAGGCTTATTTTTAAAAAAAGAAAAAAAGGGGGAGGGAAGATACTAGTAAGTGTATATCATTATTTGGGCTTTAACTGTTTTACTCTGCTACTCATCTCCCTGATGTCTTTAGATCTGCAAATGCAAAGGACATTTCGCTCTTTGTTAAGAAGGGTCATCACTGAGCAGTGTCAAAAACAGAGGGTTTGATTCTGCAAAGTTCTGAATGGTTCTTGTAAAGTCTTGGCATATTTCAGGTGACTGAGTGTGGATCCAGCATAATAGGATGGGACTCTATCTGCTTACTGAAGAAAGTGTGACAGCAGCCTGATTTGACATATAATAACATTTAATTTGCATTTATTATGATTCCTTTTCTGATCTGCTTGATAGAAACTTGACTGGTCTCACCTAGTTACTCCATAGTACATGATCAATTAATTGTAAAGACAAAAAATAATCCTAATTTGGGTAGCAACATTCTTTTTTCTGACTTGTAAGTAATTTTTGAGACCTTGATATATGTATACTTGAACTAAATCTTGCAGAAAGTCTTCTTTATTTAAACAGCAATATTAATGTTAAAATGCCTGACTTATACAATGCTTCTGTATTAATCAGAATTTAACTTCTGCCTTCTCCCAGTGTATCAATTGCAACAGGAAGCTCCCCATCCTAGAAGGATAACCTGCACTCGTGAGGTGGGTATTGTAAAGATTCAGTTCTATAGAGTCCAGTAATTCCAAGTCTATACTGTGTGGTGTCCAACCCAAGCATTTCATGCTGTGATTAGAGTAAGTAGCCTTGGGGGCACTGGTATCTGGAAATCTATTTGATCTAAAAATAGAGTTAAAAAGAATTTTGAGTATGGTGTGTATACATGAGAATAGTTTACTGGGGTTTGATTCTTAGATATATGGAAATATGCCTTTTCTCCCCCTTTTAGGGTCAGAAATCCACAGAAGCAAGAGCAGAGCTGAACAGTGGAGCTATGCACCCGTTTGTACATGCATCGCTGCTAAATGTGTGCAATAAATCAAGGGAGGGAAGACTGAAATGTCCCCTGGTGCTATTATTTGAGCTGTAGTACTTTAAGACTCATTAATACTAGTAGCTAAGCTATGCAGAGCCACAGATTTTAAGGATCCAAACAGTATCAATGGGATCCCATTGATATGCAGTGATACAGAAACGCCTGCTGGTGGGGTCAGTAGTTGAGGCAGACCCCAAATTGTTAGTGTGCCCTTAGCTGCCATCCAGCAGAGCAGCACCTCTCTGGAGCTGTGTTGCTGGAGGGTTTAACTGATACCAAACATCCATGCCAGCAAGATTTCACTTACAACTGCATCTCCCTTGCAGCTTCAGTTAGGAACCTGAAAACATTAATTTCAGTTTCAAAAATGCTAAAATGTTAGGCTTGACTTGTTAAGCAGTATTACAAAACACAGCTTTTACTGAATAACCACTGAAAGTTATTACATTGCTGCAATAAAACTTAAGCATTTTTATCATGTGCCAAGAGAAAGAAAATTAATCTTCGAAATGTATTAGTCACTTTGGCGTAGTATTGGATACAGAGGGACATAGCACTGTCAGGAACATTGCTAGCTTACAGCCTAGACCACAAGCAGTATTACTTACAGAATTAAACAGCCGTTTCCCTGTCATCATGTCAAATGCCCAATTGTGATTCTATGAAGTAGTCTCAGTTTTTAAAATAAAAAGTAGAGATTTAACAGAAGTGAAATACTGCATTTAGTGGAAGAACTCTTGTTTTCCTCTGTTAATTTGATAGATTTGTATTTTTATAAAAGGTATAGCTATGGCTGATCGCACTTAAGCAAGACATCATTATAGGAAAGAGCAATACATTAATTTTTCAAGAAGCATTGTAGCAAAAAGTTTTGTTTTAACCAGTGTTTCTACTCTTAATGAGGGTCCAGGCTGGAGTATTCTTGTTAAGGTTGCTGGGCAGATATCTTCTGTACATCAGGTAAGTTAAGGTGGACATTTGGAGGGAAGATCTAAGCTGTGAAAGAATTGGAGGCCATTTTCCAGGTTTTTGTTCCCATTGCAACATTATTAGGAAGGTTCCTTTCTATTTTGTGAATTTTCTATGATAGGGGTTTTCATTATATTAATATACAAAATATCTGAAGTCTTGTAGGAGCTTAGTCTTATAATACAGGTTTGTGATTGTACAGAGTGCTCACCTGGATAGGATGAAGTATTTTACTCCCTGCTTCCAATGGGTTGTGTTTATTGTTGTTAGGTACTGTTGAACAGTTGCTTTTTCCTTACTCTCCTCAAAAATATTTCACTGGCGGAAGAAGTGCTAGTATGTGTGTAAATATATTATACATATACGTACTGTAAAGCGTATGAGGGATATTTGGTAGGCTTCTGACACTGTTCATTGAGGTGCTGACATTATGCCTGTAAAATCATTGTAGGTTTTGTTGGCAGAGTCTTATCTCAGAGCCCTGCTATTGTTTACTCATATAGTGACAGACTTACAGTGTTGCTCATAAAGTTGCATAGCTCTTGTGATCAGTGACAATTCTTCAGTTTCTTTAATTAGATACTTTGAGAGCCTCAGGTGTGAATGTTTTAATTCTTAGAGAATTAGAATCTTCATTTATCTATATGCCTTTTGGCTTCTTTAAAAAAACAAACAGCAACCAACCAACCAAAAAAAAATAATCAGAAATGTAAGTAGTAGGAAAGTAGTAGCAGTTAAGGAAATCTTACAGCAGATAACAATTGTAATTGGTTTTTTTGTGAACTGCACAGTGCACACATACCCTGTAGTCAGGGAGAAACTATAAACTGATAAAGGGGTCTGGTAAATTCAGTAAAATCTGTTGGCATTATATCCCATGCTAGTTTGACAGCAAAGAAGAGCTTTGGGGTCTTTTTGCCCTAGGTGATTAGAAGCCACAAGCAAATTTTATACCAAGTTCTCCTTCATAGTATTTCTTAGAATACTATTAGCCTATCCAGTCAAATAAGCAGAGATATAAATTTAATGTGTATTCAGTATCTGAAAATAAAAATTGTGTTCTGCCTCTGGAGTGCTGGAAATCCTTCAACTATTGATGAGATCCAGATTGCCGCCTTTTCAGAATCAAACAAGAGACATGCTCTTGCCAGACAAATATAAAAGCATCTGTGTAAAGCTTCTTCAAATATGAATTACACTGACCACTGTAATTTTCTCATCCTTGTTATCACTGAATTTTAATTCTGTTAATTATAAATTTTGTTAGTTATTATACAGGTGGCAAATTGAAATGTTGGATTGTTATAGGGAGGAAAAATTGCTGTGGATGCGTGGTGTCCTGCATGAACCTTTCATCCAAGCTCTTTGGAGAGCATCTGAGCTTACTGCATCCCTACATAGAGGTCCTCCTGGTCTAATTCTACAAACAGGTAGTCTGTTAGAGTCAATGGGGGATTGGCAAAAATACCACAAGCAATCAAAACACTCTGCAACTGAAGAAAGAAATGCACTACATTAGTGTCTATAATGTTGTATTTCTATGAATTTATTCCAAAACAGGATTATAATATATGACAAACTTTGAATAAGTGTAAAACTTTCCCTGTGCTAGAGTGAATGGAAAAAAGAAAAGAAGATATATTCTGTGTTTTTAAAATAGTTTCTTGAATTCTGCAGACTAAACCTTTGTCTGCACCATGAACGTTACTGTAGAAACTGAGAAATAAAAGCTGCAAGTTTTAGAAATTAGTGAGAATTGAGCTAAATAAAATAGAGCTACAAAAGAATCAGTCAGTGGCAGGTATTTAGCTGCAGAACAGAGCATATTAAATACTACATGTCTCATTAAAGAATTCATTTATATTAAAACAACCCACCTATTTGAAGCTTTTTTTACCTAAAAAAGGTAAAATTGAAATAGTACATTATCCGTGTGCATTTTCCTACTTCTGCATTAATTTGTTATAATGCAGATAATTGTTTTTTTGTTATAAGTATTGCGCAATTTATGCAGCTGAGCCAGATTTGAAGTGAAAATATATTCAGCAAGCAGTAACATATTTAACCTTTCTCTCTGGTCTCAGCCTCTTCTGCTAGTGTTGAGCTTTGTGATCTGCTCTTTCTCAGCTGGGTTTCTATTAGCAGCCATGCATGAGTCAGTGGGAAGCAGAATCTTCTCCTAAGTGGTTGAATTATTCAGCTGTATAAACAAATTCATAAATATTAGGAAAATAATTTTGGTCCAGAGAACATCAAAGAGGTCAGCGGGAGGGAACAACATGTAATTTGGTAAGGTATTAGCATGTAAATTGCTCCTCTTGCCTTATGGTATTCCACTTGATGACGTAAGCAAGAGTGATGATTAGGGAAAAAGCACTCGTTAAAGAATAATTGGAAATTACACTATAAAAACTGCAACCTTTTATTTAAGGTACAAAAGCACATGTTGTACAAGTGCTGATACTGAGAGGTGTATTCAACAGAATGACCTACTTAAAATGAAATGCTTTTCAAATACGGAGAATTAGAGTTTCTATTCTGTTACATCAGTTTCATATCAGAGCAACACACGGATCAGTGAAGTTACGCTGACGTAAAAAGCATTCATTTGGGATTTTTTATTGTGAAGATGTGGCAGAGCCAAAGCTTTTAACACTGTGTGAGGTTAATTTGTAAAGTTGGTGATTCCTTAACATTCTAAGGATGCTTGACTTCTACATGAGGCTTACATCTGAATTGTAATTTGTCCAATTAATATTGTATTACCTTCATGGAATTTGTATTTGTTGTACATATAATCTTTTATATACACACGTGTGCATGTGCAAGCATATTTAGGGCATCCTTGACTGCTGTATGAATGGACTCCATGATAAATTTTAAATAACTATGTATGAGAAAATATCAAACAGACAAATGATGGAGATAATTAAAATCACTGGCCTTTTCCATCCTATTATGAGACTTCATCCTAATTCAGAGCTAGTAGTTAACAAGCCTGTTGAACAGCATCTCTGTGTAGTCTTGTGAAAATGGCCTCTACGGGCAGTCAAGAAACATAGCATAGATGAGCATATATAATGCACACCCTTGTTAGACCTGTTCTCAAAGATTGCTTTATCTGTATGACACTCAACCAGAATGACTTCCCAGCTTTGACGGTAACTAAGCTCTTTTCCAAAGGACTGGCTACTGTAAGGCACTTGCCAAGTCTGCCCCTTTTATTTGTTCGTAAACTTGGATTCATTTGCTTCATACCTCGGTTTGAAAAAATCAGAATGAAACAGTAGTGGATATCTCATTGACCTTTATGGTTTTTGCAAGTATTATAGTGAGACCTGAATCTTTTCTGTGGCCTCTGCATCAGTGCTATACAAATAAGCACATTGAAATCAACTATCTCACAGTTTGTTGGGTTTTTACCCCCTTAAGTTAGAAGCCTTTTTTTAAAACTGTGCCAGACACAGGCCAAACAAACAGCAGTAGGAAATTTTTCTCATAAATAAAAAGCCCTGAGAAGTCAAAAGGCTTAGCATTCAGTTGATCTTTGCTGGATACAGAGAAAATGAAGTAGCTAAGGCTGCCTTCACTCATGTTCAACGCTACTTTGGTCCAAAAATACTGCCAAATTAGAAAGAAAGCCTGCAGAGGACAACTGCACTGTATTTTCAGCTAACAGCTTTAGTTAAAATGACCATTTTCTTGCTACTGCTTTCATTTTATTTAAAAACGTATTTCCTTTCTTAGGTGGGTTTTAGTTCCAATCTGGATGGATGTTTTGGTTTTGTCTCCGTGATTTAAGGCTGACCAAGCATGAAAGTTAGGCTACTGAGGCTTCTAAGCTGAAGTGTTTTGGCTTTCAGCTCTGAAATGCAGCTGGAAGATATGTGGGTGCCTGCAACTGTAATTTGTAGAAATACAGTCTGGCAGGAACTTTTTGAAGTCCAGGCAGACTCAAAAGACCAAGAAAGCTGCATGTTGCTTCTAGTTCTGGTGCAGTTAGGGATACCTGAAGTAAGAACAAATGTCACACTGCCTCTTATGCCTAAGTTGTTATGAGTAAAGCTGGTGTAACGATACTTGTAGGAAGCATTATAGGAAGCTGGAGAACAGTATTTACTGTCTTAAATGGTAAATTTGGCTTACAAGAAATCTGTGTTTTTGTAAGTTCACGTGGACTGCACTAAGTGTGTGTGTAGCCCAGCTAATTCTGAGTGAATTAGAATGCCCCTGCTGAGTTCTGTTGGAGTTGCCTTAGAGTCTAAATGTATACATTCAATCTAGATGTCAAAAGCCCCAAATATCATAAATTTAAAAAAACAAAACACCAAAAAACAGGCAATAAAACTCAGTGAATTGGTGTTCCAGTTGCACTGAGTCTTACACAAGCAAACAGTGTTACACATCAACATTTATACTGAGTTTGTGAGTTGGTAAAACTGATCAGTAGAGACTCAGTGTTCACAGAGGTGCTTATTTTCCTTTTTAACTCATCATCCACCAAGATGAACTGCAAACCCAGCTACAACTGCCTGAAGTCCAGCAGTTTTTGTCCAGTCATCCACCAGTTTACATTTTCAAATGTTTGCACACAGAGTATAATATTATAATTTGTCTTAGTTTTTGCAAGTACTCTGAAGATGTCCTGTCACTTTACTAATCCATTTCTGAAATGGAATCCTTTTGCCTATATAAGTTTTCCAGTTCTGTCATGTAAATTCACTGTATTCACAGAGATAAATATAAAATCTCAATAGACAGGCAACAAAATCTTACCATAACAGGATTCTTTTTTTAACAACTGCCTGAGACTAATGTCTTATCTTGGGGGTTTTAGTTAACGAATTGTTGCAAGTTTCTGTAATAACAACAATAAAATGTTTGCATTTTTTTGCCATTCATGTTGCTGTCTTCCTATTGAAGAAATAGCCTACATTTAACAAAAACTATGTAAGACTTTTCTTCTTTTCTGAAATGATCCAATCTCTTCAGGCCGAGTTATCACACTGGTCAACTCTTGTTTGCTGTTATGTAGGAAAAGGAAATCTTTTAGAACATTTTACATCTTTCCAGTGATTAAATGATTTTTAAAAGTGATGAACTATCACAATAGCTTTTTATTTGGGGGGAATGTGGAAGAGTTGTTATTAGGCTGTACACCAGGATGTATTTTTTGTTGTTGTTTTGGACATCTGAAATCTTTATTTATACTCCGCTAAGATAACTGGAGAGAAGTGCCAGTTTTAGTAGGCTTTTTCCTGAAAAGATGGAAAAAAAGAAACTAAAGTGTACTGTGAGTATTTTGTGGTTTATTATAGCTGGATCATTTTGTACTCCTGTAGTTCCAGTTGTATAAATGTTGAAGTTTACTCTCCAAAGCGTTTCTTCCTTTAAATGTAGCAAGGAGGGATATTTATTAAGCTGATTTCTGTGAGGTCTGTAGTTCCTCACTTGTCTCTCAACTTCCTGGACAACTGCAGATTAGTTACTTCATCTGAAATACTGGGCAGGCAGATTGTGTTCTGACACCCTTGCGTGTTTTCTGCATTTACACTGTATGCTCTCTAGAGCATGGAAGAGCTAGTGTTACACAGCATAACACGTGCATACCTGTTGTTGAGGTCTTTTAGGTGATACTACTGATTGCACAGTTTAATGAAGTCAAGAAGTGCAAGACTTAGGCACTTGCTTGTTGAATCTACCACTCGCCCTCACTCTGAGGGGATATGGTGGTGGCTTAATTTCTCACAGCAGTGGCACCGACAGCTCTATGATGGATGATAACTTTTAAACTTAAGAGTTTTATAGATGTTACACTGTATTAGTGCATTTAACAATATAGTGCACTTACACCCCTGAAATGAATCTTTTGTTTCCCCTTTTTGGCCGTGTGTACAAGCAATACTTAATGCCATCAGTTTGTACCAGTGGAGCGCTGAGGATGATGTGATCCAAGTGGCTCATTCTTGCTCAGTCAGTTCTAAGCCGTTCAGAGTGCGATGTTTCCCAGAGGTCTACCTTTGGTTTCCCTGTATTCCACTCACAGGGAAGATCCTGGGATAGCAGATGACTTTTGTCTGTACTTTCACTTTATATCCCTTTCTGTTTTTAATACTATATTATGGACAGTATGCTTACTGTATAGGTTCACTTGTTATGAAACATTACAATTTCTGTTGTTTCTTCTAGGTAGAGAACAGACCCAAATATTATGGAAGAGAGTAAGTAACATACATCTCTGAAAGTGGTTTATCTTGACTGTGTTGGTTGATATTATTACAGAAGAGGTTGCAAGTGTTTGTTCTGAGGCCTTTGCTGCTGCTGTGTGTTTTACAGCAGTGTGTCCTGTTCACCATTACATTATTATTGCAGTACCATCACTTTTGTCTGCCTAAAATATACAGCTGCGTTTTCTGATGGATATGGATATCATTGAGTGCTACCTTAAGTCAGAAAAACATGTTTCTGTACTTTCAGAGGGTTGTCTCTTTCTACCCCCACCTCCAGTTGGCTTTTGCAGAAGGTGTTTGTGTGCAGGAAAATAAGAGATTTGGATCACAAATGCAATACAAGTGTACAGTATATGTGTGTCTTCTGTTTCAGACTGCTAAGGCAAAGATGGTTAGATTTTAGTGTGGGGAAACAAAGTAGATCTTACTTGGGGGTTTTTTTGGTAAAAGATGTGTAGTATTGCTGGGATATTACACCAGTAATTACTGAGATTATATGTCATCCCCAAGTTTTTAGCAAATTGCCATTAAGTCCCTGAATGCTGCAAAATGTTGTATTGCATGCCACTG
This sequence comes from Falco biarmicus, assembly GCF_023638135.1. Taxonomy (NCBI): domain Eukaryota; kingdom Metazoa; phylum Chordata; class Aves; order Falconiformes; family Falconidae; genus Falco; species Falco biarmicus. Next base: position 20,137,326 of record NC_079295.1, read on the forward strand.
GCACAAAACATGTGAAGCCAGCAGGAGAAAATGGATTTATTTCTACATATTAAATTGATAGATGCAGATTTTAAAAGCAATATACTAATTTCATAGATATTGTTTCATAGAAGCCTTTCTAAACCATTTAAAGTGACTTCAAATGCAGGCAGAAAGGGAGATTAGTTTAAGATGTAGATTCCTAAAAATCAGTCACTTTTATGTTTGTGTCTTTTTTTAATTACTGTGGTTGGTGGTTTTTAAAAGAAGAACAGGTGATTTAAAAGTGAAAACGTGTGTTTCAGAAGGGATTTTTTTCCTTAGATTCCATGGGATGATCTCAAGGGAGGAAGCTGACCAATTATTAAGCGTTGCAGAGGGAAGCTACCTCATTCGTGAAAGCCAACGGCAACCTGGAACCTACACTTTGGCATTAAGGTTCGTAATTAATACTTCATTTTTAAATTTATAAAATATTCAAAAGATTGTACTGTGTTGTTGACCTTAGTGCTTGAACTTCCTTGTGATTTTCTTAATTTTATTTTTTTAAAAATCATGGTGGTACTTTTACTTCAGTTACAGATTTGGTATCTTTAACCTTTCCTAACCCTTTCTGAAGTGCTAACATTCCTTATTACTTGCACCATCAGGATAATAGCAATTATGTTTTTGCTGGTAGTGCTTCATTTTGCCCTTTTCCCACTACGTTACAGATGTGACCCCATTTAGACGTTTGAGAACATTTGTCTCTGTGTATGTTTGTTGCCTGACTTGTCTGTCTTTGACAGTCTATCAGTTGTGATTAGGACAAATTGAAAACTAGCTATGAAGTGCGATTGCATCATAAGATCCCAGTTCTTTGAGACCTAAAAGTCTTGTGGAGGCATTGGGTAGGATCAGCTGCTGTTGAAACTGAGATAGGGTTGTTCCCTGGCTGAGGGGCAGGCACTTCAGACAGCTCAGCACACCTAGATCTGGCAGATGTCTTCTTGTGTTTGTGCCAGCATGCCTGGGAATCCTGAAAAACCCAGTGCATCCAGTCGTGAAGAGCAGTTTAATGAAACAGGATCATAACCCCTTCTGTGGCAAGGTATGCTGTCTCTGCAATGAAATATATCCACTCTTCATTTCTGCAGTGCAAAAACCCAAGCTTCTCATGCTTTGTCCTGGGGACCCAAACCAGGCAACTCCTCAAATCATCATGGAAAAATTTGAATTCTACATTTAATTCCGCCAACTGTTTTAGCTGATGTCTACAATCTTGATGGTATCCTCACACAAGCCAGTGGTGAAGTTGTTTTTAATTTAGTTCCAGTTGTAGTTCCGTGTTGTCTAATGTTTTCCTTTGTGTTACTAAATTAAGTGAAGGCACTGTGTCCTCTGCATCCTCGGAATTCAAAAAGGAAGATATCCTGGTGTTTGTTGTTTGATTGATTTAGTTTATATTACAGTTTGTTTAATCAACTTTAACATCAGTTATCTCCTGTGTTTGTAAAGTTTCTAACCTAGTTAAATTGAAAGTTAGAAAAAACACTAACAAAACTCCTTTGGCCACAAAGCAAGCTAGCTGAGACCTAAGGGTAGAATTAAGAATCCTTATTATGACTGCCTAAATGTATTTCTGAATACATCATCCTCAATGCTGCAGCTCTGATAGAGATTAATGAAACCTAGCTCAACTTTGTTAAGTAAGTATCTTTTTCTAAAATTATTAAAGATCACCTTACAGGGGGCTGTATTATAGGGGAAAAACAATGATATTCTCTTCTGTCTCTATCCTCATCGCTCATTCCATTCTAGACTGTACCTATAGCAGGCTTCTTCCAGAGATGCTTAGATTGTCTTTGCTCTGCACTGAAGATTTCCACTGTTACACAACTTAATCTTTCTAGAAGATAAAGAACAAACTGTTAACACCACAAATCATAACTACTTTGTAGTCAGACAGAATTCACAGTTATAAAAACATGTTTTTGTGAAATCTGGAACAGATTGGCTAATCACACTAAGCTACAGCCTTTAGCTACATCCAAAATGCACAGAATGCAAATGCAGTTGGTGCATGAAGGTTCTTTTATGGACCATTCTACTCCTAACGTGGTTCTTCCGCATCTCACTTCTTCTTAAGTTACTCTAAGGGATGCTTTAAGCCATCATAAAATGGATAGAGTTGGGGAGAGATCTGGGTAATAGTTTGCAAAGAGTTTCTCCTGAGTTATATATCTGTTACGTATTAGCAAGTTCCCTGACTAGGTCAGATCAAAGGACCAGTTCATAGTCCAATCCAGTATCCACTCTTTGCTAGCTATTAATAGCAAACGTTGAAAGACAAGTGTCAGAACAAGATGAACATGTAGTAGTAGTTCTGATGTGCTCTCCCAGCCTCTGAAAATTTGCTGTTCAGGGACTTCTGAGCCAAATTGTTATCTTCGCTATTTCTTCAGGCCTTTGATGGAGAGATTTTTGTCTAGTGGCTTTCTGAGCCCATTTTTTAACCTTGGTAGACTTTGCTGTCTGCAACTGTAGCATGAGTTCCATGCCTTAACTAGGTGTTATGGGAAGCAGCATCCCTTTTTTGAAGATTCCACCTTGCAATTTTATTGGATGCTCCCTAGTTTCTGTATTATGAGAAACAGTGAACAACTGATCTCCATTTACCTTTTCGATGCCACTCACATGCCCCTTATTGTTCTCTTTACAGGTCAAGGAGTCCTAAACTATACATTCAGGTTTTGTAGTGAAGCTGTTCCATACCCCTCATCATCTCTGTCATCTTTCTCTGCGCCTTTCTCTTACTCTGTGATGATCTTTTGGAGGTGAGGGGACCAGGACTGCACATCCTGTTCAAGATGAAGTGGGCCATGGAGTTTTCTTTCTTTGTTCTCTAAATCTTTTTAAATGAGTTTTTGACTGCTGTGGAGCATTAGGCTCTGATGCTTTTATAGAACAAGCTTTAGCAGATCTAAAGATCTTGTTCCTGAGCTGCAATAGCTACAGACATAGCCTAGCACCGATTAAATGACCAAATATAGGACAGGGCAAATAATAGCTTTTTCAGGCTTAACCGAGGCAGTCAAATATTTTTAGTGCAATGCTGTGGAATAGTTAACTGAGTTCAAAGTGAAGATTTTGAGTATTTCTTCTTCTTTAATAAGGTAGAAAAAGTGATTCTTACACAAAATACCTTTTCAGTTATTAAAGTTGCTGGTGAATTACTGTAAAATCTGCTTTCCACTTATATGAGAAGCTGCATTTTGATCACCTTCTGATGAGCTGTTTTTGTCTACCTTCATCCATTATTGTGCAATTAATTTGCATAATTTCTTTTTTTTTTTTAAGAGACTACCTTTTAAATCTAAATTCAAAAAAAGAGGGTTTTTTTTCAGAAAACAAATTTCCCAGAATTTGTAACTGAGGTAGAAGTACGTTCTTAGGGAAAAAGAAAACTATAATTTAAATTTTGGGTTAAGTGTGTGTTTGGCTAAATATTCAGACCTGTCCTGCAAAGAAAACTGATGTTCAGAGCCTAAGAAAGCCTGGGAAATTCTATCAGTTCAGACATCAGATGTAAGAGAATGAAGCATAAACACAAATAAGAGTAGAAAGCAGCACCCTACTATATTTAATGCCTGTACTTAATCATGAATGTGGCTTCTCATAGCTTATTTAAAAAAAAAAAAGAAAAATCATAGCAGAATTCACTGATTCACTAATTAATTAACCAAAGAATGCCACTGAAAATTTTTTGCAACCCTGAGGTTTAAAAAAAATTACTAACATGAGAAAATTATTGTAGGTATATATGTGTGTCCATACATATCAGCAAGTCTCTGTGACAATAAAAAAATATAAAATACATTGTAACATTAATTAGATGTTCCAAACTGATTAAAAGAACTGAAAATTCCTAATTAGTTCCTGGAGGTATTAGATCTGCTTTTAAATTTGGCAAAAGTGTAGTACAGTGCTTAATGCCAGGACCTATAGCAAATGACAGTAACAATAAGACAATGTAGCCTTTTGTGGTTGAGAGCTTGTTTAATAATTAGGATGAGGATAAGGAGGAAATGGGTAGAGATTGTACTAGTGGTAGGCGTTGAAGTGTGATGGTACTGCATGTTCTTTTGAGCAGATATCTGCTGTAGCACGTTCAGTTGGTTACCATGGTTTCCCTTCCTGCAATTCCTATTGTTGTGATACTGAGAATGAATGGAAATAAGGTTTTGCAGCATGATTTTTAAAAAAAAGGTAATGATGTTAGCTGTGATTATGAGTAGTTTGCTTTATGTTTGAGGGTTAGGGCACATTGAAGATTATGTGGCATCAGGAGAGAATTCTTGAGGCAAAATAAATGTCAAGAATTAGTAATCCTTAGTTTAGTCAACCTACTACACGTACTGTGCAAGAAATTGATACACATGTTCTGCCTCCCTAAATTATGAAATTGCATTAAGAAACTAGCCACAGATATTTTAAAAGGCTATTTTAGTAGGCTATTGAAGCATAACACTGCAAATGAACCTTTTTAATTTCAGGACAATTGCTTCGGTAGCCAAATGCTGTTCATTTTCAGCGGGCTCTTTCGGGACACACGTGTAGCGCTCTTCCAGAACATGTGTTGATTGCCATGGGATTACTTACATGTGTAAAATTCAACAACTGCAAGAGGCTTCTTGAATTCAGAGGTTAAAATTGTGCATCTGCATTCTTCTGGAAAGCCTCATTGTACAGACTGAGACATGGAAGGATTGGGGAAAGAAAAATCATTGGAAAAAACTTTCAATGTGTTAATAACTAAATTATGGTCTTTAAAATTATGAATGTATCAAAATTTGGTCATAGTTCATCCTGAATCCACAGCTGATCTATAAGTAATCAGAAGGAGCCCCGCAAAATACTATCTGACTCCATCCCCTCACTTCACCGTGGTAACAGTATTCTGACATTATAGTAGTTGGTAGGAAAAAATTATAAAGACCATTTTAAAGACTATACTTTGCATATCTTTATGTGTTTTTTTTTTTACCTGATTTGTAAATGCAGTGATTGGCAGTAGCAAGGACTGAATTCAGTGTCTAAAAACCTTTCTAAAATATTAATACAATATTCCTTTAGTTACTAGCTGAAATACCTGGGAAACTATATACACATAGGTGTGTACAGATATACATGCACACACCAACTTTAAAGCTTAGCTGGGATAGGTTTGATCGTATTTTGGAGCAATTCTATCTGTGGGATAAATATGTTTCAGCCTGACCCACTTTGACCAGTTTTCTTTATTCTGCATGAAATGGCAAAAGAGTGCTCCTTCCTCTGTGGCCAGCTGAAGCTCTTGGGGAGGGACTGTTCCTTCTCCCCCAGGCTTAGCCTGTCACACTTCCATAGGTGCAGAATTCAGGCGCATTTCAAAAGTTGGCCACTCTGGTATCTGTGGCTTCTTTTAGATGAAAGAGACAGTTCATGTTAAAGCTGTTTTATTAGGCTAACACAACAGGTATGCCAGCTAATATGATGGGCTGCTTCCCCCCCACCCCCCTTGTGAAGAGCCAAATATTTCATGAAAGCTTAAAATTTTGCTGTAACTAAAGCTGTCATTCTGTTGGCTGAGTAAATCATACAAGCTAGTGCTAGCCCCAGAGGAAGGTGTGCTGCTAAATTTTGGAGCTTGCTTTTCTGCTCTGAAGTAAAACAATTGGACCTCTAATTAAATAATCTTCCATGTAAAAGAAGTTTCTATTCCTATATAAAATTTCATACTAAATAATACACTGTTACTTTGTCAGTGGCGTGGAAGGTTCAGCCACCAGTAAACAACAATAGGTGTCCTGAATGTCATCTGCCTTATGTTAGCGCACCTGGGCACTACTGAGGTGGCTTCGCTTAAGTATGTAGAATAATAATAGCTACTAACCTTAATGAGTAATTAACTGGCTACCTAGGTCCTCCCACAGACTAGAATGCTTTTTTCCTTATGGTTCATGTCTTCTTGCTGTGTTCCTGTTCTCCTTCCCTCCTCTTCCCATCTGTTGTTGTTGTCAGCTCTGTTTTCTTTTGGCTAGAGTGTCTAATTTATCTTTGGCAATTCAGTTTGCTGCAGTCTTTCTCCTGCTCGTGTAAGTTCAGCGCTTCTCAGAGGAACATTCTCTGCTTTGGTGCTGTTGTGAAGTTTTTGGTAACTTGTCCAAGAGCTGTCTGCTCAGTGTGTGTAGCTCGTTCATTTTGTGCTGTGTCCTTCACCTCTGCCTGTAGCTCCTGCTGCACCGCAGAGATCTACTGTAAGCTGGTGTGCGGTGGAGGCATTGGGCTTGTGCTGAGGCGCTGTGGCGAGCTCAGAAGACCTGGGCTCACTTTTTGGCTTCACATCTGACTTGGCTTGAGGCTTTTAAGTTTCCCCTGCCTCATTTCTTCATTAGAGAAGATTTTTTCTTTCCCATACTGTCTCACATGCCTTTTCAGTACAGAAGTCTAGGATCTCTTAAAAATGGCCCAGACAAAGTTGTACCCCATCTCCCAGACTGCCCCCAGTCACAGCTCCTCACAGCAGGAATCTGTGCTGTACTGTGCTGTTTTTATGGTGGTTAATATCTGCCTGGTTTTAAGCTTCTAGACACTGTTAGAGTTGAAGCAGTAACAAGTCAAATTATAATGCAATCAGATGATAACTAAATTGTGTGTATGTGTTCTCCTATTCTACCCTGCTCCTTCCCCCGTGAAAAAGATACATAAATTTTCTGTCCTATGCAGTTTCTACTGGAATGCCTTTTTTGCTCTCTTGCTTTTAGAAAATGCCACTTAGAAATACATCTTCGAGTTAGTCCTTTTGGTCGGCCTCTTCTTTTGCATGCTTTTGCAATACATATTTATGAATTTTTGTGTTTGGAGAAACAACTTTTTTCCTGTGCTTCACCAATAAGCAAAAGGTCCTTCAGCTGTAGATACTATGGATGCTTTATAAATATGTTTTTAAAGTAACACACAATAGCCTCGTATCATTGTTTAATCTCATAATTGTTTTCATCAAAACATTTATGAATTATTCAAATGCTAAAACCTCTGACAGCAATAAATGTTACCTGGCCTAGTTTTCCTCTTCCTTTCCTTCTTTTATATTTGAAATCGATCAGCTGAGTTAAGTGTAAGTTCCTCCTCATTTGATGGGTGCTAGGAAGAGAATGAGGTTACTTTTTTTTTCTTTTATAACTTGAGATGAATAAATGAACTCGTAACAGTTTCAGTAATAAATTGATGTCTGCCCCACCTACTGCTGTGCTTGCACTAAGAAAGAAACTGTATTTAGAAAAAACAGAATATAATAATATAAAAGCTATCGATCTTTATTGATGAGCTGTTAGTAGCCCCAAAAATTCTAACAGTGTACATTGTATATGCAGGAACCATTGCATTTTGCATTATTATGCTTTTGTTTATTGTTAAGGAATGCAGCCTTGAGGAAAAACCATTTCAGAGGGCAGGATGATTATGTTGGTCAATCTCACTGTTCACAAAAACGTGATTACTAGAAGATTAGAGGTAGAATACACTGAGAAAACAACTTAAGTAGCAAATTGTGTAATAGCTTTAAGTAAACATGCATTGTAAGGTTGGGATTAATAGTGGCTTAAGGCAAAATTTGAACAGAAATCTTACTGTAGTTATTTTTAATCTAAGGGAAATAGAATATTTTTTTTAATATAAACTTTGAGACCTTGAACAATAGCCTATAGAGTGTATATTAAAAAAAGAAACCAAAACAGGAACAAAACCAATGTTTCTCCACTCTGCTCTCCAAAAACCGTTCGTGCATTTGCAAAGCTATTTTGTAATAATGACATTTTTGGGGGGTTTTCACTTGATGTCTTCTGCTCAGGTTTCCTCGATATACTGAAATAAAATATGCATATTGTCTTAAGGTAAGTTAAGAGCAAGTTGCTTTTAGTGTGAGAAAACCTGTAGAAGCAAAAAAGAAGTGTGACAGTCATGAGGAACTTTTAAAATAAACAGGGTAGATTTAGACTAGATGTAAGGAAGAATTTTTTTACAATGAAGATGGTGAAACACTGGAACAGGTTGCCCAGAGGGGTGGTATATTCCCCATCCCCAGAAACATTGAAGGTCAGGTTGAACAGGGCTCTGAGCAACCTGATCTAGCTGAGGATGTCCCTGCTCATTGCAGGGGGTTTGGACTAGATCACCTTCAAAGATCCTTTCCAACCCAAACTATTCTATGAACTTAAACCCTTGTAGGGAAAGCTGCTGTAGGCGAAACAAAAGTTAACATGTTTGAGCATTATGCTATGGCAGCTGTCTCTCCATACTACGTCTGATTGTAGTGGAGTTGCCATTACAGATCTGATGTTGTTCTACTTCTAAATTGACCAGAAAAACAATGTCATGTATGACCTGAAATGAAAATGTTATACATAGGTAGAGTAAAATTTAAATGCACGTTTTGAGGTTTGCTGAGCAGACACTGGTAAGGGTTGACAGCTTGGAAGAATTAAGACACAGTTCTGCTTTGAGGTAATATGAAAGCTCTCAGTAGCATGAAGTCATACTGTAAAATTAACTCTCAGAGAACAGTTCTTCAGAATTTTTGGTAAAGAAACGTAACTATTTGCTTAATACGAAACTGTGAAAATTACTAGCATTCCTGCTAGTAACATTTCCAGTAAGTGTTTATTCCAGGCATGTTGGCATAGGTTTTGCAAATACTGCTTTCATTTAAAGAGAAGGTATCAGGCTTTTACTACTTTCCCATGTGCATATAGATTTCAAATGTGTCTTAATCACTAACCACAGCGAGTCTTTTCCCAGGAATCATGGAGGTTTCATCAGGTAGAAAAAGCAGTAAAACATTGCCCAAAACATTGGTATTGATTCTGATTCAATCATCAAATCCATTCCAGGGACTTGTATCAAGTTTAAATGGAATAGGGCATGAAAACACAGTACTAAGAAGAGGTAATACATCTGTAAAAGAGCTTCTTTTGAATACCAGACATTATTTTCAAATGATCTAGCACTGATCAAGAACATTAATTTACTACTATAGTACTATTACACTATAAAAAACTACTGCATATTAATAGCATGCATGGTCCTTGATCAGCTGACATTTGTTCAGAGTTTGAGATGGTGAAAATTAGCTGTTAAAAGCTCTTTAAAGTAAAATAAGACATTGAGACAAGAGAAGAGGTTTTTTTATTATTTTGTTAGATTTAGTTGTGAAACACACCATTACAGGCAGGTACCAAGGGTTGATACCACTTTCTGTCTTTATTGTTTTCAGCAGCTGTTACCTACTGCCAATGCCCTAGAGCAGGGGTCCTCAAACTACAGCCCGCGGGCTGGATACGGCCCCCCAGGGTCCTCAATCCGGCCCGTGGTGTTTACAGACACACACCCCCTCCCGCCGGGGGTTGGGGGGGAAACCAAGCAGCCGCAGATGGCTGCCTACCACTGCATCCGCGTGCCGGCCCCCTGTTTAAAAAGTTTGAGGACCCCTACTCTAAAGCAATTGTCTGTCTCTCACTTGTGCTGTCCCTGACAGTGCTCATGAGCCACAGGAAGGTGCGTTGCTCTGGTCCTCACTGCCTGCTGTTTGCAGCATGCTGTTTGCGCAATATTGTTTCCCTTTTGGACAAGGAAGTTTGGGCAGTGATGCAGGTAAACAGTCTTCAGTCTCAGTTGAGGGAGACCGCTGGGAAGCTGTTGTTAGTGATACAGCACCAGCTCTGAATTTTTTTACTTGATCCTGACTAGACAGTGATTGAAGGTTGTATCTACACTGGCATGGGGTAGACACGTTGCAGTTCCAGCTCTGGGATTTGGCTTCTGTTCTGAAGGATGCCCTGTTTTTTTCATGTCAAACTAAACTACCATGCATTCAGCCAGTGCACAGGTCTGATTGGGTTTTAGAGATAACTTTATACCTAATTAACATTCATCAAGCAACAGTCAGCCAGCCAGGCAATTCTGACTTTCCAAATGGCGCAGGAAAACTATCTATAGTAACTGTACTTTGCCACCTTTCCTAGCCATATCAGACAATGGGGATTTTTTGTCTCCACTTGTATAAAATGCACCTTTACTTTCAATCCCTAATGTATTTGATTTCATTTATGCCTATTGTGTTCTTGTAAACTACTGCTAAGGTTTTGGAGATGATACTATTTGTCACGCAAGTTCTACAAGTCCTTGGCCATCCTCAGAAATGTTGCTAATAAATAATTTTTTAAAAAAATCACAAAAATGAGCTGTTCTCAGGAGTTGGAGACCTTTGGGGATAACTGCGTAGAAGAGGTTTTGACTGCATGCAAGACTTGTGTTTCTTTGATAAGGAAATGGGCCAAAAGGGCATATGTGGAATAATCTTGTTTTCTTTCACATGAACACAGCGTGATTAGGAGACATTCCTAATTGCAAGATTTCTTACATTTCTGTGGGTTTTTATGGAGTGTCAAGACTGTAGTCTCAAGTGTCATTTTAGTTTTCAGAAGTTGGAGCTGAAATTCTGGCATCTAATTTTAAATGAGACTTTTCTACCTTCTGGCCGCAAAGCATGTTAAGACACTTTTTCTCCAAGGGAAGATTAAGTCCAAGTGACCTTCAGGCACATATACAGAACTTAAGATTTCCCAGCTCAGTGTATGAAGTTGCTTGAAACTAATGAGGACACGAGTAGCCCCAAGGGGCATTAACTTTGTGGTCTGGTTGCAGCTACACATTTTAAATAATGCCTTTGTTCAGATACTCTTCTCATCATAAAACAGCCTGTGAAAGAGGTGAATAGCTACTGTACAATTCTGTATGTGAACTGTAAAATCCATCTTAGATGGTAAGAAAGTGTGGATGGGCTCTCGGTCCTTCACTTTTTCTTTTTGTTTCATCAGTGAATGCTGCATACAGAGTAGGTGGCTGAGTCTGAAGCCTGTCTCTCTCAAGCTATGATACCTAATTCAACTCTGCAGTCCTTTATTACTAGCCACATTTGCTCTACCATTTAATACATTTTCCCACGTTGTTATCCACTCTGCCCCACTGGCAACCAAAGGGACTAGACAGAGTGATTGCTTTTCAGACAACTTAGAATAAAAAAAGTCTTTTATCTGTAGTCCTGCTGCTTGCAAACAAATGCACAGTGGACACAATGAGACTGTTTGACATTTCAGAGGTCTATTTCTTTTTCTTGGAAAAACATCTAATGTTCCCCTGTTTAAACCAAAAGAGAACATACATTATCTGTGTCCTGCTTTCTATTTCTTAAACAAAAAACAGCTGGTACTAGTGCTTGCCTTTAGGAAGAGATCATCAGGAAGTTGAAATATCAGGTCTTGGCTCTTTTTAGTTGCCACAGCAATGTATAATTAACTAGGCTGCAGTAATGTTATAGAAAGTAAACATAAGGAAATATTTTTGCTAATGGAAAAATGTAAACCATAGTTTTAAGTAAGAAGGAAGGGACTGAAGATTAAATTTTAATGGATCATTTGCAACTGGACATGTATGTTTGTATCAATATTGTATTTTGATCACAATAGTATCATTGTGTTGTCAGAAAGCAATTTAAATGAGTCTGAAAGAAAGAAAACAGGAGACGTTTTTGATGGTACAGTCTTTTTGTAAAAGACTGGTGTTTCATTGATTTTGGGGGGTTTGGTTGGGGTTTTTTTCCTCCTTGTTGCTAATAGGATTCTATTTGAAAAACAATACATTTTCCTATAACATATCCAAAAATAAATGAACAGAAAAATGTTTGATTTGGAACAAATGGGAAATCAGTTAAAGGCAAGCCATTTTCATGTTCACCTTTTGCAGCAATATGCATGCAAGCACCTTTTCCAAATGATTATGACACTGATGCAGAGTAATTTGTTTGTCTAACTACCTTAACTACCTTTCTTGAAGTGGTAATAGTTAAATTATTTCAATTAATTTTAAAACAAGAAAGTTGAATGTACCTTTGGAAGGCCACACGTGCTAAAAGAAATTGGTGTGCAGTTCCCCAGATCCATACAGGAGGAAGTGTTTCAGTCTGTGAGGCTTACAAGAGAGATGAGTTTAGTCACGGGATGCTGTTAAAGAATTAAAACAGTGGAACGTTGTCTATGAGATACTCGTTTGCTGAAATGCAGGTGAGGAGCAGTGGGATAACGTACTTTTGGAAATCCTGTTCCTTGTAGTATCTCTCAGACACGCTTTATGTGCAGCAATCTGAACAGATGTACAGCGCAGGGGCTGCTCAGTAAAGCATGGCTGAGGTAGAACCACGCACCTGCTGACCCTGTCAGGAAGAGGACTAATCCTTTAAGAATGTTCTCTGTATTTGGCCATTTTGTTCTTCAGAACTTTGTTTTAGACTCTGAAGGATGTTAATAAAATCAAGGCACCATGTGAACTTAGTAACAGGCCCCGAGAAGCTTCCCTATGCCTTATCTTCTCTTGATAAGATTAGTGCAATTCTTTTTCTTCTGGAAAGCTAAGAGAAGTAAATGACCTTTGGCTTATTTAAAACTCTGCTATAAGTACTGTCAGAGCATATGTTACTGATCAGAGCAGCAGTTCACCTGCTACATCTCCTAATGAAAAGAATTCTGTTGCATATTGTCATTATTCTTCACCTTCAAACTTACTCCATTCTCCTGTCAAATTTTAACATCACAATGTTTGTATGTGCTCCATGTGCGTTATTCCCACTGACTTGAGCAGAAGACGGTGAAGGTTGTTTGCTTTGGCACGGCAAAGTGCTGAGCACTCTTGGCTCACATTGACTTCTCTGACAGTGGAGGGTATGCAAGGAGTATGTCTCGTCGTCAAAGCTTGCTTGCCACACGCTATGTTGAATAGAAAGATGCTCTGAAGGATAAGCCTGAACATGTTCCTGCCCCTTCTGCTGTAACTTAGGATGTTATCTTTCAACTTTATGAATGACTTGTATTCACTCAGAATTGCATCTTGTGACAAAACTAGCATTGGTTAAAAATGTGTTTCTTTCTGTCATTTTGTGATTTTTTGCTTTTAGTTTGCGTGGCATAAAAACGTGCATAGAAGTACTGATTCATTTCCAGTAAAAAGCCCAGGTAGTTCCTATGCATCTTGGCCTCTTTTCTTACTGAGCAGGATGCAGATTCCAGAGGGCCCCCTCGCCTTTGAGCGTTAGGTAAAAACAGCAGCTCCTGAAGTCACAGTCACTGTCAGATTGTTGATAGGGAGAAGGGAAGGTTTGGCGTTTTGATTCAGAACACAAGAAAAAAATGCATGTCACAGAATAAGTGTTTTTGCCCATATTTGCAAGAGTACAATATTTCACCAGGGGCAAGGTCTAAAATTATGGTTTCCCCTGTTTGGCAAGGCCCCATTGAAAAGGAGCCACTTCAGCAAAGCACCAGTGTTTACTTTGTCCTTTAACATCTCCTATGAAGCATTCTATTGTAAAATGAAAGCAATTCATCCTTTCAAATTTAGTTTTTAATACTTATTTGGCTGATCTGACCTCACAAGGGGGCCCAGTACGGCCACACTTGCTGCTGTCTGACCAAGGAATAACACTGGAGTGAGCTGTGAAAGCAGCTTCTTGCCTTCATCTTCCCTGCAGGAAATGCGTTGCCTGTTGCCAAGTGCAAACACTGGTGTGTTTTCAGACATTTAGATCGCTTTTAGGCAGAACATTGTTGCAGATTCTAAGTACAGTTTCTGAAAATATGTGAATATTCAGGTAAAATTGGCATTCTCATGGTTGCTGAGAGCCTGTATCGAAATCCTATTCCACCCCAACTGCAGAATGGCTAGTGTCAGATAGCTTTCGCGTTATATATCCTGTATATTACAAAGATTTGCTTGAAGCTCAGGACTTAACAAGCATAACACAGAAGGACTTTTGTACAAAGCTCGAAGAGTTAGTCCTTGGCCTTTGGCCAGGAATAAAGAATGCTTGCCCTTGTGCCATTTTGTCCTGTGCCGCTCCAGTTCTGGCAGCGGTTCTGCTTCAGTGTAATTGTTGGCACTGAAGCTCAGCTGAACCCTGAATGGCCTCTTCCTGCAAGCAAGCAGGGGTGCAGAGGTCTGAGACAGCATCAAAACTCCGTATTGATCAACTGTAATAGAGGACTCTATTATGAGAACTCTTCATATCAGAGCCAAGCAAATTGACTACAGCGATGCAGTAGTAAAGTACTTAAAAAAAAAAAAAAAAAAAAAAGGCCAGAAAGAGTGTGAAGTAATTTTCAGTTTTTCCATGGGATAATGGAGGGGCTAAAAGAATAAGAGAACAAACAGCTCCTTCTGGGACCGTCGCTGTTTTGGCTGTCTATTTGCAGTTGTTGTTCATCTCTCTTTCCTATCTGTGCTAAGTAGTAGTTGAGTTTTTCATTCTCTTCTGGACCAGACACAGAGCATAGTCACAGCTTTAAGTGATAAAGTGTTTTTTATTGTTTGCAAAGGCTTGCTTACTCTTCTTTATTCTGCTTACTGTTCTTTAAAAAAAAACTTTCCCATTTCATTGAGGCAGATTTGGAAGTCAAACCAGAAACTTCAGACTCTACTACGATGGAAAGCACTTTGTTGGGGAGAAACGTTTTGAGTCCATCCATGACCTGGTGACAGATGGATTGATTACTCTTTATATTGAAACGAAGGCAGCTGAATACATTGCCAAGATGACAATAAATCCAATTTATGAACACATAGGATATACAACTTTAAACAGAGAGCCAGCACACAAAAAACATATGCCAGCCCTGAGAGATGAACATGATGGCAAAGAGTCTACAGGACAGGATGAGGTAGCAGAAAAGAGGGTAAGCAATTGTTAACCCACACTCATTTTTCTGTTAGACTTTTTGTTGTGTACTTTTAACCCTCCCCCTCTACTATAAAGTGCTAAAGGTATCTGAAGATATTTAGTCCACATTTATTTCCAGTATTGCATTAATAGTAATATTTAAACTGGTTATAGGGGGTTTTAATGGTAATTTTTGCATATTGCAAATTTCTATGATTTGGAGGTTAGTTATTTATCATTATGAGGTTCCTTTCTTCAGGTATTTTCATGCTATAGACGTTCCATTAAGGCACTTCTTTATTTCAAACAGGCTAAGAATATTTAATCTTAACATCGTTTACAGTGTATAAGACAACTGTCCTTTGGTCAAAAACTATATTCTTAATATATTTAGTATTCCCCAAACAAATGCATTCCATAATCTATTCAGCAGTCTGCATACAATGACAGTAAAGTTGTCCACATTATAAATAAGCCTGTTCATTAAGTTGATAAAATGTTAAAACATTTCACTTGGCTAAGTTCAGCCTGTCAGAAGCTGACAAAGCTATTTTTGGCCTCAGCCAGACTTATGAAGAACGATTGCTCTCTTCAGAGAGTTGCAGTATCAGCTGAGAACTGTGTCCTGGATTATAAAAGAAAAAACGAACAACAAAGAAATCTTAGAACCGGTGAACACAGAAATATTAAAGGAGGTTGGGAATGTATCAGGCAGACATTCCTGTCTTGTGACAGAGACTAAGCTTAAAAAGAAAATATAATGTAAGTTTCATCATGTTAAACTAAATACTTTGTTTATTGAAAAGCTGACATATGAAAGTCTTTTTAAAGTGTATTTTTACATATGTGTAGGTGTTAATGCATGTATAATAGTCTGATATGCTCCCTCATTTCACAAACTTCAGAATGATGTTAGGAATACCTAAAATGCTTATAGTGCTTAGAAGAAATGCTAGCCTTACTTAGGATCATCTGTTTGTCTTTCCAATCAGAAATATGTCTGCGATTTCAGTTTTTCTTGAGGTGGAGGAAAGGTCTTACTGACAATTTCCAGCATACATGACTATTACTGCGAAACTAAGCTCCATACAGAGTCCACAGAGAGAGAGGAGGCTCATAGCTTTGGTCCTTCAAATCCTTCTCCAGCAGAGTCTGTCACCCTGCACTGAATCTGCTGAGAGATGAAGCACCCAACTTAGCTTAAAGTATGAATCTTCACTGTTGCCGGATCATTTTGCAAAAGAAATAGTGGTGCAGATATTGAAGCTAGCTGACCACGTTAAATATCCAATTTCTTGCTTGTTAGGTACCAGTAGTAGAAAGGTGAGTTATCAGTTACAGTTCCTGACAGCCACTGACTTGCAGCATGCTGTTTCAAAAGAATTTTTTTGCATGTTATCATAGAGAGTTCATTATAATGCAAAGCCTGTGTAAAAATCTTCTGTAAGAGTTCTACAAGTCACCGCTTTGGGTTTCTGTGGTAAAATTAACTCTTCCTGCATTTAGCAACTTTCAAGTGACAACAGAACTCTATGCTGTCACAACATTTTTAGACTGATGAGAAAGTTTTCATAGTAAAGGAATTTCAATTATTATTATTGAAGAATGTTGTTTTTTCCATAATCACATGGCATTTTGTCAGACTCATCAACAATGTATACATATTGTTTTGAAACATTTTAATGAAATAGCTCAAGAACTATTAAATATTTCTCATGGATTTAAATTTTAGGTGAAAAACCTTTAGACTGGTTAGTCACGTAATTGCAACATCGCACCTGTGTGTCTGGAAGTTATAGGCAACTAAAGTGGCTTCATCTGCAACACAGTTCAACAGCAGTGGTGTTTCCTGGCCTGGAGCCCAGCTTTTGAGCCTTTTCTCTTTACTTGTCTTGGAACCATGTCGTTGTGAACACAAGGAGGCACACAGACATTGCAGTATAGTTAAATGTGGAAATTTCAGTTTAATTTTCAAGTCATTATCCAGTTGGGATTACTACCCGTGGCTGCACAGGGAAGGCACAGTGTGATCCTTTTTACTGTGGAGTGGTGCGTAGGTGACATCTTTGCTGCTTTTATACTTCTCAGGGTCGTTGCTGGAAGATGACACAGTACCAAGTGTCACTTCACCCAGCAAATCTCCAATGAGAATAAGGCATTCAACCCCATGGCCAACACCCGATCCTGGTAGCAACCTCAGCATTTGGAACAAGCCCCAGCATCCAGCTAAGGCTTGCCAAATCCTTTCTCCTTCCTCTGTAAGCCACAGGATGTGGGGAGCATGGGAAGGGGAGGGGTACAGTGGTGGCCTCACCGAATGTCTCATGGGGAGTGGTGGCTATGTGCAGGGTGGGAGTGGTGGGGAGAGGAGGCCTCAGAGGGCTTTCCCAAGTGTCTTCCGTCACTGTCTGGGGGACTTGACTACTTGCATGCCCACTAAAGCTGTCACCTTGACAGCCTGGAAGAACTCAGGTTCCATGGGGTGAATATAACCAACTGGAGGACTGTACAGGCAGGTGACTGAATCACATCTGGTGGTTAATTTTATATTAAAAATTGAAATAATGACATATATACTTGTTTGATAAATAATTTGCATTTAAAGCACGAGTAGTGGATGACAGGAAGTATTTCTCTAGCCTACCTACTGTAAAATGTTAACATGCTAGCAGTGAGGAACGCAGGAGAGATTACATCTCCACTTAAACAAAATACTCAATCTCTGCTAGTTTATAAGCTTTGTTAAAATAATAATAATGACATAAGAAGAATATACATATCCTCTACTAAATTACTCAGAAAGTAATTTTACCCTTTTTGTTCAGGCTTCTGCTTCTTATTGCTATTTACTTGAAAACTTCAATTAAGTATTTCCCTTATTATGACTCATTTAACCATGATGTAAGGAAGCTTTCTTATAGGACATTTATAAATAGGTCAAGTAGTCTTTCTCTTTGGTGGGAGGGATGGCAGAGTGATTCCTGTTGTCCGATATAAAGAGAATATCACTGAATTGATACCGACAATTCTAACAAAGAACACGAAGAAATCTCTTCAAAATCCAATGAGAAAAAACCATTGTCTTATGATGCAAACAGTAAAATCTGTGTGCTACAACGTTAGCCCATAAGCCTCACGGTAAGGATGAAAAATTCTGCAGGGTACAGTATTTGGCAATTAACGAGTCTTTACCTGTTTTATACTGTGGCCACACAGCTTAATCCTACACTGTACGCTTCCTTCTCCATAAAGAGAGGAAGAAACCTGGGTCCTGAGCGTTGGTCATCCTGAGCCAAAACACGTTCCCAGATTTGCAGACTGAGGCTGTTCAGGTAGGAATCTAAACTTTGTGCCTGCAGCTGTTGCCCAGTCCTGTGTGGGTGGTGTATGAAAGACGAACCATTCGAAAGAAGGCAAGGAGCAGCACGCAGGCTTTGATGGGGGGACAGCTGGGGTGAATGTAGTTTTGCTTTCTGCTGTAAAATGAGGTGGAGGAAACTGGGCAGCCAGAGAACACACCCCAAACTTCAGAGTGAAGTATGAAAGAGCACTTCACCTAGCCTTGAATTTGATGTGTGGCAGTAGCGGGGAATGCCACAGATTTGTGTTAAGATGCCTTGCAGCGTGCACTAATAGTACTCTGTTTGTTTCCCGCTCTTTTCAGCTATTATAGTAGAAGAATTCAGCATGTGTTGAGTGACTTGTCAGATGCAATACATTAAAAATGAGCCTTAGTAAAGGAGAAGGATTTAAAGACCATAGAAGAAGAAAAGACAAAAATCATGCAGTCATTAGATGAGGATTGTAGGACACAAATCACAATACTCCTAAGTACTGAGTCCTGCAAGAGACCATATTGTGGTGTGATTTAAGATGCAGTGTCTAATAGGAAAAGCATGAGAATATAATCCACTGCGCAGCATGTGCTTCACTGATTATGAGAAGGAATATGACTGCTTACTGTGTACAAGTATATATTAGAAATTAAAATTTCTGGTTAATGATTTATGGTTTTCATAACCTATGACAGAATTAATAAATAGGGATAACTGGAGGAGTGGAGATTGAAAACAGGAGAGTGCTTGTCGTGCCTGAATGCCCTGAATAGATATTTTAGCTGCCCTACTAGAAAAGGTGAAGCTGGTTCCCAAAACAGTCTGTGGATTGTTCAGAACTCAATTGTGCAGCCGTCATGGTCTGTGTGTTAAGAGAGGACTAAGATTCATTTGAAAGAGGGCTTCCCATGTGGATTCAGTTTGTATGGCCTAGCGTGGAAGTGGAAATAATACCCACTATCACAAGATTTATTATTCCTCCAGTGCCTTGAATACTGATGGATCTCTGAACATTCTCCACTCTCAAAGGTAATTATGGCCTTGGAGCAGATGACTTGATTCTGTTAAATACCTTATAAAAAAGGTAGCTCTCAGATATTAGTAAGTACCTAGATACAGATATTACAGTCCTTCTTGAAAGCCCTGCAAAACATGATTTTTTTTCCATTTTGACATGCTTTTGAGATATTAATGTAAGAAGTTGTACTAGTGATTTATTCAAGATTTAATATTTTTTTACACGAAAACGAATAATTAGTTACGAGTTATCCCATCTTTCACACGAAAATGCTGAGGTTAACATTAGGATAGCAACTGAATTACATTTATTCATGTTTACTTTGGTGATAAGTGCCATTTCATCAAGAAACTTAGTGGCTGCAAATCAGTTAAAGATTTGCTTTCCAGCAAAGCATTTGCTTTCTAGCAAAGATACCTTTCTAGACAGTACTACATTCAGTTCAGTTTTGACAGGTGGAAAGAATTGAGAAAAGGTTTGTGGCAGCAGTCACCCAACAAAAGCACCCTTTTGTTCTGTTTTTAATGACCTTAATGGTCATTTAGTCTTCCACAGTGATGAAGGCTGATTGTCTGCAACCCTGTGCAAGGAGATCTGGAAATGTAAATCTGTGTAATTTTAGTAGGAAATATGCTTTTAAGCCTGCCTCCAAAGATAATCCAGAATGTAAATCTGTGTAATTTTAGCAGGAAACATGCTTTTAAGCCTGCCTCCAAAGATAATCCAGATCACAAAGTTAATTGCAATCTCTGTGTACATTTCTAATGGATTCATAACTGCCCCCACATACAAAATGAAGAATCTTACTTATAGGTGTTTGCAGAGGGACCAGTTTCACTTTCCAACCTTGAATGGAGACTGACATTTTCATTAATGACACTACTACTTGTTTCAGTATATCTCACAGAGAAGGGACCTGAGCTTAATTTAAAACAAAAATTAAAAAAAAAAAAAAAAAAAGTTTTAGTGTAATTAAAAATTTTGAGAATTTGAGAGATCCTAAAAATGCTCACTGTTCTAGTTTTGTTTGTGGAAGCGCTTTTTGGGAAAACAAGGCAAAGGTAAAATGAGAATAAAATATAGCATTCAAAAAAAGCAAAGCAGAAAGCAAAAACTCTTACTTCTGTATTGCTACTGAGGAACCGATTTCATGATGACTCCTACTCCACCCCTGACTTGCAGTTTGGGGTTCAAGTGGCTCACAGTCTGTGATTTAATATTTTTCTTGTAGGAGAAACCAAGGAAAAGCTGAAAGGTGGAAACCAGAAATCTGGTACTGAGAAAAATATTTAAGTGGCATTTCATTACAGTTCGTCTCGATGATCTTAAAGATCTTTTCCAACCGAAATGATTCTTCTGTGATTCTGCTTTTCTACTTTTGCTGTCAGTCAAATCTGTTAGTAAGATCAGCTTAAAAGCTTCCTTCACCAAGTTTTGTCTTCAGTGAAAGGACATCAGAAAACGTAGCCAAGGAAGTTATACTAGGCTGTCATAGAAGCATAAGCCCCCTTAGCAAGGTCTGTGGTGGAGGAGGACAGCTTTGAACAACACTGGTGCCCAGGAATGCCACTGCTGGGACTGGTAGGAACTAAAAAGAAGGTGTGGGCTTAATAATCAGGGAGGAAAGTGGCTTCGAGAGTGAAACAATCTCGCTGCTGGAAGTTGTTTGAAATATTTCCATTTACTTGAATTAACTTAATTTTATGAGAAAAAATGGGGGTGTAACATATAAAACTCTAGACAAGCCATAGCTGTAACAAGGATAGTGACAAAGCAATAATGTTTTTAAAAGTACAACTAATGAATGTTTACCTTAAAGTACATTTAAAGATGCAGGAGACTGAGCACTGAAGAATCCCATGGGTTAACTTGAGAAGATTGTCAACTGTTTTCTCACAAACGTTCCTTTCCCATCCCTGCGCGGGTGTCCATGACAATCACTCTGTAAGTTTAATGTAATTTATAAATAAAACATAACACTGCGGAAGGCAAAAACTTCTATTTATTTCTTCTAGGTTTAGCCCATCTTTCAGCAGAGACTTGAAAGCACATATGATTTTGTCAATACCAAGAAAGTTCTTAGCAGGATAAAGGACAGGACTACTTTTTAGGTAGCTGCTCCAGCATATCGGCAGCATTGTACTTTGCAGAGATTGCCCCAGCATCAGTCTTCCTCATCTTCCCTTTCTGTGCATTAGCATTTATGGCGGTAAGGATCTAGTGCCATATATGCAATTATATATGGCACATACAGTTCAAACTAAAACTGCAAACAGTTATGATGTCTTTTTATAAGCATATATGTTTTTAACTTAACTATATGTTTATTAAGACCTGAGAAAGGAGAGCTAATAGCACACGCTGTCCAGTGTGCAGGTTATCAACACAGACAATTCTTTTCTCTAAACTGCAGGGTGCTTTTTTTACTCGTAATCACCAAGAGTAACCTAAGCCCTTATTTATGTTCAGTGTGACAGTAAAATTGATACACTAAAAAGATTATATAAACTGATCTTGTTTTAAGATTCAGAGCTTCCAAATGAAACATAAGCTTTGCTAATTTAATCCCCAGGTCACAAAATATCTAGTCTTTCTCTTGTCAGTATCTCATGCTTATAAAGCATAAATTAGCAAGCCAGAATTGTTTTTTAAGGCTCTCTAACTGGACCTGTAGCTCAGTTCCAGTGCTAAACATGGTCCTATAGCTCTCCTGTTTTCCCCGGGTCAAATTCTTTCTTCTTTCCTTGCCAGCTCTGGTCAGTGCTCAGCTGTGCTCTAATAGCTCCTGCAGGTTACAAATGGCATCCCAGCTGATTCCAGTTAGCCTCGCAGGACCTTGCCTGCCTGTGCCTCCAAAGCACATTAATGTGTGGGATTAATGTGAAGTGAAAGTTCTGTGCTTGTGTTGGTAGCCTGCTTGTGTGTTGCTGGTCTAGTATTACAAGGTTCAAAACAAATAATGCTCCACAAACCTCAGGCAGTGAAGAAGAGGCTTAGGTCAGGCTGCATTTCAAATGCACAGCATGCCTCCTGTCACGATGCTGCTCCTGCAGGGAGGTTTCCTCTGTTTTGTAGGTAAGCACAGCTGAGGATCAGCATCCCACTTCAGCCTTTTGTCATGGGTACAAGTCACTTGACTGCTTGCTGAGATGACTTTTCACATTACTTTCTGCTTTTTCACATTACTTTCTGCTTTTTCACGTTATTGTGGCCCTTTATGATCTGGCATGTGAGATGTGTGCACAAAGATGAAGTCTTCAGAAAGTCCAGTGGCTGGTTGCACTGAGACAGGCAGCTGCCGTGTGAATACAGGGGGTCTGGCCTCTCAGGCTCACAGACCAGACCCTCAGCAAAAGTTTGGGGAGTACCTGCCCTCAGTGTATGCCCTGAGCCTGATCTAGCCTTTGTAAAATGAGTAGTGTACATAACTGTTAAAAAGGCTGTAAGTCGGTACAGTTGCTGTGCCATTAAATGTGAAGAATACTGGTTGTGTTCTTCCTGATAAAATGAAACCATTAGCAATGAATAAGCTATTATTCTTTTCCTGTGTTTCCAGTGTTGTGAGGTAAGTCAGTGTGAAGCCCTCACCAGCATTTTTTTCCAGGGTGTCTAATGCATGGTGGTTCGGGTCTGGTTACGTTTTTAAGACCCTTCAAAAAGGACCATGTAGCTTTAGCTTCTCTTATGTGTCCTGGTTGAAGTTTTGTTATCCCTTAACTGGGATAGGCTAGCACTAGAAGGATCACAGGGAGGGAGGAAGGAATCTCCCTTAGCTCTCGAAGAGCCAAAGAGGATAACTTTCTTTGGGTGCTCTTCAGGGTGAGAGAGTTTTCCCATCCTGGCCTTAGTAGACAGGACACAGAAATACAGAGGTCCAGCTCAATTCCTGGTGAGCAATGGAGAGCTGTCATGGCTTCAGCCCTAACATGCTGTAGGAGTCTGCTGCTTACCTTCCCTATGGGCCTTATGCTTGAGGTTTCCAAAAAGGCTGCCTAGATGTGTAATGGGGAAGCCTCATAGGCATGTATAAGGAAATTAGAATAATCTTTTTTTAAAAAACAACAATAAACCCCTTGTGGTTTCCCTTGACTTTTTATGCCTTCTCACAACTGAATAATCCATGCAGTGGCTGCAGAAAGGAGAAGGTGAGTCTCTTTCAGAGCAGCCTCTAAAGCAGGCATGTGGTTGTCATTTTTTGCTTATGCAAAGAGCTTCCTGGACGGTGAGGGACTGCCGTGGGCCGCTCGCTGGCAGCTCCCTCGTTTGTTGTTCTCCTTTCTTAGCTATGTGAGTTTTGAGTCGTCTCTTTTTTTTTTTTTTTTAACTCTTCCTCCCATCTGGCATCTCCTAATTATTTTCTATTACTAATCACTTCTACAGGAAACAGACTGGACTGTTGAATTAAGAGCCCTATAAAAGGATAATTTTGTTATTTACAAGGTTCTTACCTCACTTAGACTTTATAACGTGACACTGTATAGCTGGTGATAATCACCTTGGGCTACGATCGTGTCTAATCTCATAAACTAGGCAGGGTCAGGTCTGGTCACTATCTAAACATGAGAGGCCTAAGGAAGAGCCGAGGCTGCGGGAATTTGGGCTGGTAGCACCTTTGGCTGTGAACTAATATCCAGTGTGTCTTGTGTTTTGTACCCTCTGCAATTCCGTGTAGCCTGCGTTGAATCTGTGCTGAGTCTGACTACCAGGCATTTTCTCCACTTACCTTAGATAAGCTCCTTTTTCCCTCTTAGGGTTTGCAGGGGAGTGTGTGTTTTATTTATTTGGAAGGGGAGAAAGCATTTTACATCGGTCACTGTTTACATGCTCACAAGTACAAATACGTGTCACTTGCCTTCTGTACAAAGATGGAAAGGACATGGAGCTGTGGCTGTTGTGTTGCCTCCCATTCAACTAGGGCACATCTGCTCCACCAATAATTGCCCATTCATAAGTGGTTACCAAACCCTTAAGACCTATGAAGAATGAAATGAAGCATTTTAGAAGTGGTAGCAGAAAGAGAAGTAGTTAGAGGTGCTTAAATGAAGTATTAGACTGTGAAATAAAAAAAAGAACAACCATTTACCCTACGGTTAATGCCTCAGAAGCTGATCTGCTCTTGTTTCTTTCCTTTTGATCTTTCACAAGAAAAAAGATGTTTTCAGATAAACTTCTCATGCTTAGTTTTAGTCTCTAGCTCAATGTTTTTCTTTTCAGAATGTGAACAAAGTAAGGAGAGCAGTTTTGTTACTAAGCTCAATAAACTGCTTGCTCTTATTACTTCAAACTTGTCACACTCCTCATCATCAGTGAAGACAGCAACTCTTGCCAGTTTTTCAAAGTCCTCCTTTGTTCATCAACTTTGAGAACGTTAAACTTTTCCATATTTAACCTTTTTTCTGCATGGTATCAGCAGTTAGAAACAGTGTTGCTTCTGGTATTCACTGTTCCTACAGTCCTAATGTTTATGCAAGTTAAAAATCATCACACTGAAAAATCTGATTCTCAGTTGATGAACTGAGAATTAGTTGCTCTAATTCTTATCATCTTAGTACTGATATTCCTTCCTATCCATACAACTTCCAAGATAACCACAGGATTATGTGTTTCTAATAGTGATGTTCATATTATAATGCACTTGGACTATATTGCTTTTTAGTGGGAATTATTATTGCATTTGGTTAGAGCTAAAGCAGTCTGAAATTGTTTGCCTAAGGAGTATTAGAGCTAGTATCACAAAGTATAATGTTCTCTATTAAACCTTAGTCATGTGTGTAAGTATGATTTAGTAAATTTTATATATTAAAATATCTATGATTTAGTAAATTTTATTTCCAATTTGTGAATTAGATTAGTAGCACTTATTGGCAAGCAGCTTTTCCCCTTCCTGAGAGAAGAGTGGAGGAATATTGTGGAAATATGTATGTATTACATTTTGCATGTGATGGTGAAATATTTTAAAAGCTGCATGCTTTATATCATGTTTCAGATAATTTGTTGGAGAAGTCTTGAAGCATTTTCCAGTTAGTATGATAGTGAATTACATTTGCATTCAGGCATTTTGGTGAATTAGCTGATGATGAAAGCAACGATGTGTTTAATATAAATGTACAAAAATTGCAAAAAGTATCATGCGTTGCTATCTTTCACAGATTTGAAGTGGTCCATCTCTTTAAGTGACAGCTTCTCATTCACTCCAGCCTGCAAATCCTTGCTAGCATTTGTTCCAGCGCTGCAGCCTGGTGCCTGAAAAATGCCCATCACCTATGTCACACACTGAAGTTCTCAGGGCAGACTCACTGTTCAGCAAGTTGATAATGCTGAGAGCTTACTGGATTGGGGTTTTTTTTTATGGGCCTTATGGGTTAATTCTCTTGAGCTATTTTTATTGTTGAAAAATCAAACAAAAATCTTATGAGCAGTGCTAGTTGATGGTGGCAGTACAAATAAAAAATTGCCCTGTAAGATGGGATGAAAAACATGACTAAGAAAGCAGTTGTGCTATAAACATTTTGTTCATTGTCAATAATTCTGTTCATTGACAATGAATTTAAGAAATGGAACTATACCCCAGACTAAGTCTTTTACTTTTGATGTGCCCTATACTCAAAATAAGATCTTCTGTCCAGAGATTATGTGCCTCTGAAATCCCAAATGTCAGAACTTTGAGTTGCTGATTGGGACTAGTGGATTTCCACTGAAAATAGGCATCAACTAAACAGCAAGAAACCATTGGGAAACCATGGGGAAAAAAAAAACCAAAAAAAAACCCCAAAAAAACCCACCAAAACCAACCCAAACAAAAAAAAAAAAAAACCAACAAAACCCAACCCAAAATAAAAAAAATCCCAAAGTCCTTCCTACATAACAGAAGTTGTATAACCTGTCCACATGCCGACGCCTGCTTCTCCCCCAAAAGGTAAATAATTTTTGTAGCCCAGTTTTTGATGGGGAGTTGCATTGCCAGCCCTGTTTGGAATCATTCAAACTTACTCTGTTTTCAAGTCAAGACATTATTTAAATTTATTTCGATGATGCTGGGGTTGACCATTTGAGATGATGGTTTCTTGAGTGCTTTCTCAAGTAAGGATTTTTCATAGTTATAGCTTCCTCTAGGGAAATGCAATGCTTCCTGCCCTTATATGAAAATTTTCATGACACAGGCATTTTAAAATGTTAATTAGGAAACTGAGAGGGAATACATAGGAAAGATGAACCATATGTGGAAAAGGAGGAATGAGAAAATTGGAATGCTAGTCAACAATGTAAAATGAGTCTTTTCTAAGAATGTGATCAGGGATTGGAAGATTTTATGGGTGGCAATAAACTGATAATTTGATAATAACTGATAATTTCACTCGGGGAGCAGAGTGTAATTCCACTGCCAATTCCACTCTGGTTTCATTCATTGCAGGTTTCAAATCAGTCTTGATTTAAATAGAGATTTATGCAAGGATAGTGGGAGCCCACATGAGGGACTCATTTGAAGGATGATCAGCCTACCTCATTTTCTGAATCTGCCTAATTGCATTGTATAAAATGAATGTAGACCCTGGCCCACTGCGCTGTTGCAGCTATGCCCATGGACACGCATGCACCTAGAAGACTGGTAATCAGGGTCTGCAAGGAGTGCTGATGGACACTGAGGGTTATCCCGTTTTGTAATTTTTCTGCAGTGAGGTGGTCATTAAGTAGATTTTCACCATTATAAATTTTGCAATAATGTTGTATGTCCATATCACAACTCTAGTATTCCTTCAGGTTAAAAATTGTGTTCACTTTGATTCATGGGGTTGAATCAAGTGATAATTAAGGAAGGATTAGGAGACTTTGCACTCTTAGTCTTATGTATGCTAATTAAGTATGATTATGGACTGAAAGTATGTTGAAGAAAGAAACTGTGACAGCACATGTATCATAGCAACATCGCTTATTCAGGAAGAAGTGGATGGATTCAAAATAGAGGATGTGCCAAAGGAGCAGGTGTAGTCTGAAATACAAATAGTGTTTAGAAATTAATGAGCTGCAGTTCTCAATTATAATATAATTGAATTACTCTAAATTGAATTACTGTGTAGAACAAAAAAGGCTAATATTAGATGCATTAGACTAACAAAAAAAGCTAATGTGAAATGAGTATTATACATCAGGTAAGAAAATATTAATGAGACATAAAAAGCAATTTCCATACCACCTGCCCATGTTATACCAGTAGCCAAAGCTCCTATTCCATGAAGAATAGATGAAAAAAACCCTAATATATGTATTAATAGAAAGACCTTGTGGATTACATGATTATCATTATCCCTGTGTATACATTTTGAGTTACAAAAAAGATAAAGAGGTCTATTGTAAAAACTGCTTTTATCAATATGATTCTTAAATGGATATCTTAAAGGAAGTGTTGTAAATTATTTATTTCATGAAGTTTGGCCACTGTCAACATTTCCTTGCTAGAAGGCAGGTGAGGTTCCTCATCAAAGGGTATGGTTAAGCTTTTTGATGTGCCTTTTCTTTTATGTATTTTATTTTATTTTTATTTGAGGAAATCCTTATAACAGTGTGGGTCAGATGAGAAATAAACCATCATCAGTCTCTTTTGGTTTCAGAAGATTAGTCTAACAGCCTATTTTCTCTTATGATACTTAAATTTAGTATTTAGTAACAAAAAGCATTTGCCAAAAGGGTAGTATTCATGAAGCTGCCACTTCACATTACACTTTGACCATTATCACTCCTAGACAGCATTTAGTCTTGTGGCACTTATCAATTACTTTGAAGGTCTTTTTGGAATACAGTCTGCTTTGACATGTCACAAGTCAAGAGGCTTTTGCTGGAGTGGCCCCTCCCTGCAATGAACGTCAGTCATGCCTTGGTCACAACAGCACAGCTCCCTGCAGGCCAGCAAGGCGACACGCCATGGACAAAGGGAAGGAAAGAAAATGCAATGCTATTACCTGAAACAGAATATGCTGACTAAATGGGAGCGAGATGGAGAAGCTGTTGAGGAGCAGCCTCTGAGGGTTGCTTCCTTAGGCAGAGCTCCTTGCTCCATCAACTCATCCTTCCGTAGGTCTCATAGCTTCACGACAGACCTCTCTAGCCCCAATTTAGCAATGTGTGACAGTGTAACAGTTGACTTAAACTACGTGAGTAGTCCTTGCAGTCTCTCTGCTTCTGCCTTTCCCGGGGAGAGGGGCGCCTGGCACAGGCGGCTGCTTTAACTGGCTGCTTAGCTTACCACCTCCATGGCCCAGGCTCCTGGCAGGAGGAGAGGAAGATAGGGTGGACTGAAACCAAAGCTATGAAGGATGGAAGGGTGGATGGAAAGAACTGAAAGCAGAACTGTAAAGGATAGGCTTTGTCTGAAGGATTTACTGGAGGCAAATTTTGGTGTTTTGTAATGCTTCTCTCCTTGCTCATGAACTGTCCTGCCTGCTTTGCCTGGGGAACAGTGAGGCTGCCAGCCCTCTGAGGTGGGGAGGCATATCTTCTGTGCTCTGCCAGCTCTCAGTCCCCTCCTGTACTTAACAAGTTTGGCTGGAGCTGGCCCCTTTTTAATGCAGCTTGTTTTCCCAAAGAGAGAATGGGGTTGTGGTAACGAGCTGCTGCAAAGCAGCAGAGAGAATTGCTGAGGCTGATACACCAGCTTGAACTCATGGTCATGGGGAACTGCTTTCCTCACCACAGACTCAGGAGTGAAAAGACCTTGTTTCTTAGCTTCCTGGGTAGCTATTTTCATGGTGTTTGATTGGCATATCCTGCCTCAGCATCACACAGCTTGGCAGCAGCTCTGCTTTTGTCAAGCAGTCATATCTTGCCCCTTGTGAGCAAGGTGGTAGACCCTGTCTTTAAGGAAAGGGCTGGAGCAGTGGGTTATTGTAACAGAGGCAGCTGGGCCTGTGGGGATGCTCTTCATGGGTGTCTGTAGGGAAGAGCCCTGGGGTGCTGACTGGCTCAG
The DNA here is from genome assembly GCF_023638135.1 of Falco biarmicus. Taxonomy (NCBI): domain Eukaryota; kingdom Metazoa; phylum Chordata; class Aves; order Falconiformes; family Falconidae; genus Falco; species Falco biarmicus. The sequence continues at coordinate 20,166,398 of NC_079295.1, forward strand.
GAACAGAGGAAGACAAGGCCGGTGCCCTGGGAGCGGTACAGGACTGTGCTGTCTCGCCCAGAACATAACCCTGTGATGAAGCATATTATTATTTACACAGTACAAATGAAGTCATAGCCATTGCTTGTAACACCCAGCTTAGCACCATTGCTGATTGCAACCTCCACATCCCTGCCTCCGTGCATTCACAAGTGCCCACATACACCCCTGTAGTGGCATTTGTACCTATGGAGTGTGCAGGCATCCCCAGAGTGAGCCCCCTTCTTCAGCGGGCACAGCAGGCCAGCTGCTGACCTCGCTAAAAGCTAAGTCACTGGATGTTAGCAAAGTCCTCCAGAACCACACCATAAGCTGAACTTGTTACTGGAGGTACTGTGAAATTTTTATTTTATTTTTGCCATGGCTAGATCCATGGCTATATACCAAAATAGTGCCCTCCAGAAGGAAAGAAATGTGTTGTGTTTGCCACTAGAAAAGTGCCCTGGTTTTGTGCCGCTATCCAAAACAGCAAATGCTGATTGTTTTTGTCTCGTCAGCTATTGAAAGAGAGCAATAGTCACAGTGGATGTTTTTTGCCAGTGTGTGGTTTCAAATTGTCATTTCCAAAGGCCCACGTCGGTAACTGCCGGGAGCAAATCTGCAACCCATCATGCCACTAGGAACAAAATACGCTGGCTGACCTAGATCCAAATCAGCTGCAGTGACGGTAGGTTATATGAGTAAAGCTACAGATAAACAGCTTTTCTGTTGGCTTCCCCTAAGGTGTCTCTGCTTTTTTGTGAGTATGCTCCCTTGGTGTGAAAACCTGGGTACTTCAGGTAAGCACATCAGTGCAAACATGAAATCTTCCCAAATAATGCTAATGGACTCTAATTGTATTGCACAATACAGTACCAAATAAACTCTCTTTTTGTGCAGTAATTTCTAGCAGCAATATTGGGCAATATTTTTTCCATAATATAAACTTTGGTTTAGATTATTATTTTTTAAATTTAACAATCGTACTTGAAACCAAGCCAACACTTTGGCTGAATTTGTTTAATTAAAGTTTTAATTAAAACATTTTAAAAAACCTTCTAAAATTCTAGATATAAAAATGTTCATTACTTGCTGTGGAAATGGCATACACTTTTATCAGAAATAAAAATTTAAAAATTTAAATAGCCATTTCTTTAGATTTTTCCACAAGTATTTCACTGGGGGAGGTGATTTGATTTAATTAGAACTCAGCCCATTTGGAAAGTTTTGTTATAAAACCCAGAACTTTCCTAGCAGTAAGTTTTCATCATTCAACCACGTCTTAAACCCCAACTCCCCTGTAGGAAACTGAGGACTCAAAGCAGAGTTGTGTGTTGTTGGCTGAGGATCCCAGTATACTTTGGGCACTGCTGTCTGTGTGCCCGTTAAGTGTGGCTGTGTTGGAATGGCAGCCAGAGAAGTCTTGCTCTGGTGGCTGAGACTGCATGATAGTCCTTCCCCTCCTCCCCATCCAGCTTCTGAGATGTCAGCTTTCAGGTTGAACTTTTAATAGCATTCCTACCCTCCACTCACACCATGTATCTGTGGGCAGAGGCTATGCCTGGCATTAGCATTTCTGCAAGTGAAGAAAATGAAAACAGCTTTTCACCACTTTTAAATAAAAAGTAAAACTTTGGGCTCCCCTTCCCCCTCTGGAACAATTTTGTGAAAGATACGACTGGGAAAATTATATTTAGCATGGAACAAGCCTCCACCAGGAACAGCGTTGAGGAAATTGGGCTCAGTTTCACAATCTGACTGATTAGCTTTTGAAAATTGTGTACTGAGCCCATAAAATATGCTTATAAAGTGTTCAGGCAAGGAAGGGTTTTCTAAGCATACACATTTGGCTATGTTAGCTATACAGTGAAACAGAACACAACAAAATATACAGCAGCTAACTGCATAACAAACCAAATATCTTGTTTCTTGAGATAGTTAACAGTGGGCCATCATCTTTGATTTTTAGAAAAATGCATGCAATATAACTGTTGGTTAATATTATTATTAAAATACGTTCCTTAGAGGGAAGGGATCGTTTTATATATAAAGTCTGAAACAATAATGGCATATTTAGCCATAACAACATGAAAATACCATATGAGAATGAAAAACCTGCAGTGTACTACACATGCATTCCTGAGACCGAAGAAAACACGATACTGTGTTTGAGAGAGGAGCCAGGTGGTCATGAAACTAAACACTCCGTTGTATTGGAAATGCATGTGGGCTTCAGGAGGTCTGATGAAGTCAAACCTGGGCATTTTAGGACTTGTGAGCTTAACGTGACTTCAATTTTTCTGTTTTTTTCTGGAGTAGTTTTAGTTTATTACTCAACAAATGGGAATTCATTTATCTGCTTTTTTAGAAAGATAATTTGTCCAATGTTGACTGGATGAAACGTACGTAATGTGTCTTCCAGAGAGTGACTAAATTGAATTTACTGCAAGCCATGGATGACTTTAAAATCAGTTCTGTGGAGTCTTCATAATAAGACTTACTGATTGTGAGATTAGTACCAGCAAATACGCATACATTATCCAGCTAATGCTGAGAACAGATAGTTCTTAAGAAAACAGCTGTTTCTCCTGCACCCTGAAGGACTACTCCATGATGGAGTAAGGAAAGCGGAGTCCCAGTAGGACCTAGACTGAGCCACTTTCATGGTTGAGGTTTTAGGACAAAGAAGAACATTTGAAATAGCAGGTTACAGTCTTTATATTCCTTTCCCCTCTCCCTTTAGTCCACATACAATGTAGAATCTCTAAACAGATGTCTTGGTTTAAAGGTTGTTGTGTTGCTGGGTTTGTTTTTTTAGTGTTTAAGTCACTAAAATGTACAGGACTGAGAGAATGCTCTGGTTGCATGCTCTGCTCAGATGTTGCTCAGCTGTTACTTCCAGTTGTTCCATTTTCAGTTCACCTCAATCCTGTGAAATTACATCCTTAAACTAAATTTTAAAAAGACAGCCCTGCAGTTTCCTTCCTTCTAGAGTCTGTGCAGCATATTGCTCCCTGTAAGTGCAATGATTGCAAATGTCTGTCACAAACAATTAATAAAAAAATAAAATCAAGATTATACTTGGAAAAATGGAAGGTCTTCTGACCTTCCTCCCCAGATTTCTACCTCTTTTTCATCCAGTATGTAGCAGACAGTATCTAATAATTGTCCCCGTTAGAGTAAGTTATAAAAACACAGGCAGACTTCAGACAGAGTAAGTTATAAAGATAACTGTTGGAAAATGAAAGGGCTACGGAGAGGAGACTTTGCTGGCCGGTAGGAGCGCCGGAGCCACTGGTGGAAGGCAGGTATTGAATCAAGAGCCAGCCAAGGGTGTAAAAAGACACACAGGACCTGCAGGCTTTCAGGCTGGGAATAGAGAAAGCATAGAGCACCTGGAGCAGGAGAGCCCATCCTCGGGAGAGAACAGCTTCCTGCAGGATTTGAGTTGAACCCCCAGGTCCGTGACTTTGTTTGCTCTCAGGGATGTTGGCTCACCCCTGCCATGACTAGGGCTACCCAAGGACAGCAGCTCGCTCTCTCTTACTTCATTATCTCACGTGCTGGTAAGCTAACAATCTGGACCTGCCCAATGTCCCACACCGTGCTCAGGAAGGTGTGTACAACAGAAATGTCATTCTTCATATTGATTGTCAAATGAAAAGAAACGGGCTGTGTTAAGAGCACTAGCTTGCAACACCAGATTACCAAATAGGCAGTGGCAGGAGAATGAGCATCTATATTGTAGAATGTCATCTGAATGCAGTTGTATGAGGTTTAATTACAACACTACTTTATGTTGGGGCAATATATTAAGAAATAGATACTTGTTATCTATTTTTCATAATTTTTCGGTTGCTAGCCTTATGGCTTGCTTTCACTCTAGGTTTCTGGTGTGCACAAGCATTGTGCATATAGCATGTGTGAAGGGCTGTAAGTGTAGGTGAGCCTGCTGTTTTCCTGTATTTGTAAACAGCAGAAAATGCTTTACACTGAACAATGGGAAGCTGATTTATGTAAAACCAACAAGCGGTCTGAGATTACTGTAACAAAATAACGTTAGAATTAAAATTCATAATCTTATAACTGCTTTACAGATTATAATGCTTTTTCATAATTACAGCGATGAGATAGGACCTTTCCCTGTTGGGTAGTTTGGCTTACCTTTTCATTGGCATTTTTAAGATTTAATTTTCTGGGATCCAGAGATCAGTTTCTACTAATGTGACTCTAAAGTGCCATTGAAAATAAATCAGTTCTTCAGAATTAGGAAAAAGAGAAGCTAACAATTAAGGGATAAGTAAGTCAAAAGCCAAATAGGTGCTCTACCAACGATTGAAAGGAAAAGTCAGAATGCTTTATCTTGCCTCTTAAGTGGAATTATACAAAATTATAAAGGTTGAGTCTGATAGTAAATGTAGTCTTGAAAATCACTGGGTTATTTATTTCCAACAGATTCAATGTTCAAATATTTTATCTTCTAATATGAAGTTTTGGCGATTTATTTTTTCCCTTTAATAAGAAGGATCTTGGTTTCCAAGGAAGCTGTAACAAAACCGTGTTTCCAGATCTCCACAATTTGTTTCCTGAGCCAATTGTCACTCAAAGCTGTTGGGAGAGGGTGACTCCTCTGGGGCAGGTTTAAGTCCACCTTGTTCCATGAGGACTTTTACCTGATGTAGTTCTTGGGAATGAAACTGTGAAGTGGCTTTAGCTAGAAAGAAAGGAGAGAATGAGCTCAAAGGCCTGTCCACTTCCTCCTCCCAAGTCCCTACTTTTTCTCACACTTCACATAGATGAGGTGGTCAGATTTTGCCACTCTTACCCTCACCTCATTTTTCTTCAACTCCTATAGTGGTGCAGTGTTACACTTAGGAGGATGTGCAGAAAAACACAAGGGTCATTTATTCACCTGCAGCAGAAATGAATGGTTAAAAGCAAGACAGGCAGACTGAGGTAGCCGTTGGAAAAGTTATTTCTCAATAGGATGGATCAACCAGCCTCCTGTTTGTATTGAAAGTGGGAACTGAGCCAGCTAAGACCCCTAGATGAGCCACTAAAGCCTGACAGCTTCATCCTCTGTGATCTTTAGCCAGTGTTTCGGTTATTAGCTATTAACTTGCATTTCAGATTAGCGGTTGGTGAGACATATATGTTGATCCTTAATCTCTGCAACCTGACCCTATGCTGAAACTCAGCAGATTTCTAAAACTGGTAAAGAAGATCCTGGTGGCCATGCAAGCAGAGGAGAGGCTCACGGAGAGCATTACCCTCAGCTACATCGGCAGGATTGAGCTAAACTGTAATGCTGGGATCCACTGCAAAACACATACTGATTCCACCCAGAAGGCTGTGTGACAAACTGTGCTTGTCTTTGGTTGTTACTGAGTCATGAGAGATAAAAATACCTTTGCTGCAGAAGGCGAGAGCAGTTGTGGTGTTGCAGCTTGTGGCAAGGGAAGGGGGAGCTGCGCTGTGGCTAGCAGCACAGGCAGGAGGAAGGGTCCTCTTGCACCCTGGGTGTCAGGCTGGGGGTCAGCCCCATGGTGTAAATCACTGCCATAGCTAGTCAGAGCAAAGGTCTGATTTTGCTGTCTCTGACAAAGGCTGTTCACTGATGCCTGGAGAGCACTGCAACAAAAAGGGCAGGAGTTGAGCGGCCGTGGTGGTGTCCCCTCCCGGCTGTCAGTGTGCAGCTGAAGGAGAGCCTCCCAGAGTGGGGCTGCCCCGCTGCACGGCTCCATCCAGGTGGATGTGGCATGGGCTGCCCCGGCAGTTGGGAGCCTGTTGTGGCAGTGGGTTCAAGGCTGTAATGGTTGTGTGACGTAGTGCTTCGCCTGGTTTGGGGGGTGGCTAGTGAGGACCAGATGGCCCTATGTGCACTTTGTCGTCGCTGGCACCCATCCAAACTGGGGCTTTCAGCCCTATTTGAGGCCATGGGTCATTCACCTTCTGTTAACCTTGGTGAGTTCCTAAAGAGAGGCACCGCAGCGATCGGTGTTGAGGTCGGGGTGGTGCAACGAACGGCGGGCGGCATGTGTGTTCGCATCCCTACTGGAAGAGGCTGTTACGTGATGTGAGTTTGACGAGCCCCCTTTTACACGACAGGCATTGAAAAATGTCACCTTCAGGGCAGAGCGATGAGCACCAACTCAGTCGCGTTAACTGCTCCCAGCCTTGCCGTACCCGCCGGTGCCCGACCCGAGCGGCTCCCAGCCGTACCCCCCGGTGCCCGACTCGTGCCAGACGGGGCGGGGGGCCGGGCGCGCCGCTTTCTGCCGCGGCCCCTGAGGCTGCCGCTCGCCGCGCCCACCCGCGGATGCCCCGGCTCGCCCCGCACCCCCGAAGGGCGCCGAGGTGCCATTTCGTGCCGGCGCCTGAGCCGCCCCCGCCCGCAGCCCTCCCGCGGCCGCCTCCCCCGGGCCCAGCCGCGCTGCCCGCCCCGCCGAGGCTGCGCTGGCCGCGGCCGCCCCCGCCCGGCCCCCGCCCGGCCCCCGCCCCGGGGGCGGTGCCGCCTCGCCCCGCGCCGCGCAGCCTCGCCCCCCGAGGCGGGCAGGGGAGGGAAGAGGGCGCCGGTCGCCGCCGCCGGCCGCCGATGGAGGGAGCGGCTGCGGGCTGCCCCCTCCCGCCGCTGGCTGCTGTTCGCGCCCGCCGGCAGGCCCGAGCCCCCGCGCCCCGCACCGAGGGCGGCCCGCCCCGCCGGGCCAGCCGCGCCGAGCGCCAGTGCCCCGCCATGGCCGCGCCGGCCGCCCCGGCCGCTTAGTGCCCGAAATGGTCCTTCTGGGTGTCTGGAAGCGGGTGTGATCTAGGCAGGGCGCGGGTCGGGCCGGGGGGCCGCTGCTCCTCCTCCCCGTCAGCTCCAGCATGCCGTCCAAGGAGTCCTGCGCGGGGCACAGAGCGAGCAGGGCGGCGGTGCGCGGCGCCAAGCGGGAGAGCCGCCAGCAAGATCTGTTGATAGCAGCCTTGGGGATGAAACTGGGTACTCGGAAGTCACCTGTGACGATCTGGCAACCTCTTAAACTCTTTGCTTATTCACAGTTGACATCGCTTGTCAGAAGAGCAACGCTGAAAGAAAATGAACACATTCCAAAATACGAGAAGATTCATAACTTCAAGGTAAGAAATTGTGCTGCTGCCTTTCTCTTGCAGGCACGGGGGCTGGAGGTTTTATTTCAGAATGGTCCAGTAGTGCAAGGAGGGAATATATATGCAGGCTGTGACTTTCTGGGAACTTAAACGCTTGCCTAAATCTCACTGCCAGTTAAAGCAGTTGGACATCTTTAGAACATAGCAGCAGAAGAACAAGGATTTTGTTGGTGGCTGCATGTGTGCATGTGTTTGTTCCAGTAGTATCTGCCGCATCAAGATTCTCTCTTTTATTCAGAGTTGCTTTATAGGAGAGGGATGCTAAAGGTGGGAAAAACTGGCAAAGTTTTCTTTCCATCCAAATGAACGTAGTTCCGTCTTACTTATGATGACATGATGCTGGAAAATCTTTTAGATCTGTGGTTAGAGGATTAAATTGATCTTATCTCAGTTGGTCGCTGATGAATAGCTTTGGAGGTAAGAGGCATGTTCTCCTGCATCTGGATGGAGCAGATGGTCTGCATTTCCTTTCGTTTCTGGCTTTTCTTCTGTGTTAATGAATCGAGTGTGTTGAAAGCAGCATGGCTTATACAGTGGGGCTGTTGGAGCTGCTGGCATTAGCAACTACCTGGTGTTTTAATAAAATTTACTTCTCTATAGCTTCTAATTATTCGTTTCATTATTTAAAATAAACAATGCTGTTTGGTAACAGAGACAGATGTCAGTATAGCATAAGCATGTTTTATGCCTGTATCTGTCCTAAGTGTCCAGTAAGGATTTAGTAATTTAACCTTCTGGCAGTCAAATGCAGTGCATAATAGGCAGTCATCATCTGTAGGACTAAGTGAGTTGACGTGATACTGAACTCCTGTAGATGATGGTACAGACTTCACGTATAGTACCCAAAGCCCAGATTTTATCTTTAATACGTGTTCTTTTCCCCCATATAGATTTTGCTTTTATTTATTTTAGGAGAAGGGGAGATTGTTAATATAACACAGTCATGTGGTGACAAGCATCTGTTAATTGCCTCTTATTTTCAGTTTTGATTTCCATCACATTTGTGTGCATGTGTGATGTGATACACGCATGCAGATATGTATATTCACCTGTCGTCCACTGGATCTTATTTAAACCAACTTCTGGCTTTTGAGTTCAGATAATCACTAAAATTGGGAACTTTCTATTGTCAGGATGTTTTGTTTGACTTGAGTTCTTCAATAAAGCACAAATTTGAAAATCATGTACAAAATGTTACATTAAAAAGTGTTTAATATGAGCGCTTGGCATAAAACAGTCCTACCAGCTATCGGCTAAACAGAGCATTTTTTCACAGGCTCTTGAGGTGTTGTAGAGATCTGAAATATCTTGCAACTTTAATTTGTTCCTTAGGGTTCAAAGAGAATTCTTGCATATGCCAATTTTTTCATGTATTACAGTGTATGTAGGATAATACATATTTAACTTTGTGCACATCTGTATTCCTTAGTTGCTTTCTTTTAACCGCGTGAGACACATCTGTTTTGAAAATAATCTGATAATCTAATTTTCATTTGTTTGGGTTAGTTTATTTGGTTTTGTTCCAGAAACCGTTTCTGGAAAGTTTGGAAGCTGTGAATTTAACGGTCTTTTTTCAAAACCAAACTGTGTGTCTGATCCAAGGTCATAGCTACAGCACAAACTTTCCACACAGATTGTTTTCTTTATAACAGTTGTACTGTAGTTCCTGTATACATGCAGTTACCAGAAGAATCTACCTTGAGAAGTAATGCTTTTCTCAAGTCAGTGAAAGGGAGTCACCTTATACAGATTATTTTTGCTACAAAAAAGAAGGGAACAAACCCCTTACCCCTTACAGGGTGTGCAGCAACCAGCCTACCCGCTGAAGGAATGCTGCTGGCGTTGATGAGCTCTAAATGTGGCCACTGTCCCATTTGTAAAAAAAATAACCATAAGCCTTTTGTAATTATTGTGTATTGGATCTGAAATGATTGGGCATCGTTAGCTTGTGCACTTCTCTCCTTTATCATTCCTTGCATCTGTCAAATTTTTCTTGTCAGATGTATAAACGTCATCATTTAAAATGACTGCAAAAGTCTCCTAGGTTGCCTGCCAAGCAGCAAATGTGCCACCCGTGTGGGAAGGAAGGAAATGTCAGGCCCAGAGTCTTGAACCTAGGCTTTTGAAACAAAACGAGAAAAAACAGCCCAGAAATGAAATAAATTTATATGGTTCAGCCAACCAACAGTGACTGCTGGCCCCAGAGGCTCCACCAGCAAAAAGGACACACACTGCTTTGTACTTCTGCAGCTAATCTTGTCTTCGTTATGCAGGCATGAGGCAACAGACAGGGGCCCTAACCCTTTGATCAGTCACATCGCTAGTCGTAGAAGTGAAGTGGTTTCAGAAATCCTTTTATACTGGAAATGCTGTAACATCCCAGCAGAGGGAGGAGAAGTGGAGAATCATTAATGCACAGCAACTAGCACCGTTGTCTTGGAGAAGGGAAGAGACAACAGCAGCCGCTCCAGAGGCAGGCTGGGGTTAGCAGATGCCTGAGAGGCTTGGCCACAGGTTGGGAGACATCAATTCTCCATCTGGCCCTGCACCTCCTGGCCCTGCGGGATGGGTGGGTGAGGATGCAGATGGAGTTTGAACCCTCTGACTGTTGCCTCCAGCAAAGCTCAGGTAGAGGAACACAGGGCAGAGGAGCAGTGTAGCGGTGGTCCTCACAGGAGCGCAGGTGCCTAGGGATGGGGTGAACACCAACGCTGCTTTTAACTCTGAAATCGTCAAGAGGTTTCCTGAATAAATGTGTTAACCTGTGTTTTGTTCTGAGGGTTATTTGAAAGAAGAGCGTAAAGACAGTTCTGCTAGGAGTGCTGACACGGCTGGGTTTTGAAAGGTTTTAATCTTACTTAAATCTGCTGGAATGTGAGTTGTCTCCTGCCTGACATGAGAAGGCTGGCTAGCTGGGGTGATGGGGAGCTCTGCAGGCAGAGCTGGCCCATAATGTTCTATGGGTCCATAACGGGGGAGGTCTGGTCTCTTGTGAGCACATCTCAAGTGCAAATACAGAGTGGCTGAATTCTCTTAAATTAATCTTCACAAGCAAAGAAAGGGATGATGATTTATAAATGTCGGATCAGACTGAGTTTTTAATGCATGTTCCTCAGGGTGAAAGCTAGGTATTAAAAATACTTTATTTTTTTAAGTGTATTTGGGCTTTTTCTAATTTAGAAAAAGTTTTCAACTAATATTTCTGTGTTGACTATAAATCTATATAAAAGATTAATTTTTTATTAATTCAAACGTATCAGCTAAAAGAGATCTGCATTGTTTGGCACCATTTTATTTGGCTCTAATTGACTAATGGGATTTGAAGATGAGCTAGGAGCGAGAGTGTGACTTGATTGGATCTGTCTATTTGCATATTTGATTTCTTTTCCTTTCCCTCCGTATACTCTGCTTTTCTGAAATCCAGCACACTGAATGACGTCTCTTGTAAAATGAATCATCAGTCCAAATCAGGGTATTCACTTCAGCATCCTCAAAATTTTAGTCCTACCTTTCTTCACAGAAATGCTTTTCCTCTCTTTTAGTTTCTTACCCATTTGGGGGAATAAATCTCCCCATGCTCCCGGGTACACACGTATCTGTAGGGACACATGTGCTTGGTGGATATCAAGTTCATTCTTCCACCCAGTGTAGATGAACAATAGCATCTTCTATTTGGAAGCTGTGAGAGATCTGTGGGGTGCTCTGAAGTGCTGACAAGGAGTGTAGCTGAAGCTATTGGTTTTATTTTTTTACAAAAAGAAGCTTTATCATAGGGGAAAGTTCTGTAACATTTCATAGAAGCAGACAGAGTAGATTTATACATAATCGTTCCCATAAATGTATTCTCCAGGTGGACTCTACCAATAAGAATGCTTTTTTTCTGGCCCTTATAAATATCCCATTTGCTTATCTGGTCCCCAAAATGCAGTAACTGTGACAGGTTATAACTTAAAATATGATGTCCTACCTTGCTGATACCTGATCCATTCAATAATTTTAAGGGGAGGAAGCATCTCCTGGGCAGGCAGGTGAAGGAGGAGCTTCAGGCAACAGCAGGAACCTCACATTTGAGGGGGAGAGTGGCCTGTGTCAAGGTGCCTGTGAATTGAAACGTTCCGGGTTATGGAGAGAAAGACGGGGCAGGGGGAGCTTTGGGTTGGGACGTGTGAGGTGGGCTTTAGGCCAAAGGACTTGCACAGCAGGGGAATCCAAGTTGGGTTTAAGGTTACCCCATCGTCTCTCTCTGGTGAGGCAGTTTTTATTAGGGTACTGAATATACAGGATGCCCCTGGCTCAGTCTTCTGGACTTTCCCTTTCTGCATCTCTTCATCTCTCTGTCTCACCCCTTACATTCCATAGATTGCTCTTAAAAAAAAAAAAAAAAAAAAAAAAAAAAAAGATACACCTAATGAGGTACCTTCTGCCCTGAGTCCATCCCCAGCTGACATGGAACATCATCTGCACCTCCTCCCCACCTGGTGCTGTGCTTTGGGCACTCACTCCTTTGCCTGCTGTTGTGTGGGGATGGAAAAGCCATTAGAACTATGCTTGAAAAATGTTAGTGGCAAGGAGGGCAGTCATGGAAGAGGAGTGTTAGCTGGGAGTTATGGGATGTTATCTTAAAAGGAGGAGGAAAGGGAAAATCTGAGATTAACAGCAAGAAATCTCCTGGGTAGTGAAACGTGTTAGTCAGTGCAATAACCTCCTCATCACTTGGCAAATTTAAAATAAGCCTGGAAAAACACCTCAAAGGTCTTCGCTCCCCTCCAGCTTTTGTGACTCATGGGCCCTGGGGGGAATGTTTAGTTCCCTTGGCTGGTTATAGGTATTCCTTCAGACACCTCTGGCTCCTGATGCCTTGAGCCAGCAGAATGCTCTGCAGGTGTTTTGTAACTGCAATAGTCCGAGGCGTAAAACCACTCTTCTGCCTAGATTAGTGCTGTGGTGCTTCACTGAAGCAAGAAGGTGTCCGTGCCTATCAGAGCTGGACTGAAATCTGTGTTTCTGTGCATCATTTTCCCAAGGATATTGTCTCATTTCTCACTTGCTCTTCACAAAATAGATATGTCTCCAGAAGACTATTTTTGTTTTCACCATCTTGCTGTGTAGTATTTGCTATTGTCGTGCTGTTTCTTAGTCACTATCTTACTAATGCCTGAGACGGCATAGTCAATTAATTGTAATAAGTAACAGTTGCAAGGCTGCTTGGTGAATCTGTGAACATTCAGAACGTAATTCCCTTTCAAGCCAACATTTCTGCCAGAGAGGAGAGATGTTTTTCCATGGTTAAGCAGAGTCAGCAGAGATGCTGATGAGTCTTGTTTGTTGAGATTCCTCATCTCCCTCCTCGACTGAAGCAGCGTCCTGGCTTTCCCTTTGAGGGTGACCCATTTGAAAGGCTGGGTGGGGAGTTCCGGAGCAGGGACAGAAGTAACTGGGGGTAGAATATAGCTTTCAATGTGTGCAAAAAGTGAGGTCTCAAGTGAGGACCAGTCTCTACTGGAAAGGCTTTGCTGTTAGAGACAGACTCAAGCATCACTTTAATGGAGAGACTGCTGATTTTAACAAGGGTTACTCTGCCGGCAAAATCTGTACTGCTGCTTTGAAACAAGTAAGCTAACCTGGCCCTGGCCCAGATTTCACTGGTGTAATTGCATCTGTGCTAGGTGCTTTGCTAGTGTAAAAAGTCATAGCAAATCACTTCCATGCCAAATCTTACTATTCTAACAAGCTGCTCAGCAAAGCCATGCCTAAACACTGAGAAACGGGGAGATGGAAAGTGCAGAAGAAATGCTGCAGAAGAAGAAAAGACCAGAAACCATAACAAACTCTTACTATATTAAGCAGAGCCATTTTACTGTGACTTCTAACATGAACTCATTTCTATTTCTGATCTTCTGAAAACTGGGGCAGAAGCCGATTTAGGGTAAACTGGTCTAGCTCCACTGAGAAGAGGATGCTGATTTTTTTGTATTTTTCTTTTTTGTTAGGTATGGACCTGGCACTGAACATATTTTCAAAACATCTTTAAGTGAGTCACTGCACTCAAATGAATATTCAGAAAGAGCTGGGTACCTCTAGCACAGTCCCTGGAGAGAGTCTCTGCACGTTTTCACAGATAAGAAAACCTCAGGAAATTTGATGTTTCTTCTGGAATCCTAGTACTTGAGGGAAAAAACTGTTCAAAGGCAGGGAGAATAGCTGGAGAACAAAACTGGAGGAAAAACTTAGACAAAACTTCTGAGAAGACCTCATCAGCTCGATGTTGTTGCTTCTGAAACTCATAATGTATTATAAGAAACAGTTATAGCCAGAAACGCTTTTAGGTGTTGATGGATTTTAGTCTCCTAAGGTATTTATTTAATGTAGCTTTTACTTTTTTGGGAAAGCCAGGGCTCTGCCAAAGCAGATTCCAAATAGCACAATATTATTTAACCCTTTCTGGTTTCTTAGTGCTAGTCCCTGCATTCAAGTTTTGCCTCTGTTGAAAACAAAACCAACCAAACAAGCAACTTTTTTTTTTTTTTTTTTTTTTCCTAAATCCTTCATTTATTTAAGCTGTAATTCCTTCCCACCACACTAGTAGTTTTATTAATCCACAGATGTGGATCCTGTGAGTTGTCCATGGGCACAGCCCCAGGAGCAGACCAGTTCATGTCTGTGGTGAAGTGCTCTGCTGGGGAGGACTGGGAGCTTGCCTCAAGAAGCACATAGTGCATGCTCTCTCATCATCAACAACTCTTCCTCCAAATTAGCCTTAGCATCACTGCAAAAACATTTCTTTAGTAATCTCTTAGGGTTTTGTATTCTATTTACATCATTACATATAGTGTATATGGTATGCATATATATACAGTTTTAATTCTAAGGATTTTATTCAAGTTTCACCTCTAGTTCCACAATTTTTTGCATAGACACAGGTATCTAACTTGGGCTTGGAATAAAATGAGCTATGTTCCAGTTTCCAGATACCAATTTAAAGAGAATCTACTATTCCATCCTGAAAGAAGGGTGGCCATTTTCATTGAATTTTCAAGCAGAAAAAGACACCAACATGCTATTTTCCAGTTTTTCGCTTTGGCTCTTATAGAGCATGACCTAACCACAGTTTCCAGTTGTTCCCATCTCTGCTGACATGATCAGTGCAAACCAGAGAATAAACAAGACATGTCAGTGCTTCAGGCTCCAAGTGGGTGAGGACCTGGAGGGAGGTTTGCCCACTCAACGTGCGTGTTGGTGTACCCGCTGGCGATAACGATGCTGTTCATACTCCACACTCTGAATGCTGCAGCGTTCAGCCAGCATCTCTCCTCTCCAGCACTGCTGGGCAGAGTGGCTGCACGATCCCGGGCTGGGTCCCCACAGTTAATACCCCTCTGCTCCAGGCAAAATCAGCTCTGGTTTTGGAGAAGGTATGTTCCAATGGTCTCAGTTACTTTCATTTCTGTTACATCTTTGGATGAAAGCAATTATCGTGCAGATATAGATCTGCTGTGTGGGTTGTCATGGCAGTCTTTTCACTTCTCAGATTACTCAGCAGCAGCAATATTTGCCTCACAGGAGGAGTATCATGTGCTGGCATACTGGGAGCGCTGGAGACCCTTGTTTTAGAGGCGCTGTCTAATCTTCATAATATATGCAAGGATTAAATTGAAGCATTGCCCGAACAAATAGTTGAGTCGATTGACCTTCTCGCTGATATCTCTCTTGTACCTTGCACAGCTAGGCAATCTGTGCCCGGGCCAGGAATGGATGAAAAGGGCATGCCTGTTGGGTGCAAACACGGGTACGTTCAGTGACTGATAAAAATCAGCTGCGACAGGGAAGACAGACATTAATAATACAGGCTGAGTTCATTGTTTTAATTGGGACTTATGATGCCTCCCATATCCAATTGAAAGCTTGGTGGAGTCCCAATAGGCAGAATTCAGTTGATGAAATTGCACATCAGCTAGGACCACTGAGCTGACAGCCTTCATCAGCAGTGTCCCATCGTCCTTGGAAATTGGTCTGAAAGACAGTGTAGCCAGCAGAACTGTACCTTCAGAGCATCGTGTGGGACAAATGCTTGGGTGTTTGCCATTTATTCAGTCCTTGGTCAGCTTGGTCTCCTCTCCGAGTGCCAACACAGCTTTTACTCAGAGTGTAGGACTCTGGGAGCCCGAGAGGGTAGGTCAACAATGTTGTTTTTCATCCTTTTTCAAGTTGATGCATTTCATCCCAACACAGAGAGTAATGCCTGGATTTTCCAAAACCTGTTATTCTCACCGGCAGTTCAGTGGGGAGGGCTGTGGAAGAGGTACTCTGTGTGCAGCAGGGTCCTGATGGAGCGGGCATTCAGAAGGAGCACGGCAGCAGCCTCTCAACAAAGGAAGGGTATTTTATATACTGTCACAAAGACTTCAGTTTTCTGTGTTTGGTGTTGATTTTGCATAACCATAGTTTGTCAGATCCAGCCCTGCTTTCTTCCCAGCAGCAGCTTTGCTAAAGCTCTTCTGATCATCGTGTTCTCTCATACTGCGTTTGCACAGCACTTTGCTGGTATTTCCTCATTCCCTTCCTCCCTGCCTTGACAAGGGATATGTTGTAAGCTCCCAGTTAAGAATACTAATTATCTGCTGTCTCATTCTTGGTTTTCAGATAGCAATCAAGGCTAGCTGAACAACTACCTAGGAAAAAATACCAAAAGTGTAAAAAATAAGTGTGGTTTGAAGGTACATGGGTAACTAACTTCAACAGTGACCTTTATAGAGCCTGAGAAATAATGGTGAGAGATCTGCTTGAAGAATTTCACAGCTTGTGGTATAATCTGTTGTCAGAGCCTCCGGGTTGTTTTTTATTTGCTTCTCCTAAAACTTTGTCTCTTTTTCTAAGAAATAATTTAATTAAATGCAAACCAAAAATAAATTAAATTCTATAACACTTATTAACCTCAGGAGTTAAGCTATTTTGCCCTGTGGATAAGAAAATGCCTTCAAGCCTAAGCAAAAAAACTGTCCTCCTATGTAAGGTCACAGTAATTAAATGTTTATTGTACCTTGCTGATGTTGCAGGAGAGTTCGAAATAGAAATGTCTAGTTGTAAGCTCAACATCAGGCTCTCCTCTTACCTCAGACTTGCAGGACAGCTTAGTAATTTTTAGGATTTTACCTTAGGATAAAATCCTAAGATTTTATCTAGGTTTTGAAGCAGATATTTTCCTTTAAGATCACCTAGATTTTTCTTTTAAATTTATTATTCCCCCTGGAATTTTACAAACTGAGATTAAAGCCAGTTTATCTTGCTCTCCCACTCACCCATTTTCCACATTCTTACAAAATCACTCGCAGTTGAAGCCTTATGGAAAGAGAGAGAAAAAGATGTTTTGGGCGGGAGTGAGAATGGAAGGATTGGGAGATATAAAGCCACAGTTGGCAATCCTGCTCTTTCACATTTTATAAGACAGTAAAATCTGCATATGGCAGATGCTCTTTTTATAAGGGGAAAGAATCCCCTTGTAATTTAAGTCAGGATCTCTGGGACTCTGCTGGGTGTGTTTTTAGAAATTTTTCTGGAAAGCTTGCTGCAGTTCTGAAAACAAGCAGGTCGCTTGGCAGATTTTTAGAATGGGGAATTAAATATAAAAATCAGAATGCTGTATTAAACAATGTCATGTAATAAATGCAGTATTTGCAGGTGTTGGCTCTTGAACTAGCAAAGGGATGCAAACGTGTTTCTTTTTAGCATGCTGCCAGGCCCCACTCTGCAGGATGAAACAGGATTAGAGGCTGTTCCGACCTCAGAAGACCAATTTTCTGCTATTTTCTGGCATCACTTACTGTGTCTGATTTAATTTCCAGAGATGGTGTGTATTCAGACCAGCACAGGGTTAGACGTCCAGTTCCGCTCCGTGGTAGTGGGAAGATTAACGCTCCAGCACCACTGAGCTCTGGGAGAAGACAGCACCGCTTGGAAACCCCACAGGAGGCTTCAGAGCTGATCCTGCAGGGTTGGGTACACCGGGGACGGAAAGACGTTACGGCCTTTGAGCCTCCTAGTTCTGTGGCAATATTAACCTCCCGATGGCATGTCCAATAATGGGCGGAGCAAGGTAGAGCATTATGGAACATAGAAAAACCTCTCCTCGCCTTGTAGTTTGTTTTGAGTTTGCAATCAGAATAACGGGTAAGAAAGAGTAATTTGGATGCAGCAGTGTAAAGCTGAGCAAGCTCTGGATAAATCTTCTAACGGAGCACTTAATTTCTTAGTTGATGATACGGAAAGGCATTTCAGTATTTGGATGAAGCCTGGATGCATGGGATGAGAGAATGATGCTAATGATGCTGAGACAATGATCCTGAAGGGCAAAGTCAGTCTTGGCCTTGTGAAGGGTGACCAATACATGCAGTGTTGGTAGGGAAGAGGAAAATCTATTCTGTCCTTGTCATTTTTAAGTTGATGATGAGTCATGTAAACTTCTCTGATGAGCGAGCTGAGAGCCAGGATAACGTCAGGAGAACTGGCTGTAGTGGAAAGGTTGGGGGTTTTCTTGTGTCTAGATGAATAATAGTTATTGGAAACATAAGAGAAACTGGGGTCGTTAAAAAAAAATCATCATAATAAAATAAAAATAAAAATGAAGGGAGGCAAAAGGTTGGAATGGCAGATAGGGGATGTGGCAGACCCTGCAGAATAGTTCCTAGGGAGAGTCAGGAGGAGGTGGAAACATGCGGAGCAAGATACTAAGCAGGAGGGATGTTCACCGCTGAAACAACAGCCAGTTAGGGATTGAGCAGCTGAGGTTTGGTGAGTATCAGCGCTGGAGGTGCCTCTGGAGAGGGCAGGATAGGACCCCAGCACCCAGGGAAAGAATTAGACATGCTTCAGCAAATGGCATGTTCAGCGAATTTGATGCATTGAAATCAGCAAGCAGAGAGGCACAGGATAGTATTGTTCTTTTTATTTAGCAAGAAATATGAATGTGTCAGAATTTGTTCTTGTTCTGCCTAAAGAAAGAAGTTAAAATGCCAGCATTTCAAGGAACAAGACAAAATTCCTCCCTCCTGTACAATCAGAAATACTAAGAAACAAACAAACCAACCCACCAAAAAAAAAAAACCAACCCAAAAAAACCCCAACCCTCTTAAAAAACTGAAAAGAATTCTGAAAAAAAAAAAAAAGATTATTTATTGCTCAAACTTTTGACCTGTCACTTTTGTTTCAATTTTCCTCAACAGGAATTTTGGGAAATATTTTAAATAAGTGTTGTTTGAGGGGAACGTTCCTTTGACCAAAGGCAAAAGATGGTGACTGAAAGGAAGCTTTTATTTTCCACCTGGAAAAGTTCTGTTAGTCCTGCAGGCATTAAAGCACAGTGTCTTGCTTGAGGATATTAGAATGTGCTTATTCTGGGAAGGGAACACTGCCAAAGACCTGGGAAAAAAACACCAGGCTGTGGAAGAAAGCCAGGAGGATGTGGGTAGTGCAGGTGGGTAACAGAGAAGAAGGTGTGAAAAATCTCTTTGTGGTGAGAGGAAAAAAGAAAATGGAGATCACAGCTGCTGACAGTCGTGTCAGTTTGCTTTGTAGAGAAGTCAGCTGGAGCTGGGGGGAGAAGGGGGCTCGGGAAGCACATCGCACCTTCCAAAGGATGGCAGCTGGTGTGGCGGGCGGGCGGCAGCCTGTGCCGGCACCGGGGAGTGTGGCACTGTGCGCCATTACGCTTCCCTCAGAGGTGCTCAGCAGTGCAGGGCTGGAGGTGATGATAAGCCGAGTTTAGCACGGACACACACATGAATTCCTTGGTGACTTCAGGAGTAACTTTCCCAACCAACACAGCGATCCACCTTACTGCTGCCTCATGGGCAGCAGGTGCCTGGGAGGCCCCAGACCTCCCCGTAGCCAAATGTGGTCTGAACTGCTCAGCGCTGCTCTGGGTTGTCACTTGTCACTGGAATCCAGCTGCCGCTGACACTGGTGGGGCAGGGAGTGCTCGCCGCCTCGGCCAGGCCGCATGGCGTGCTGCTGGTGTTGAGCCGAGCCCTGCGTGGGCGCCGGGCAGCGCGGGCCTGCGGGTGCTGCCCGCTCCGATCACCACCCAGCCGTGCTGGGGGACCAAGACACTTCAGCCTAAAGCACTGCTACTGCATTTCACTGCAAATTTCATTTCTTCATGATCTTCGGTTCCTGGGTTTTTTGTCAGCCTGTCTGTTCTGAGGAGAGGCTGGAAGCCTGCTATGCTGGTTGAGGAGGCAGTGGTTTTCTCTGTAAAGAATCCTGTGGTTTCCTACAGCAGGAACTTTACCAGAATAAAATCAGAAGCAGCCAATGGTGGCTGCAGGATTTGTAACAAGCGTGTGAGACGGGATTGAAAGCAGCATTGGGTTATTTTCTTCTTTAGCTTTGAATTTTTTCCTGGTTCAGTGGATTCTTTTTTCCATTTACTAGAATCGTTTGGATTTTCAATATGAAGCATTAGTTTGAAGAGAATTAATTTCCTTTTAGAGTTATTCTAAACTGGAAAGTCCCTAAGCGAGCGTGGAGTATTTCTGTGAAGCACTGGTATTTTTGCCTGGCAGGACTCCTTCTGCCAAAGGCGAAATCTTGCAGCCCCCCACGCGTTTCACACAGCACCTTATGGAGGGAAGGGCAAAGGAGAAGCTGTTTTAAATTGAGAGGTGAGCTCTTGCACGGCCGCTGCAAAAACTTCACCTCGTAGCTAAAATCCTGCCCAGATGGAGGGATGCCGAGAGGCAGGAGAAGGGCTGCAACCTGCCATTGCTCCTCTGCCCCACAGGGTCTGGGGGCAGACCCCCACAGACCCGGTTCTGCTGCTCTGGTTGGCTTGGAACGGAGAGCTCCTGTTATCCCATAGGTCTGCAAAAATCTTGGCAGTTAAATATTTCTTAGGTTTCCTTCTTCCCTTCCTGTGGTGACAAAGGGACGCTTCCAGTGGCTGCATGTGGTGCCTTCGAAGAAGAAGAATGCTGCCTTGTTTAGACACATTGCTATTGCTGTCTGTGAAACAGTTGGGTCGCTTTCTGTAACTTGCCTTTCTGCTACTGTCTTCCAGGTGCACACGTTCAGGGGCCCGCACTGGTGTGAATACTGCGCCAACTTTATGTGGGGCCTCATTGCTCAGGGAGTAAAATGTGCAGGTAACAGTCGTTCAGTATTCTTTTCCTAAGACAGTCCTAATGTTGCAACTGTTTAATGTGCTGCCTGCTCCACCGTAACGCCGTGTGGCGAGGGTCCCATCTGGCCCCTGTTAAAATCAAAGAAGGAAACATACCCGCTCTGCTGCTCGTGGTTTCAGGTACTTGTTTCAGTAATGTCACTGCAGTGACGCAGAGTACCTCTTGAGCCTTCACGGGGGGGAAACGATAACCATCATTGAGGGGTTTATTTTTTTCCCCCTTTTTGGAATGGAGGAGGAAATAGGTAGGTGCGTTGTTAGCTTTATTTCTTTTATACCACTTGTATGGTTGGTAGGTGCGAGAAACTCACAGAGGTTTTTGATATGCAGGGTGGGCATCAGCAAATTTCACATTGTTGTGGTGGAACAGGCATTCAGGTTAATTTTATGTATAAGCCCGCAGACTCCCAGCGTGCTGTAGACCGAAGTCGTCTCCCCAACTTGCAAACCGATAAGGAAGAAAAGGAATGATGAATAAGGGATGCGTACTGAAATGTTACATAAGCAATCAGGTGCTGGTAGAAATGTATTACGCATGGGTGTCACTGCAGGCATTTCTGGGATAAAGCCTCTGAAGTAAAACAGTTTGACGGTTTTATTGATATGGTTCTTCTGAAAAGAAAGGGCAGTCAGCTTTTTCCAAGGAAAAAAAGAAAAGGATCAAAGTGATCAAAATAGTTTACTGTATTTAAAAGTATTTTATGACATTCTAGCAAGCAACCACGTTTATAAAAATGATGAAAAGAAATGTTGATGTATGAAGACCTGCGTATGTTGCCCTGGAAACTGTATTTTCAAGCTAATTTAAGAAAATCTGCTCTGTCTGAAGCTTTCCGAAGTCTTGTCTCAAGCAAATAAGAGGGCTTTCTATCACAGACCTGTAAAATAATGTAAAACTTAATTTATAGCCAAATAGGATTGAAATATTTTAAAATGCTTCCCCATAATTATTTGAATGCAATATTCTGTTGTTATCAATAGCCTCTGCACTGTCCAGGATGTGTTGGAGAGTACAGCTCTGTTTTAAGAAATGTTTATGTTAAAATGGTGTTTCCTTTCGCAGTATTTTGCCCCTACCAAGTATTTGGGGTTGCAGCCGTGTCCTTCACTTATGAATGAAGATTTTTAGTACTTTTTACTGCTGTTGATTTTCCACAGTGTGTACAGTGCTAGAAGAGAAAGAGGAAGCCTTATTTTCTTCTTGAATCGTTTTCTGATTTAAGTAGTCATTTTTTGATGACACATGAGCCAGTGAGTGTGCCATCTTCCTTCCTCACCTAAGGTAGATTCCTCAGTTTTGGCATCTAGGAGAAATATAAATTACTTTTCAGATTTATGTTAAGTAACTTTAATCCAGAAAATCAATAAAAACAAACAGTGAGTTTGTGAAGCAAGTGGAGGCTTGCAATGCTGCGTGGCACTGTGGAATGAACAAATAATATTGCTTTTGTAATTAAACCTGAAGTGCTTATGACTTTGTACTGCGCCCCGCCCCCTCCTTTTTTTTTAACTGAAGTGGAGCTGATTTTCTGGTTTTGTGCAGATTTTTGTAAATTATGAATTTCTAAAGGCTTCCAAAGTCTGGTTTTCTTTCCTCCTTATGAGGATGGTAGTAAGTACTGTATGTCTCCTTTTTGCTCCTTGCAGTGTAGAGGAACATATGTGTATTAGATGACTTCATAGGTTTAGAAACTATAATTAGAGCTTTCTGTCTTGTGTAAGGTTTCATATCGCTGTTGGTAGCTTCTAGTAATTTCTGTGATCTTACTTCTATATTAAAATATAAAATACATGCACTTGCTTGCTGAAGTGTCAGCAAGGTGTTGGGGCAGGGGGATGCTGAGGTTTTTCAGGCTCGGGGTCATTGGGCACAGCCAAGCAAGCTGCTGATGTGCAGCAGCATCAGCCAGGGTGTGAGGAGGAGCAGGTGAGGAGCTGTGTGGTGGCGAGGCTGCCGAGCGGCGCTTCTGCAGCCTGGTGGATCTGGTTGCTGCAGTGTGTCCTGCGTGGCTTGCTTGGGGTTGAGGAGCAGGAGAGTTCGGCTTTCCCAAGGGGGCACACGTTGCAGCCAACCCACTGCACTTGCCCTGCCCTCACCGCAAGGCTAGCTTTTAGCCATCTCAGCCATAGCTGACAGAGAACTAGGGCCTTCCCAGGTGACTTTGTTCGCATAAATTTCATATACATCAGCAGGTGGGTAGAGGAGAGGGACTCCAGGCAGAGCCGTGTGGACATGGAGACGGCAGGACAGGCTCAGGCGGTCCCCAGTCTGCCTTGCCTACGCCTCACTTTCAGCAGTGGCTGTCTGCTTCTATCACCTGTGGCTGTGCAAGCCCTCAGAGCCAGAGGCTGCACAAATCTGGGCAAGTCAGAGGCGTGCAGACACATAGCGAGGACCTGTGTAAGCAGTGTTAATGTACCAGTGCGGAAGAGCTCAGATTTGAGTGCTGTGAATTTGGCTGAGTTTATGCGGGTCTCAGAGTGGGGGTGTCTTTCCAGGAGGGGAAAAAAAAAAAAAAAGTAATCATTTTGCTTCTGAACTGAGCCATTTTAATATGGAAACAATGAGGCACAGTAAACAAGGAGCCACATGAGGCCATTGCTTTTCAGAGTGGGTTTGTACTTCAAAAAAATTACAGCTTTTAGCAGGAGGCAGCCCACTTGCATTCAAATGGGGTTTGATGCCACTCCAGGGAAGCGCACAAAATCTGTTTGGTGGTCTGTATAATCATTTTATTGAAAATACCTATAAGCGAAACGGCACTGATCATATGCAATTTTATACTTTTTAAAGCATTTGCTTTTTATAGCAAACAGTTGCACATCTCAAGAGGAGTCTGGACTCGTATTTGCTGTACCAAAGTGATAAGTTTAACAGATACAAATGGATTACTGCATGGGCTATTCTCAACCATTTAAAATCCTCTTCTTTGCAGAAGCACAAAAACATCCAAGAAGATAAGTGTGGGACAGTCCAAGACTGGACAACAAAGATAAATGTCACCCATTTCAGAAAGGAGGAGGAGCCGGAGGAAAAAGTGGATGTTTCTAATGGAAATGGAAACATCTAATGGAAAAAGCCATGTTTCTAATGGCTGATAGATTAGTTTGTTACAGAAACTAAGGCAATCCTTTGAAAAATAATAAACCAGAACTAACCATTCATAACAGCACACATGCCATAGCAACCGGCAAGGATGCCTTAGCAACTTGAACTGCCTTGACTCATGCTTTGTTGCAGTCCAGCATGACTGAATGTGTCCCTCTCTGCCAAAATACAGCCTTGAGTGTGTTCAGTATCTTATCAGGTACAGTCCTGTATGATTAACTCCTAGAAGATGATTCTCCCTAGCTTACCCTTGTTCGGGTTTTGGGGCAGGCAAAGAAGGAGGAGTATGTGGCCTTCCGTAAAGATGAGGGGTAAATGTAGGCACCATGTTTGCCACCTGAAGGGTGGTTATTGGTTGAAGTAAGATGCTAGCTGTCATCTTGACTACAAAGGTTTTTGCATTAATGCAAGCTGCCACACATGACAAGACTTTGTCTTTCAGCATTGAGACTTAGGGTGATGTCCAAGATTTAGATCATGTAGGAAATGAATTGGTGGACTTACTTTGTAGTCTGACTTCCGCTGGAGGTATATCCAGCAAAACAGGAATAATTTCTTTTTCCTTAAATGTTATTCTCTCAAATTTGATCTTTATTTCATCAATTTCTTTAAAGACAGATTTGCTCCCTTAGAATCAGTCCTTATAATAGGCATCTGCCCTACTGCCTCAGAGGGTCATGCTTCCAGTTTTTGCATCCTAGCCACAGACCCTTAAAATTTTTGTGAGATGAAGATTATCTGTATGCAAGGAATCTGCCTTTTCTGACAGAGTGCTCCATCTCCAACATGCTTTCCTGCAGGCTTTTGCCATAAGTAGAAATGACTGAAGAAGTGTTTGAAATTATAATGCCACCAGCTTGTGTAAACACTGAAACTGAGCAGAAGCTAATGAAGACATAAGAGTTTACCCCGGCTCAAAATCCAATGCATGAACTTAAAAAAAAAATGTATTCCTAATTACATTCCTCCTGTATAAGGCTCCTCCATGCTCACAGGGCTCATCCCATTGCCCAGAATGTTTTCAGGAGAGAAACTATAACAATATCCAAAGAAAATTTGCAGATATGAACCAGGGAGTTAATTTTATGAATTATGCAAACACGTAATACTCAGTAGCATTAACAGAGAACAGTGTGTGTTCTCAGAGACTAAAGGATGGCATTAATGGTGCTGTTAGTGTACTACCCAAGTAGACTTGTAGACAAGCAGACTATTAAAGCTGCTGTGTATGTCCTGTCCCCTTTCCCAGCCCATCAGAACTGTTCAAGTTACTGTATAATCTCATCCTTCCTCTGTACCCTTTCGCTTATAGTCCTTAAGTGATTTAATCAGAAGATTTTTTTTTTTTTTTGGAACAGTCTGGTTTAAGAGCATCAGTTAGCTTGTCTTAAAGGAAAGGTAATTTTTTGGACTGTATTTCACTGGATGCTTTTGATAGCATTTTGGGCTGCTCCTTTTAACACCAGGCAGCACCGCTGTCTGAGGCTGTACATGAAGCAACATCTCTGCTGCCTTGATTTGCTCTGAACTATCTCAGCCTCCCACCCATGTAGCGGTTATTTTTGCTTTCCTTGGAGTAGATAACTTTGCTCTAAAGAACTGGTAGAAATAAAGTTGCAGCTGAACTATCAGTGTGGAGGCAACCAGCTGCCACTGGCTGAGGCCAAGCTGTATTGCTGCCAGCCCTAACCACAGTAAGCCCCAGGAGTACGTTTTCAGAAAAGTTGAAGTACAGTCTCAAAGCAGGATTGTTTTGTGAATTACCACTGAAGTGTTTAATTTCCCCATTTCATCTGTTTCTTTCTCCAGCAATTGAAAAAACATACAACTGCCCCATTTCGTTTGCTTTTTTGTTTTGCCTTGCTATTGAATCCCTGGCGTTGGACAGCCCTGAGTTGCTCCACTGGTGTGTCAAGGATGAAGGAGAACACAAAGGGGACTGCCCATCCTTAGGCATTAGTTCTGCAGGTACAGGGCTCATGCTTTTAGTGCCTGGAAGAATGGCTGATGGTCTAGTGATGTGGCTCAGCAAAGGGGAAGGCAAGATGTGCTCATTGTATTGTCTGCTCTTGAGGTATCTGGCATGCCTCGGTCGTGATAAGCTCCCATTCTACTCACACTTGTACCTTAAAAATGCATCCAAGTTTCTTCTGAGATGTGCACCCAGGATCTGCTAGTTTCCCCGACTATGCAGGACACGGACAGGCAGCCCAAAAAGGGAACTAGAGCAAAGCAAAGCCACAGAGGTCAGGGCCGTGAGAAGAGGACTGGTTGGAGGACAGTCCCTGCCCACCCCGGGCAGGTGGTGATGCTGCTGGAGGAGAAATGCGTGCTGCCTGACGGGCTGTTCCACCAGCTCAGGATCTGATGGTGTTCCTGCAAGGAATGAGCTCCAAAATTTTGAAATGCTAATCAGGCAACAGAGCCTTGCTTCAGAGCTGTTCCCATGGGGAAGCTATTCTGGAGCTATATGTTCTTGAAACTGTGAGTCCTAAAAGCAGCTTTATCTCCAAGCCCACACAGACCTGGAAGCCTTGAGCAAGCCAGCGGCCCGTCAGGGGAGCTGTTGAGAAGGTAGGCAGGTGTCGTGGCCAGAAGCCAGGGAAGTTTTTGAACAAACTGACTTTGATCTTTCAAGACTTCCATAAAATCAAACCGTCATCATCAAACGTGTCAAGCTTTTGGAGGCCCGGATATATATCTCTATATATATATCCTTTTGATTTGGGATAAGGGGAGATTGGCTTGCTCGATGGGCTTTTTTTTAATTTCATAAGCCCTGATTTTTCTGTAGTATTAGGCAATTTTGTTGCCGAGTAACTAGCTGCCCTCTAAAAATTCTTTCCTAAAGAATAATGTACCCTATAGTGCATGATGTGGTAGTATGGATGAAAGCAGGCTTGGGGGAGCATACATGTGTGTTTGGAAGCAATTTTTTGCCGCAGCGCTGCTTAATAAAGTGGCTTATGGCTCTGGCGGAACCAAGGTTGCTTCCAGATGTGCATTGCACGTTAACAAATGGCATGCACGTAAGGCAGTGTAGCAGCATCAGCATGGCCACCCGGGCTGGAACAGCTCTGCCGAGGAGGGGGAGGGCAGACGTTCACAGCACCCCCCCGCCCTGTGCTTGGAAGCAAAAAGTGCAGCACGCAGGGCCAGCGGGGTTGCTGCGTTCACACGCTTGTTCACACACTGCATCTGAGGGAACAGAAAACATTGCTTCCTCTGCTACAGAAAAAAGCATTAAATTATTAAAGGAAAGCTACTAGCTCGTGATTGATGTATGAGAGCAAATTCCTTTCTAACCTTTTCACCCTTGCAAAAGTAACAATGCCGGTATTTTGTGCCTGCATAGAACCTGTTGTCTTTGCATGTCGGCATGCCGAAGGTAGGGGTGTTATCCCACCTGGCACGTACCACAGCAGACCTGCGCTTCCCACCCTCCCACGCTTACCATAAACCTCTGAAGAGCCTTTCAGAACTCTTTGCAGGTAATGTAAATCTACCTTTTAGCTCCTCAGAGTGACAAAATGCATACCTTTTCTTTGTGATAATTGAAAAATATAATTAGAGTGATGTATGTAGCATACAGTATTGTTCTAATGGTGCGTGATCAGCAGCCATATTAGCCAGTAAATCATAAACGAAAGGAAAGCTAAAACTGGCTAAAGTCAAATCAGCATAACAAAAAGCAACAGCTAAGTATATTTTAGTCTGTGCAAATATTTATAATGTGTGCTCGTGGGGCGGTATTAATGTACATGTATCTTTGGCTCTGCTCAGGCATTAATATGAACATGTTATTTGTTCTTTCAGCCCAGTGGACTAGCATCAGTATTAGCTGTTTCTAAAACGTTACCAAGCATTTTTCGTAGGCATCATAGGAAACTGTTGTCAGGCTGGTTTTAAATTTAATACCTCTCACAGAAGTAATGTCACAGCCTACCTGAACTCTTAGATCAATATGCCATTAGAGTCAGGGCAGCTTATTGCAGACTTTTTTAAACCTGTCATCTACAATTACTTTTTTTTCTAAATTTCCAAACTTCCTATAAAGCCTTGAATTTCACATTTGGTGTATTTGAAAGGTGGCCACAGTTTGATAGCACTGTAAAAAGGAGTAGTAAGCACGACTTACAATTCTAGTCCTGAGCAATCATCCCTGTATAAGGTGAAATTCTGATTAACTGAAGTCAGGAGAAGTTTTCCTATTGAGCTGCAGGGGTTCATGACTGCATCTTTTAAATCTGCCCTGTATTATTATAGGAGTTATCAGCAGATACAGTGCTTTAGGGGGATTTTTCTTCAGCTCCTCACCAGTTTGTATAGCCAGCTAGCAGGTAAGCTCTGATGAACTTCTGTAAGAAATGGATAAGGCTCCTGGTTACTTTAGAACCGAGGTAAAGCTGCTAATGCCAACTTAGCTGTTCTGGATTTATTTTGATATAACCAAAATTAAATAGACCCTAAATCTGAAATCAAGAGAATCCCCTTGGTCTTAACAAACCCAGCGAAATAGTGAAGCTCATGTGCAAACAAGGCAGGCAGTCCTAAGATTTCACCACATGGAGAGATTCAGGACTCAGCTTTCTCATTCCTTCCTAGCTGATTCTAAAATGATGGGGTTTGAAACTTTCATGAAGCATCTGCAGTGAGAACAGAGGGCATTTTTATTTAATGATATGCAATTTGCAGCATAATTCCTGTCTTTTAGTACTAGCAAGTAAGCAGAGTATAGTTAAAGGCTGGCACGTTCCCAGTGCTCTGTGGAGAGGAAGACTGACGTCCTGCCATTGTGCTTTTTACCTTGTTGGAGTTAGCAAGGCATCATCCTTCATCCTAAGTTACCAACTGAACCAGAGACCAGTGACTAAGATGTGGCTGTTCTGCTTCCGTGAAGTATTGTTAGCTGGGGAGAGGGGCCCACCTGGTAGGAAGCAAAGCGTTGGTGAGTTTCAGCTTCTTTATTGGAAAAAATACAGGTTTTCTGTTCCAAATTCACTGAAGTCTCCTAGAAGTGTTTATTGATGCGGAATTGCTAAAGTAAGGTGATTTCCTACGCTTACAAAAGAGGCAAAGAGCCTTGATTGTTAGGAGAACACTGCAAAGCCCAATAATATTGAATGTAGTGCTCATGCATTTCCTGAGCATTAGGTATCTGAAGTATTTCTAGGTTTTAAATGTTTCTCGGGAGTGTTTGTAAGCCCTTAAGCAGTGAACTGGTACATAAAATCTAAACAAATGAGAGAGAAGAAACATTGACTTTTGCATTTGTAATTATTTTTCTGATATTAATCAGGTCAGATCCAAAGCCCATTTGAATCTATGGGATTAGCAATAACAATTATTTTCAGAAGCAAGGTTTTCACATTAAAAACATCTCTGTAAGTTAGATACTTTAATGAAATGAAACTTTCTTGTATATAAATATAGTTAGGATGATCTCAGTGAATGCGATAATTGTTTGAAGTCAAGTGTAAGATACTTGGAAGCACATTTTTCCTTTTTTTTTTTTTTTTAAATATATTTTAGTCTTAATTATCCTTGGATTCCCAGAAACATGACTCTGGGCTATATTGCTGTTTGTGTGAAGCAGCTAATTTGCACTCACAAAATCGCCTATGAGGCCTCATGAGCGAGACACTACTATTCCAGTCTTCTAGGCATCACTTTTGACAGACATACTAGAGCATTTCACACATGTTGGAATAGGTGCTTCATGCAGGAGTTCTAGGAATTCTGTGTATAATAATTATATTTGAATTTGTAAGTACTATTATTGCAAAGTTGACGTTTCAAAATAAATCAAGAATTAAGATTTCCCGTGTAGTGTTAATTTGCTTCCCTTCTGTGTGTTTGTTAAGATATTGCCTCCAATTAATTTGACTATGTATGATTTTTACTCCACAACTTTGTCTTTATTCTGAAAGCAGAGCTTGCTTAATAGCACCTATCCGGTGTTTTGTCTTCTTGTCGTTAAAAGTGCTGGTCTTATTAAAGGTGCAGAATTCAGACCTTACACTGGAGATGTAAGGTTTTTTCCCCCGTGCGTTTCCACAAACATTTAATGACTTGTTTCTGCAAGACCCAGGGGAGGCAAGAACAGCTTCTCCTTCCCGTGTTACAGCTGAAGCATGAGGCACTGAAGGGTTCAGGTCACACGTTTCCAGTGAATTTGGATTCCCTATTTAAAGCACAGAGGGACCTGGTTTTTCAAAGTTCAGGCAAAATGCAGCACTGGGCATAGACATTTGAAGTGTAGGTGGAGAGCTCCCCTGGCCTGCACTGGCTGGCGTGCTCAGAGCTGCTTTGTTCCACACCCACAGGTGTGGCAGATGCTGTGCATCAAAGAGATCACGTAGTCATGCACCTTCTGAGTTGGGGTCTTAAAACCCCTGATTAAATGCGGAGTATAAATCAGTGTTCTGGTGAAAGCAAGTGCTTTGGCTGTTACTAGTTCCTCTCTGTCACAAATGAGGCAACTAAGCGAACACTGGAGGAACCCAAGTGACCAAAGAGAACTTCACGCTTGGAGGGACAGCAGGTGCCTGGGGCTCCAGGACAGCCCACGGTAATGGGCGAGCCCAGAAGAGGGCTGTGGGACAGAGCCAGCCGCTGGGGTGGCCTCGTGGTGCAGCCCGTGGGCAGGGCGCTGGGTGCTGCGTGGCACAGCTCTGCCCCAGGGGGGTTCGCAGCACGAAATCGCAAGCAGGTGGGAAATTGGGCATTCGCAGCTCTCCGTCTTGTGCATTAACTGCTCCTGGCAGGGCAGGGAGTCACTCCTGCACAGAAATAGCTAAAGAGAATTTTAATCAGCCATTTCATCTGGATCAGGGTCTGTGCAAGTTTTGACTGATTGAAGGTGACATGCAGAACTTTAATTGCAATCAGAGATTGGAAGTTTTACAGAGGATCCTAAGTGACAAAGCTGGTTGCTTTACAGGCCTGTTAAGTAAACAAAGTGCTTTTAGCAGCAGGCTGCAGCTGACTTAGTGGAAATTAAACTTGGCGATGAGTTCTGGGGTTTACTGTTTTGGAAAGAGCAAAGTCAAATAATCTATGGGGCATTAATGAAAATGCAAGTATTGGCAAAATCATCAGGAATGAAATACGAAGGGGATAGACAGATACTCAGTACTGCAGTGGGAGAGGAAATTACAAATTTTCGTCAAGGCATTGATCCTTCAAGCTCCTGCATCCCTTAATTCTGCAGAAATCCAGGGGACTCGCAAATGGCAATGCAGTGAGGTACAGAAATGCTTGCAGAACTGGAGTCTCCGTGCGTACTGCATGGCAAACACCCTGGCTGCGAGGTGCTGCCTCTCCTGCCGGTTGCTCTTTCCTCGCAAGCACCTGTGAGTCTGGTGGAAGGCAGAAGTGGCAGTGACAGCAGAATTACTGGGGGCAGTGGCAGAGGCTGCTCCTGACACTGGCCTGCTGCCTGCTCGTGTTGATCACAGTCTTCATCCTATTATTGGTGCTGTTTCCTGAGATTTTTCCATCCAAAACCCTGAGTGTTTTTTAGGCAGAATACTTTTCTATAATCTGATTTTAAGTAAGTTTCACTTAAACTGAACCTCTTTCTCAGTATGTTTACAATAAAGCTGTGGGGTTGTTTATGTTTAAAAAAAAAAAAAAAGGACAGTTTTTTCCTGAGACCTTTTCAAAGTCAATAGCATTGTTTTGCTGCCTGCCAACACTTTGTTTCAGAAACACCCTGTGAAACGGTGTCAGAATTGCTGTCACCACCCACCAGCTTGGTGACCCCGGTGCCTGTTTCTCAGCTTTCCTCAGAGCTGGGGAACAGACCCTGCTATGAGCAGCACCAACATGGGCTGCCACCCCTGGCAGGAGGGTGGGGGTCCCCGAAGTGGTTCGGGTCTGGGGGCTGCCTCGCTAGTGCACGCTGCGGAGGGGCTGCCGCCTCTGAAACCCAGTCCCGACCTTCATCTCCCCCAGGAGGTGTCTGCAGTGCCACAATCCAGGACTACGTTAAAGCTGTGTTAGATCTGCAGCAACTTGGGAGGAAGATTTAGATCATGGTAGCAACATCTGCAATAGTGGTGGGGAACGTAGTTGACTCTGAGACCCTGATTCAAAAAACCATATGGAAAGTCTGTCGCTTTGTGTTAGATCTTCCAGGGACAGAAGAAATGCCTTGGGTAGAAAATCTTAGTTCAGGTCTGTCCCTACCTCACACATTCGATGGGTAAGGGGTCTCAACAGAAGCAGTAGCTGTGAGATCAGGTCAGATCCCGCAGGAGACGTGTACTGCGCAGTACTGACCTTGGGATACGTTTTCACCAAACACCAGCCTAATCATATTTTCATTTTTCTCTCAGATTGTGGTTTAAATGTGCACAAGCAATGTTCCAAGATGGTCCCAAATGACTGCAAGCCAGACCTGAAGCATGTCAAAAAAGTGTACAGCTGTGACCTTACAACGCTAGTAAAAGCACACTTCACTAAGAGACCAATGGTAGTAGATATGTGCATTAGGGAAATTGAATCTAGAGGTAAGGCATAGTTAATGGGCTTTCGTTGCTTTACTGATAATCCGTTTAGATTGATCTGGGTCATCTGGATTTCTGCGGAATGTATGATTGCTCAAAACAGATTTGCACAAGACATTTTATGACTGCCAATTACCCTGCACAGCTAATATTACACTTTGCATTATTTCATGGTTCATACCCATTTATAATTTTTATAGGTTCTGCTAGAAAATGCTTAATGGACAATCACTGCTTTACAGTTATATATTGGCACCTACCTTTCCTTTAATATTTTTATTTTAAAAATAAGTGAACGTGCTAAAACAAAGGCAGTTAGTATTGATGTGTTCCCTCTTGCTAGTTCCCTTAGCCCACACCAAGTATCCTTTTCTAGAATTAGAGTATTTGTTTTCATTCTGAAATAATGACTGAACGTCAAGCATGTTATTTTTAAATTGGTTGTAATAGGTTTAATTTGTTTCTTCAGGTCTGAAATCATTTGCGTAAACAGAATTCGGTGCTGCTAATGCAAGGGTCAGGGTTAAAAGGCCAGGATAAGATTTCATTCTGAAAGAAAAGCCTCATAAGGCTTTTAAAATGTGTCTTCTTTTTCTGCCTTAAATGAAGAACTTGGCAAAGGAAGAACTGGGTGGAAGGAAACTAAAATCAAGATTAATTTTGGTCTTGTTAAAATGTTCATTGCAGGTCTTAATTCTGAAGGACTATACAGAGTATCAGGATTTAGTGATCTTATTGAAGATGTCAAAATGGCATTTGACAGAGGTACGGTCTTTCCTGCATGCTGGAACTTTGTGCTGATGTATTAAATATACACAATTTTTCTACACAGCCTTGGTCTGTCTCATGCTCCACTGCATCAGGGGTCTGAAGGAGTCCGGCGGCTGTGCTAGCAGAAGAGGAGTCTTCCCATCAGAAATGCTTATCAGCTTCACTTTGGCCTTTACGACCAAAATCCACTTTTCTCCTTCTATCAGTGTCTGTGCTTCAGTAATGATGTGCATGGAAAAGGACAAAGCTTTCTGAACTACTGCCCTAGTTTGCAAGTAAAACTACGCTCAGGGGGGTGGGGGAGGGATAGAGGGCAAGTGGTAAAGTACCTTAAGAGGGCTGTGCAACTGAAATCCATCTTTCTGGATGAAAGCTCCAAAATAATAAGATGAATACAATAGTGCAAACAAAGTTTGAATTATTACAGTCTGTAAGAACGTCAGTGAGAACAAACCCTTCTCTCTGAGAAAAGGCAATGGGAAAATTAAAGGCTTTCCAGCTGCAGTCCCCCTGTCGCAGTAGGAATCGAGGCCAAAATCCATGCTGGAAACTCTCCCTCATGTTTCTCTGGAGAACTGGACCTACTCAGACAACATCTGTCTCTTCTGCAGCGTTAGCAGGGTGGGGATGCACTGGAGAAGCCAAGTTCTGGATCTGTGTCCACTGTGGTCAGGAGTAGGTAGTATGCTGGAGCTAAATGGTGAACACATGTTTATCCTGTAAAGTAAGGAGGCTGGGGACTAAGCTGGTTTTCTTTCTTTAAGGTTTTTATCCCAGACTCCCCTGATTTCTCCTTCGTTGCTGACAAATGTGTTGTTTGGCAATGCACTATGTTCAGAAATAGCTAAACTCCCACGCATTAATGCAAGATAGATACTGCTAGATCAGGTAGGCAGGTTTTTCCCCCCAAGAAAACCTGCGGTTTTTTGTAATCATTTTAAATGCAGAAAGGATAGGTTTCCTTGTAAAAATGGTTGAGGTTTTCATCCTGAAAGTATGAACTTCACAAGCCAGTAACTCTCTGTTTTGCTTATAAAGGCCAACATCTGTAGTTGTGTCCTTTTTAATAATGTTTGCTTAAGCGAGTTATTATTTTTCTTGCGAGTGCTGTTTTACATCTGTTTACATTTCCAAGGCTTTAATGTCAGTGCCTTTTCCACACAGATGGGGAAAAAGCTGATATTTCTGTGAATATGTATGAAGATATCAATATTATCACTGGTGCACTTAAACTGTACTTCAGGGATTTGCCAATTCCACTCATCACGTATGATGCCTACCCAAAGTTTATGGAGTCTGCAAGTAAGTGTCACAGGTTTTTTCTCCTGATTCTCATTTTCAACCTTTTCTTCTCCTTTTTGTGCAGTACTTGCCTGTTCATTTAATAGCTGTCCCATCAGCTTTTACCCTGCATGCCCTATTTAGTAGGGATCGCAGGAGTAAATATGTACTGCGTGCACGACATGACTGCAAGGTGCTACGTGATCATGGTTATATTTTTCATTGCCTTTGTCACCAGGAATGCTTCCTCTTCATCACACATTACCAATCACATCACTTTGTATGTCTTGCATGAACCCCTGGTACTTAACAGTGACATTTTAAGTCTGTTGGTTTTGTGATGCCAGAAAGAATGTGATTTATGAAAATGTTTAGAAGTAAGAAGTCCTTTGTTTCTAGAGGCGTCCTTTTTGAGTGTTTTCATAAGCTGATAAGCACACATCCTAAGGCCACCTTCGAGGCTGGCCTTGCAGACACTGAATCTGCCAGCATGGCAATAAGCCCAGCTGGAACATCTCTCACAAGCGTCCTGGCTGCCTGAAGCATCTCTGCAATGTAGCAGTCACATGAGCCACACCTGGAAAGGTGTGATAGCCATGGGTAGAAAACAAGGGCCAGATGCTGGCCTTACTGCTCCTCTGGAGAAGGCTTTTTCCAAGTTGTATGGATACAGCCAAAGATGCTGATGGCAGTGTTCCCAGTACCTTCTGCTGTCCCAGGGTTGCACCTGTAGATTATTTGTGCAAAACTAGTCCAGTCATCAAGGATTGCCAGGGGAACTTTTTTCAGTGGCCTGCAGGGAATCTTTTGGTGGAGTGCAGTTTGCTTTGAGGAGCTTTCTTTGTCCAAAACGAGTCACATCCTGAGAGTGCTCTGAGCACCTCTTTGCACAGGCAAATCCTCCACTGTGAGGTTTTGATAGATTCTGGGAATCAGTAATTCAGCAGAGCTGTGAGACCTGGTCTTCTCTTCAGGCTACCATTGTTGTCTTTCTGTGTGTGAATTCTAGCTGTACATGTGGCGACAGTTGAACATCTGTGTTTCAGAAACCACTGATCCGGATGAACAGCTGGAAATTCTCCATGAGGCGTTGAAACTGCTGCCACCTGCGCACTGTGAAACCTTGCGGTATCTCATGGCACATCTGAAGAGGTAGGTGGACTAGCTGGAAAGAACTCTCAACCCAAACTCATTTTTAGCAAAGTCCAGAAAAGTCTGGGCAAGGCCCACCAAATCGTGGAGATGGACTGTGGCAGGGAATTATAGTCTGCACAGCAGTGAATACACAAACACTGGGGTTTATCCCACTTCAAGCACTTGCAAAGCACTTGAAGGAAATAAGTAAAAAAATGCAGTTTTGAAACATGAAAGTCGAACAACGAAATTGTTCTGCATTTCAGATTGCAGTGAATATTAATGGTAAACAAGCCATTCATACCTCTGGGAGTAATAAAGTCACTCCCTGGGCAAGGAGCTAATACAGCTTAGTGGCTACAGATTGATGTCTTTTTCTGCCAAGACTCGTCTACCCTGCTCGTCTCTGAGACCCTAAAAAAGACAGCAGACACTAGGCTTTAGCTGCTGCCAGTTAGGCACAGTGTTAATTGGCCCTCCAGCTGCAGGTCTGGTGAGGTCTGCCAGCTGTTCCTTGTCAGCGTGGAGCCCCTTGTTCCACCCGCTGCCTTCTCAAAACCATAGGAGCATAAATTCTGTCTGAGGTTTCTCCTGCTCCCCAAGACACAATTGAAATTGGTCAGTAGGCTGAAAAATTGTTAGAGTGAGACTGACAGATGAATATCCAGTACAACAGCACAGGTTCTCTTTCTTTCAGAAAACCAGGGGGGGAAAAATCAGTGTGGTGTGTTAGGGTATCCATTTTAGTTTCTCAAGTAACATGAACTTACTGTCAATATATAAGAATCATTCCCTTTCCTTAGAAAAATACTTCATTTTCAGCTCTCTTCTGTTTTTTTCCTTTTGCAGTTCTTCTAGAAGTAGGAATATGTTGACTCTGCTGAGTGCCTCAGGCAAAATTCAGCCACAGGGTTTCTGCCTGATTTGTCCATTTATTTCAATGTTTCTAATGGATGTTTTAGGACAGACACAGGGATGAGAGACACAGGAGCAAAAAAAACCCACCTTACTGCTTGTGAAGTGTGAAGTTAATTTTTCCTTACCCTGTTCAGGGGTAGCTGTTGCTGCTCTAATTAGCAAGCTGCTTTTGCACGTTGTATAGGTGAATGATAAGGTAGAAGCGTGACAAAATCCACTCATTTTTAAACTTGCTTTTAATACATTTGTTAAAAAGAGACATGGTGCTCGACAGGTTGTTGTCCTGCTGCTGAATTCAGGTAACCAGACAGAGCTCCTTTATTTGGGATAATTACAGACTGAAGGCACAGTAGCCTGGAAAAATCAATCTGACTTGTTTTAAAATAAAAATTAAGGCAGAGGGGGAAAAAAAGGAGAAAAAAAGCCTTGAATTTTTTTTATTATTTTTTTTTAATACCGAAGGATTTGTTCATGAATGCAGGATACCAGAGTGGTGGAAAGAGAAAAAATTTAGCCAGACCCTTTCAGTCCCTGTCCCTGGGTTCTTAGTTGTTTCTGAGAATCCTTATGTGTTCTTGAAGCCATCGTGTGTATGAAAACATTTGCATCATCTAAATCTGTCCCTTGAGCGGGGCAATTCGCCAGGATAAGCCACGGCAGAAGCTCAGGCTCCAGGCATGTTTGTGCCTGCCTGCTGCGGGCAGCCGCGATGGCCGCGGGCAGAGCCAGGGCACCCCAGCAGGCTGTCCCCCTGCCGCCCCCACCGTGCGACCCTCAGCTCCACGCTGAGCACACAGGAGGGCACAAGCTCCCTCTGAGCCCACATTAAGAAATACCACCCGGTGACCCTGGGGACCATCGTGGCAGGGCAGCGGTGACCCTTCTGGCATTTGCTGAGCAGACATGTTTCTGCGGTAGCCCTGGCAGAGGTTGCATCTCCTGTAGGTGTAAGTCTTGGGTAAATTACATTTCTGGAGGTGGCCTGCAAACCTGCCCATGGCAGGGCCTCAGCCTGCAGCTTTGAACAGGTCGGATTCCTGTGGGGCAGCAGAACGCAGCCTCCCCACCTCCTCCTCTCCGGCAGATGGGAGGCAGGCGGGGGAGGCTGCCCTGGGCTGGGGGCTCAGCTGCTGAGGGCCCCGGGAAGGGGAAGGGTGGAAGCGGGTCTGTCGGAGCACACGTGTAATGACCTGCTTATTGGTGCAAATGAGGTTACAGTGAGACCTTGGAGGTTTCAAAGCTGCCCCAAAGTGATGATTCAGGTTTTCTTAATACATGCCACAGGGCATCATTTGTCTCGGAGAGGAACCAGGTGTGCAGCTTAGCACTGTTAGCCCACAGTGCCTAAAGGCAGGGAATCCACACGAGCTGTGCTTCGCCCCCATCACCGTCTAGTCACAAGAGAGGACCGGTGTGTCCACGTGGAGCCATGCCACCAGGGGGACCTGGGCAGAATCCCACCTGGGTGGGCACAGTAGAAAGTCTCTAGTGACCATAAAGCTGCTAACCTAATAACCAGCACAGCCTGCCCCCCGGAGGGACGGCTTCCGTGTGGTGCCACTGTAAAGAGCAAAAGCAAAGTTGTTCTGATTTGTCTGAAATCACCCCCCAGCCCCCTCCCTCGCCCCAGAGTACCGATTCCTCCTGCAAGTAAACATGGTCTGTGTGCGTGGTAGGACAGAGGTATTTGAGTCACTCTAAGCCCACACAGCATTTGCACTCTTAACTTCTGAGCATTTCACCCAGTGCTTCTGTATGTATCCTGCTGGAAATGGCAGCCTCTCTGAGGCTTTGGGAAGAGGCGAGTATTTCCAGTCTCCTTGGTTTTCAAGCATATCCAGGCATGGTTTGGCCTGGAAGGAATGTGAAAAACACTGTCCTTTTTTTACAGAGTAACGCTCCATGAAAAGGAAAATCTGATGAGTGCAGAGAATCTGGGCATAGTTTTCGGACCAACTCTTATGAGAGCACCAGAGCTGGATGCAATGGCTGCGTTGAATGACATCCGTTATCAGAGACTTGTGGTGGAGATGCTTATAAAAAATGAAGACATTTTATTTTGAATATTTTGGGGGTTTTGTAATAAAAAAGGAAGCAACCATGTTCTATGGATGAAGGAATATTTTAAAGTAATTTAATGGTTCTTGTTGCTGAATTCCATATTTGCTAGAGCTTTCGATGTATTCAGGATAAAAATGAAGGAACTCTTTGTCATTTCTGTAGTGCCATTCAGCTGATGTTGAAAAAGGTTAACACATACTTTCCAGTACTAGTAATCCTGGGTGTTTATCATGTTAAAATAAAAGACAAAAAGCCTAAAGCTATTGCATGATTTGCTCCCTGTTCTCCCTGTTCTGGTGAGACTCATTCCATGAAGAAAACAACTGAACTGGTGCAGCATCTTTGTTCTGGATAGTTTGTGATTGTAATTCAGCATGTTTCTCTGTGTAAACCTGTTGTGAATTTGCTTTTATGTTCTATGTAATTGGTTTCTGATACTAAAAAGAAGGCTGACGTGAAATGGAGCCTCTGGCAGTTTACTGACATTTCATATCATTCTCTGCCACTTTTGGGGCCGATTTCTTCTTGGGTTTCTTTCAGTTTTTTCATCATATAGTAATTTGTTTTTAACAGAAACAAAATGTGTACTTTAAACGTTACTTTAAGTAATTCTCCATGATGTTTATGGTGGTTGCAGTGAAATCTGCAATGCTGAACAGTGTTCCTTTATTATTATTGCTATTTTGATTGTAATTTTGTATTTTTATCTGGCATGCATACATTAATTTATTAAATTTTGCTTTTAGAACTCTAACGTTAAGCTATTTATTTTTACTTAACAAACATGTTTCAAAAATCCTGTTTGTTTCATTTTTTTACATTGATGCTTCAACCCTGAACAACCTCTGACTTAAATTGAGTTAGAGCTTTAGCAGTTTCGACGCAGCCATTCTGATCTAAATACTTTGGAACCTGACACTTTACTAAGGTTCCCACAAATTCGTCTTTAGTTTGAAAATGTCTTTCTTCATTAGGTGCTTCTCAAAAATGCTTTAAAGCTCTTAAGCAAAGCAAAGCAAAAAATTATCGTCAAGCCATCTACTTATTTTATAGATATATGTATAGTTATACAATATATATACAAACTGGAATTGCAGTTTACCATTATGCAGTTGTAGCTGCCCAAAGCAGATGGATACACCACTGAATTTCAAATGCAAATACATCACAGAACACTCACTTTGCACTTAAAGCACTCAGCTGTGGCGCAAGCACTTGGGCCTGCCCTGCAAACACCATCCGGAGGAGGAGGAATAATCCCCTGGCAATCAGAGCCAGCTGTGCTCCCTTCCTGTCAGCGTTAAGGTTCCTCCCTGTGCCCACCCCTTCTCTTACGTGCCTGGCCAGGAGAGGGGAGAAGGCAGCTCTGCTACAGCTCCCCTGGAAGGGGGGAGTGAAGGATCCTACGAAGAAAAGGGTGAAACTGGGGATGCACGCTGGTAACTCGGGGAGCACGGCTGGGGGGCTACTGGAGGGGCAGAACTGGGGGAAGGTTTTGAAAGAATCTAAGGTTTTGTTTGGGGTTTTTTTTAATCTTCTGTAGCACTAAAAGTTGGTTGCTGCTATAATTCCTGTATTAATTAGTGCACATTATCACTTCATTTATCCCAATGAACCGACACAGTTGGAAAATTATGTCTCTGACCACAGCCTTGCCCCCCTGCCCCCAGCCCAAGTGCAATGGCCCATATGCTTCCCAGTCACATCTGCCTTGCACTCTCCAGCAGCCACATATGTTCACTGCTGCCTTGTTCCAAGTCCTCTCCTAAACATAC
The DNA here is from genome assembly GCF_023638135.1 of Falco biarmicus. NCBI lineage: Eukaryota > Metazoa > Chordata > Aves > Falconiformes > Falconidae > Falco > Falco biarmicus. Next base: position 20,206,298 of record NC_079295.1, read on the forward strand.
CATGCTTCCCCCCGCTGCCTTGACAGCATGCGATGTATTTCTTCACCCCTCAGACCCTTATGGCCCTGTGTATCCCAGTCCTCGCTCGGACCCTAGTGGCCCTGTGTATCCCAGTCCCCAGGCCATCCATCATTCCTGCCTTCCCTTCCAGGGCACCTGGCTCGGGCCCTGTCACTGCAGTCAGTTCTCAGCTCCCTGGCGTGGCAGCACTTCTGTGTCATCGTGTCCATGGTCAGGAGAGAGCGTTTTTTTCTGAACCGTGCTGGCGAGGTTCCACACGCGTGTGTCTGACCCACTCGTGGCGCTCAGCGGCCGGGCAGCAGTCCCTGCCGTCACAAGCACACTTGCTTTCCCCCAATTCTCACGTTCTGATGAGATATGAAGGAAACTGCATGCCAGGTGATGATAAAGCTTCAGAACACGTTTAATGCCAAATAATTGCAATATTCAAACAATTAAGATTGACAGTGTCTGGTCACCGCGCTGCTCACCCTGTGGGGCACAAACTGCCCCCCCGCCCCTCACAGAGCAGGTGTCTCTGGGGTTCCAACACAGGCTGTACGTTGCGTTAGGGACAGGTCGGTGGGATGGGGGCCCCAGCGGTCAGTGAAGTACTCTCTTGACTTTGAATCCCTGGAATCTGTATCCAGTGACTACTCTTTTAAATCTCTTCAATTTAATTGGGATTTTTCATTAAGTGTCTAGGCAAAGTCTCCATTTTAGTCTTGGTTTTGCTACTGTCTTAATGAAACTGATCTTTCCTGAGCGGTAACCATTAAAGCAGGTAGTGTAGAAATAAATGTTGTCTTTGCGGTGAATTTTATACTTCTTTTTGCTGACCAGGAAGATACTTTGCATTTAATTACATGATTTAAGCTTCATTTTTTTAATGACATGCAGAAAACTGGTATTTTTAGTATTTGTATTAGTTAAATTACAATACAATAAATAACCTAGGTCTGTAAGAGGTAAAAGCTATCACTAAGTTGATCTCTGAAGGAGTTGATATCCAGGAAAAATGCATGTTATCCCTAGCTCAGGAGTTGACCTTACCGTCTCCAGTGCCGAGGGGTACGTGGCTGCAGCCTGGGGTTGCAGACACTGGAGCCGCCTCACTGGCAACGTGTTATTGAAAGGCAGTTGGCCACAGTCAAAAAGAGGGGAAGAAAGGATTTAAACTGAGGAAAACTTCTTCCTCGGGCTTCTAAGAAAGAAATGAGAGGCACTAGCAAGAAGTATGAGTTGGTGGCAGTCAAGGAACTTGCACAGATTGTGAGGGAAAGGAGGTCTTCAACAAGGATAAAGGAAGGCAAGATTAGTAAAAATTATGGAGGCAGTGAAAAACTGTCAGATTTTTATGTCTAGCAAAAATTACATATCACAGCTCTTGGGGGGAAAAAAACTATTTAGGACAGTGCTTGGAGGCATAATTAGGAGCTTTAGGATGAAAAGGAAAAAAGGCAAAAAAATCTTGCAGCAATTTCAGGAATGTCCCAGCAGTGAATTAGCCCAGTGGTGTAGCACAGGGTTACCTGACCTCTTATCAGCCAGGCCAAGCCTCTGTAGCTCAGTGCAAAAGATGTCCTGGGTGGAGACAGGCTGGGCAAGGAGCCCCTTGGTCCAGGCCCGCTTGCCGGGAGACCCGCAGTGATGTGCAGCAGCCTGGCATCTGTGTGGTGCGTTGGACTTGCTACGCGTGGCACGTGGGACACCCCTCGGGAGAGCAGCACGTGCTCCCCATGTCCCTCGCCTGGTGGCAGGGCTCCTTCCCTGGATGGGGGCCGCGTCTGCCTCCAGCTCCCTGCCGGAGGGATGTGTCGCTGTTCCCATTTTGGAGCGCAGGGCAGAGGGAAAAGTGCTGCCTGTTGAGGCCATACACAGGTTTTTGGAGAGCTCTGGGGTAAGGGAAGCAAGCTGCATGCTTGTCTCAGAAGGCAAACTTCCGTTTATGCCAGACTAGCTGACAGGATGGAAAACCCTGTTATTTATGATTTTATGCAATACCAAATTTTTCCTGCCCTTTCCCCTCCAATGGCAAAGGAAGAAGTAAAGGCTTCTAAAAGGCATCTATGATATACTCATTCTGTTCCTGACCTAATTTTTGCATGCTGATTAATGTTCTGCAATGTTTTCGTTGTTATAATTACATTGCAATATGGGGAAAAAAACATTTAGTGAACCTAGCAATCACGGATTTCTTTTTTAGTCATGCAAAATTACTGCTTAGCAACTGCACATCAGCCCTGGGAAGCTTATGTAATGCAGGAGAAGGAGGCTTAGGAAATGTGTGGTGGAGTAAAGCGATTGCTGAGCAACCCATGTAAGGCAGGAGTGCCTTTGGTTTTGGTCACATGCTAGCAAGAGTGTCAGTAAATGGCAGCAGAGGAGGACGAGGACGTGTGCCTGAGGGCAGGGCGTGAGAAGCGGAGTGTGGGGCTTGCTCCTGCACCTCCAGCACATCTCCCCAGGTCCCCTCTCTGCAGCACGGGGCTGGTTAGCGCTGTGAGCTCTGCCTGCAACAGAGTCTGAGCACCCTGGGCTGATGTGCCGAGAGGGGGAAGCCTTACATCAAGTGATCCAACTTTTCTTCAGTTCTTCAGCACGCTCTGCCTCTGGTCGTGGGCATTTCAGGTTGTACTGTTCTCCAGAGCCGTTGCATATACTCATCATTTCTTTACACTGGCCTGATTCGCTCTCTGTGTGATCTGGGCCACACCACAGAGGTACTCTTCTTGATGCCACCTTCTGTATCTCAGTTTGGACAGCATGATTCATGAACTTCTCTAAAGTCTGTTGCTGGTTTCATGGTCAGAGTACCATTTTTTCTGATTTGATCTCTCCTGAGAGTGATGTCAATAAGCTGCCCGAGATAATTTTTAAAGGGCTTTTAGTTAGGTATCCTTTCCTATTTCTCATGTAAATATTTCATCTTGAGGACATATGTAGCTCTTTGTATTATTCAGGTCTTTATCGCTGTTTTGCCACAGTGGATTGGAGAAAACAGTTCTTAGGCCTCTGGGAGGCTTTGATTAATGTATTTCCTGAGGCAACTAGGCATTGTTTTGAAAAATACATTTGGCAGCCAACCAGGATTCATTTTCAAGCACTACGTTGCCTGTAATTTTTGTTTCTTGCTATAAAGCCTAGAGTTTGAATGCTAAGATTTTTCTCTTTGCCTCTTTTTTTTTTTCATGCCTTATTACTAACTGTGTCAGTTATACAAATAGGATTGTCTAAAGTGTTAAAAGTACTTATTTTGTAGATTAATATTTATAAGGTGATGTTTTCTAAAGCTTATTTGAAAGATCACTTACTAAACCAAGAAGCACTTGGCACAACACGATGCTGTTGCTCACTGCTCATCTCCAGCACCTACTCTGTTCTCAAAAAGGGGGAGGTGAGAGATTCCTTTAATTGCTTTTTTAATTTTTTAATTGCTTTCATGTGCTCCAGCATCATGATGCTGGACATAGGTTGTTTGCACCATGTAATAACTCTCACATGACATCTTCCAGTAAACTACTGGAATTCAGGTACACTGAGATTGCTGCAAGGTGGGTTAGACACCACCAATGTGATGCAGCACAGGATACCCCACAAAAAAGAGGCTCAAAGCCCATCTGAGCACCTTTACTAAAAGTAGGCAGAGGCCAATAAGCAAGTACATGTGGAGGAGTCGAAGCATCTGTCGCAGGCTGTTCCCTAGGTGAGTTGCACTGCCAAATCACATTCTCACAGAAAACTGAAATTCTGGAAGTAGTTCCCCAACCCACACATTATCTTGCCCTTCAGAGAAAAGGCATCATTTCCAATTGCGTTACAATACAGTGGATACGTTTTGTTTTCAATCTTGTTAAAAAAACCCAAACAGTAGTCCTGTGTGGCAGCCCAGATGCTCACCATTCTTAATCATTTCAAATATGGTGCAATGCTGAGTCTCTACAGCTCCTTCATGCCCTCTCATTAGAGGAAGAGTTGTCGTCTGCCCATGGCTGGCTTTGAAGTTCTCTCTCTGTCATATAAGTCGGGAACGTCTGGTCTGAAGTTACAGCAAAGCAGCGACTTGGCATTGCCTGGTGAGGATATTGGCAGTGCAGGAGACTAAAGAAGGAGTTGGAGGTACTGCCTGGGAAGCGTGGCTTGTTCCATGGTCTGCATCCATCCTTGGGCTGGAAATCTCTCCCAGCGTTAGGAGGGATCTGACATTCTCCTTCTCTTGCGCTGGTGGGAGGAAAACCCCCACTAATGTTTCCTCTTCCACCTGCAGCTCTGGCATCAGGGTTAGCCTCACTCCTAAGCTGTCATGTCAGTTCGCTAATAGTGTCGGATAAGAACAGAAAACTCATCTGCCAGTGCACCTACACCCAGCTCTCCTGTTATGAGTAAGTTAAACGGTGAGCTTTGACCTACCAACATCCCACCCCCGCAACGCTTCTCTGGGCTCCAGTCAGTCTCCTTTCAGTTCCACAGCTGAAGAGGCAAACGTGCTCCCAAAGGTGGAGGGAACCAAACACTTTGCTTCACCCGACAGCGCTGGCTGAGAGCTGCCCAAGTGACCGTCACTGCTGGTAGGTGGGGATCAGAAGCGCCGTGGGTGTACTGGCATCTTCATTGCCTTCTCCCTTAATGGCCTGAAAGAGGCCAGCGTGGTTCAGCGGGGCATCCCACCCTATTGCCCACTTCTTGCAGGCACGTTAAGTTTGTGATGGGATGGAAGGTAGCTAATCTGTCTGCTGGTGGATGTTTGCAGTGCACACGAAAATTGTGTCCTCTGCATCATAAAAAGAATTAAGTGGCCCAGACCTCCTTCTCCATTTCTTTGGTGCTTTTTAGTCTGCTTATATCAGAGATTTTAAGAACCTAGGAGTGCAAATGTTATCATCTTTCAGCTGATCTCCACTGGATGGCATCAATGGTCTGTGTACCAAAAAGTGACATGTTGATTTTTATTTATTTTTTCTTTTTTTTCCTCATTACACTGAATGGGAGTACACCAGAAGCAGTCAGAGAAATGAGGCTCTTGCTGCTGTGATAACTTCCCTGGAGAGTCAACAGTCAGTGTAGCACCACTCCTAACACCCATTCCAGTACCTCACCAGTGACCTGCAAGTGCACAGGGGCACAGAAAAATGAAGGAAAAATATCTTAACGTTTTCAGAATTGATTAGCTAAAGTAGCCAGGAAAACTGACCAAGGAAAATGGTCACATGGAGTATTCTCTTGTTTCTTAATGAAGGCAGTATGGATTGGCTGGATGCTGTACGGAATGACACATGTCATCTGGACACAAAAGGCTGCTAGCACCACAGAGCCACTCGCCATGCTGCGCTTCAGCCCACGGTGAGATTTTACAGGTGAACGCAGACTGTTTGCTTGAAAGCACAATGCAGGCTCAAGGGCTGTGTGACAGGTTAGTGTAGATGGGCCTTTGTGTGCTAGGAGGATGAATTTCAAAATTAGGCTAATCGGAGAACTAGCCTTTCTTAATCATTAAGCTGGAGCTCTGCCTTCTGTTTCAATGCCATTTCTGGTACACGGCTGTTACTGGTATGCTTTTGCTCCTGCACTGCTTGTGTTATGCTTACATTGCTCCCCTTGCTGTGCTGTGTGTTTACCAAGATACTCCCCCAACTGCCTTGAGTCTGGTGTTTTCAACTCCTGTCAAATCCCAGATATTGGTGAGTAGGGAAATCTGGAATTTGGCTTCATGTGCAACCCCGAGTACGAAGCTGGCGTGGGCTGTCGGAGGAGTGGGAAACCCCTCCTGACTTCTGGCCGGCGTGTAGGCCCACCCAAACATGCCTTGCTGCTGCGACCCCCAGCCCTCCTGCGGGAACCCAGAGCCACCACGCACTGAAAAATGTACCCCAAAAGTGGGCGTTAAATACTTCAGTTAGCACTTTGAAGGTGTTTCTTGAGGGCAAGTTTTTGTTTTTCTGTTTTATCGGTTATAAACAGAAGCTTGTAAGTTCCCTGTTGTCCAGAGCAAGAGGAATATGGAAAAATCTTGCAGCCTGCCAAGGAGGCAAAATAAATGTTGTGTGACAGGTGACAGCTACACACCAGGAATGACAGAAGTCAGTATTTTCCACTAATTACCAACAAAATGTTGTGTGTGTGCTGGCAAAGATCCCAATGCAAGCAATAAAAATGTGTATTTTGGCATGAAGTCAGTCCCAGGTAAAGCACACATCAACAAATCCAAGTGTGTCATGTGCAGGAGCAGAAACCCGTCCCTGGGAGCTAATGGACAGCACGGGTAGAGGATGGCGTTTCCTGCTTTAAAACGCTGCGATGGCTCAGATAGCACAGTGGGGTAAATGTTGACTTTTTAAAGGCAACCACTGCAGCGCTAGGTGAGAGGGATATTTTGCAGAGATCTGTTAGGTGTTTCTGGGTTCAGCAAGGGCTTAGGGAGGGGAAGCACTGTGTGCGAAGGGAGAGAGTGCTCTGCCACCCAGCCTACTTGGAGAATTAAAAACAAAATAAACTTGTTCCTGCGTGTTTATCCAGTTAATACCAGCGATGAAAGAATCTGCATCTCAAAGCTAGGCATCCCGGGGCTCTCACAGGGTTATGGAGGTATTCTCAGGATCACAAAAGTTTATCGCAACTGCACTTGCCACAGGTGTGATGTGGGATGCTTTGGCGCACCTGCCTCTCACCGCGATGTGGGTGCTCCAGGGGAAGCAGATGACATCTGTATGGATGCTTGTGCTCTCATCCTGTAGCCGGGACTACATGGGGAATGTGCCGTGATGTTCCAGGAGTTAATTGCTTTTGTATTTGGGAGTGATGACATTGCAAAAAGGTTGTAGTCAATTGTATCCTTATGGGACAGCAATTGGAGAAGAGCCTGTGTCAGTTAAGAGCTAAAATGTGATTTTTATCTTTTTTTCCTCTGCTGTGAACTGGATAAGAGAAGCAGCTAACCAATGCAGCAGCTTTTAGGCAATAAAACATACTTCCCACATTGCCAGTTCTTCTTTCAACTGGCTATGTAGTAGAGCTCCCCTCAAAATGTCTTCAGGAAACCTTTGAATTACAGAATACTGGCCAAAATGTGTCAGACCTCATAGAAGCTGAACAAGCAGCTTGCTTTTCTGTAAAGCTGAATTTGAATAGTCTGCACTGCAGTTACTCCAATGGAGAACCATCTGCATTTAAAAACTGATATGTATATCTAAACATGTAAATGTGAACTTCCAGAGATAAGCTTCAGGCTAAATGCTGTCTGTGGTCCTACTCATGAAAGCCACTGTATGAAATGGAGTAGGGCTATGATACAATACGCATGCATTTCCAGAAGTCAGGCAATGCCAGGCTCTACTTTCTGCACTGATAGTAACTTGGCTATATACTTACAAAAGCAAATCGGCATCAGAATATGTACCCAAAATATAATATGGTGGTATAATGCCATTTCCAGAGACACACAATTCCAGGAGAGCATTCAGGTGCCCAATGCTTGTTTAAACTTTGCCTTGGATGTCTCTCCACTGTCAGGATGTGGCTTTGACACCTGGGCTGCCCTCCCTGCCCAGTTTTACTGTCAGCTGCCAGACTTTTGTGCTTTGTGTTTTTCTGTGGGGTATGAGTGAGATTTTCCTGACCACAGATGCAGAGTATCTGAGGAGTCCTGCTGTGCAAGGAAGTCTTTGTGAGAGGGTGGATGAGCAGAGCTGTTCCTTTGCTGTCCTTGCCACTCTAGCACGGCTCACGCAAATGCTGTGCTGACTGAGCAGCCCACAGGAGCAGGGCAGAGCAAACCTCACATCTAATGGACTTGTCCTCTCGTTGTCTTGTTTGGCTCTCCAGCATGACTCACCCAGGTCCCAGAGCTACGCCGAAGCACCCAGATAGGAGCCCTAGGAGCAACCCTGTCAGGGATGATAGCTGGGATTTACCACTGCTTTATTTAGCAGCTTTGTCCAGCTCCAGGACCGGTTTCCCAGAGTTTCTGTAACAGAAAGGCAATGTGAAGCTGCAGCTTTCTTACCAGTTCCTCTGACACTTTGCAACCAGTCAGCTTGTGCCTGTCATTGCACCCGACTGTGTCTGCAGTTACTGACAGTCCCTGTTCTCACTGCTGTGCCTGCCTTGCTCGAGCTGGGTAAATGAGTCTCCCTTGCCAGTGTTATTTTCGTCTGAGCAGCGTGGCTGTGGGGGCTGATGCTGGTTTAAAGAGGAGCCATGTTTTCCCTCACCTGCAATAGCTTGTGCCACTGATCTGTGTATTTTGGCTTGTGGTTTCTCTATTTGACTGTGGGCCTTTTTCATTGCCCTTCTCTTCCTTTCCAGACTCAGGTCCTTTTTTTCGGAAGCATCCTCCTGGTTAGATAAATGTGCACCACCTCTGTGCCGCGGTGTGAGCTCTGTAACCGCAGAGGTTAAGCTCACCGCTTTTGAATGAGGTTTTGTCATTTTTAATTCCTTTGGCCTGTGTAACAGAAACCAAAGGAAAGATATGCAGCAAATAAATCTGCTACAAACATCCATGGGGATAAAACACATCTGCAGGATGGCTGAGGTGTGTCTCGGCGTGGAACACCGCAGCTCTGAATTTCTTGGTTTGTGGAATTAAACCCCACCTGCCAGTGCGCGCTGGCGTGTGTGTCGGTGTTCAGCACGTTCCGTCGAGCACCGGAATACGCAGGGCAGGCGCAGCCCGTTCGCCCCTCAAGGCTGCCGCCGGTTCCCGGAGTGCTCGGGAGCACCGACTGCCCCGTTCCGCCCTGGCGCCGGTGGCCGCCGGGCGCCACCTGGTGGCGGCGAGTGGAGCTGCGCTGGCCCCCGCGCTTCCCGTCGGCCGGCCGGCCGGCCACAACGCGCCGCCAGCCGCCCGCTGAAAACCCCACGTGAAAGCTGATACCGCTTTTCAGCTTTTAAGCCCTTAATTTCACCGACGAAAAATCTTCCTTTCCCCTCTTTTTTTTTTTTTTTTTTTTTTTTTTTTTTTTTTTTTTTTTTTTATTTCCCTTCTGCTTCCCCCCTGCAGGCCCTGCAGCCGCTGGAGCCTCCCCCTTTTTGGAGTCAAGCATTGGCATCGATGCATGCAACTCTGCGACAAAGATTTCGGTGCAAATCTAGTATTCCTTGCTCTGCCAAAAGCATTAGGTATTCTGCTCGCTTGTAACGTGTCTGTATGATATCACCCTGCCAAAGAGACTTACCTGCAGCAGTACTTGTTCACGGCTGACTCCTTTCAGGCTGGAGCAGGCAGAAGCCCACGCAGCGCTCGTTCCCAGTACGTGTGTGAATGGAAGGAACGATGCCTGAAATTCAGCAGGCAGTGAGTTCTGCTTCTTCCCAATCGATATGAATGAGACTGGTCTGCCATGAGCACAGTGGGCAGGGGGTTTGTCTGAGGTCTGGGAGGGGCCTCACAGACCAAGCCAGAAAGCTTGTAGTTGAGAAAGACATGACAAGGGTTTTTCTGTGTGGGAATAAAAAATTTGTCAAAAAAAAAAAAACAGCCAACCTTCTTAGCAAGGGATCAAATTCAGGCACTCGCTATAGCTCGTCCCCTCCGCTTGCTTTTTCACCTCGGTCACGACAGGTCACGTTCCCCTGCTAACAACAAGCAGCATTCACTTCTCTGTCCATTTTTAACCGCAGGAGCTCAGGTTGCCTTGATTTTTGGGGAAGGGAAACAGTCTTGTGTCTCTGCCAGCGAACATTCCTTGCAGCCAGGCCGTCAGTTCCCAAAGGCCTTCTCCAAATACCTGCCGCTGCCTCCTCCGGCATGGGCTCTGGCTTCCAGCCGGCGCGGGGGGCTGCTCCCGCTCCGGGGGGCTGTTCTCCGGTCAGCTCAGCTGCAGGAGGAGGAACGTGTTTCTGAGGCTGCATGCTTGCTGGGGCTCCTACAGAGTCTGCATACTGCCAATTCCAAGCAGCTACACCTTTTTTTTTTTTGGGGGGGGGGGGGGGGGGAGGGGGGGGGGAGGAACAGAAATTTACGTTAGCCAAAAACTATAATCTGCCAAAAAGCATGGTAACACTCTCCTCCATCTGTTTTGGAGCAGACCTGGCAGCCCTGCCTTGGGTAGGCAGGAATGCTTTGAGAGACCCCGAGAGGATCCGGAGGGGCATCGCCAGCATTCCTGCAGTGCCTCCGTGCAATTGTATCTCTGCTGGTGACAGCAGCTGCCCAGCCGGGGATGAAGGTTGGAAGCAGCCAGCCGCCTGTTTGAAATAAGATAGCTGTGACAATGGGAGCTGCTGGCCCAGGCACAGGTCAGGAACAAGGCCAGGACTATGTAGGTGGACGGTTTTTACTGGAGGATAAATGTAAATGCAGAGCCTGAATGCTGAGTTAGTGGAGGGGGGTGGGTGAGGGGGAGTCATTTAATAAAAAAATAAATTAAAATAATAGTAAAGGCATCCAGCATGAAACACCAAACCAGCTGGCAGACAGCACAAAGGGTATCCAGAAGAAACTGAAAGCACATCTTGTGTCACCCAGAGGCAAAGCTGAGAAAGATTTTTGTGGGGAATGTTTTCTGGAAAAGGAAATTTGGAACAGCGTGTAAGAATGGTTGTGGCACCTAACGCAATGTCCTGTCTCTACACAGCAGGTGCCTAGGGAAAAGCGCAAGAACAGCTCAAGCATTAGGCAATATTTCCCCAGGACACTGCCCAGCCTCCTGTGACTTGTGACTCTGGGACTTCTATGACAGACTTCTTGGTTTGGTTTTTTTTTAAATGTATTTAACAGCATAAAATTAATTTATCAAACTATTTTTTTCTGAATACACATAAACTTCTAGCAACCAGACAGTCCCATGGCACTGAGTTCCACTGCAGCCATACTGTGGGAAGGAGTGTCTTGGTTAAGGTTGCCAACTGTAGATTTCCCTCAGTGCCCTCTCCTTTATTGCACTGGGACAGAGAGTGAATCCAAATCTACCTTCTGCAAACCATTTGGATTTTACAGACCCTACCAAAGCTCTTTCTCTCTCTGGCTTCTCTTCTAGACTGAGGGTTCGTACTATCTATCTGTTCCAGGTATGGAAGCCAGTTTGTACCGTGGATGTCATTGTTCTCTTTCTCCTGGGCCTTTTCCAAGTCTCCTTATGAAACCAGAGTACCAGAACTGCAAAGAGCACTCAGGGCACCGTGGGTTTATAGTGGCATCTTTCCTGTTTACTTCATCTCCTTCCCTAGGAACTGATGGACTTGCTTTTCTTATGCTGTGGAGCACTTCATGGAACTATCTCAAGATTTTGTTCCTGAGTGATACTGGTAAGCTCAGAGGAGGTCATCATACATATATTATATATATATATAATTCTTCTAGCCTGAAGAGCTGACCTATTACCAGATACCTCACTTCTTACCCCTCTTCCAGGTGATTTCTGACAATAATGAGCAAGCACTAGCATGCCCTGAAGGAATCCACTGGATCTGCCCTACTATAGAAACCAGTCATATTTGCCTTTCACAGTTCAATAAGTCTATAGGTATCCATGGGAGGGTTTGCCCTCTTACTTCAGGTTACTTAGGTTAGTTAACAGCTTTCAAGAGGGGGACTCTACAGAGTACCTTCTGAAAATCCCAGTAGATTCAAGGAGATGGATGTCTCTTGAATGTATTTGTTCAATTCTTCAAAGATTTGTCATCTCTCTGTGGAGCAGAGGAACTGGTCTCATCCCAGCACACAGCCTGTACGCTGATGAGGGTGCATCAGAAATAAATGACTGCAATCTGTTTTCCCTTGGAGAAACCAAATCCCAGATCTGGTAAGTTACTGTGATCGCAAAAGGTGATGTGCAGCTTTGGGTCTCCAGCTCGGGAATTTTCTAAGACATCACCAAGATATTCTGTTACTCTACAGATAATTCTTTCTTATCTTTATTTATATATTCATTTGTTTATTAAGTCACAGATCACATTGCCACTTAGAAAAAATGACCTTCTGTAAACTGCAGAAGATACTTGACTGGTGAAACACATTGTGCTCCTCTTTCCGAGCGGGTGGTGCGGCGGCCCTCAGCTGTCCTTCCCAAAAACAGGTGCTGTAAGCCAATACCTCGGAGGTTATATTGTGCCAGCACCCTGGCAGGAGGCAGGACAGCCCTCCTCTGAAGAGACCTTAAAGGCGCTTTGCGTGTGCCTCTGTCTGTATGACTGCAGCAAGAGGGAGCCGGGATGGCGAAGGTCCATTGCGTACTCCTCCTCGTCTCCACAGGTAAAGGTGTTCCAGCTGTTGCCTTGAACGGGGTTCGGCTCCTTCCTGAGTGTGCAGGACCAGGGCTTTGCGTGTACATTGGTATGTGCAAATGTGTGTTCTGGGAGAAGCCTGTCCTACTGGTAAGGTTTTATGAACACATCATTTAAATGAGAGCTTTGGAGTGTGTTGGTAACAGCTCAGATGTTTGTATTTTCAGACACCAGATACTCTGAAGTGAGAAGGTTTTGTGTTTAAATGTTTTTTCTTTGTGTCATTGTTTTGCTATGGTCCCATTTACTCTAGTGCTACATGTATTTCAGAATGTGCGGAAGAATCTAGTGAAGATGACTTGAAATGTCAAAATTCATTACCAGAAATGTCATTAGGTTGTAGTACTACTGACAGGGAAGCAGAATTGATTTGCAACTGTATGTGTTGTACCAGGATAATTTTTTTTTAAAGTGTCTCTTAAAAGAATAAGTATTCTGTGATCCTAAAAACTTTCCACAAAATTCAAGCAGTATACTAAATTCCTACCAAGCCACTCCAGAAGGCAGCAATGTGAAAGATTTTAATTGCATTAATAAAGCATGGCAAAGAGCTTGACTTAGACATGATGCTGTGATCATAACCTAAAAATTGAAAGACAACTCCTGCCCACCACAGCCCAGCCTCCTGGCAGGGGCAGTAAGTAGTGCTTGCCTGTGGCAGCTTTCCTCAATGGCAACCCAGTCTTTCAGTGTCATCTCATGGCAGGAGAAGGCCAAGACAGAACCCTTGGCAACTCAAGAAGCTTAACTATATAAAAGGAGCTGATGAAAAGTCAATTAGGAAACAAGGGGAAATGCTGGCTTAGGTTGGAGTCGGCAGCAAAACTCTTGTTGACTTCAATGGCCCAGGGTCCAAATTGAGAGAGGGGAAGGCAAGGATGGGATCTGCCAAAAATGCTTGCAGCGAGGCTCAGCTGTTCTGTTCCCTTTCACTACCTTTAAGGGGGGGTATGTACAAAAACATCCGCAAGTCCCCCTTCCATTTGCTTTACTCCCCTGTAACAGTGAAGCGGCTACAGTCTGAGCACACATGTGCCTGCTTATTCTGCAACAGGCTATCTGGAAACGTGTTTTTTCTGTGAGATGGGAATCTGAGCCCTCGCCCCTTGGGAGCACAATGCCACACATACATGCTGCTAAAGCTGCACCGAAACAAAGCTGCCACCTGCCATTTTCACTCGTGATGTTCTTACAGGGGCTCTTCTGCAGACCACTGGTGTGTCACCCTGAGCGGCCTGTGGGCAGAGCTCTCCAGGGACAGGTTAAGACCTTCCCTGAGGAGAGGGAAATAGGAGACCTGTCCTGGTTTCAGCTGGGATAGAGTTAATTTTCTTCCTAGTAGCAAGTGCAGTGCTGTGGTTTGGATTTAGTATGGAAATAATGTTGATAACACGCTGATGTTTTAGTTGTTGCTAAGTGATGTTCATACCAAGTCAAAGCACTTTTCAGTTTCTCAGGGCCTGCCAGCGAGAGGGCTGGAGGGGCACAAGAAATTGGGGGGGGTGGGGGGGGGGGGGGACGGACGACGACAACGACACACACAACCAGGACAGCTGACCTGAACCGGCCAAAGGGATATTCCATACCATGGGACGTCATGCTGAGTATATAAATGGGGGGTGGGGGAGCAGTTGGCCAGGGTGGGGTAGATCACTGCTCGGGTACTGGCTGGGCATCAGTCAGCAGGTGGTGAGCAACAGTGTGGTACACCACTTCTTTTAGGTTTTTTTCCTTGAGTTTTATTTCTCTTTCTCTTTTTGCTGTCTCACTTTTCATTACATTTATTATCAGTAGTAATAGTAGTAGGACTATATTTTACTTCAATTATTAAACTGTTCTTGTCTCAACCCATGGGTTTTACCTTTTTCGATTCTCCTCCCCATCCCACTGGCAGGGTGAGCGAGCAAGCGGCTGTGTTGCTGGCTGGGGTTACGCCCCGACAGACCACATTGTGAATGGTTTCTTTCTCTCTCATCACAAGCACAACCTGAGCAACTCTCGTTGTGGAGAGGAGCTCTTGCTCTGCTTAGACTTGAGATGCAAGGAGTCTGGACAGTGCCTTCACCTGAGTGACGGTTGTGCCTCGCCCTGTCCTTTAATGTTGCTGTTACAGGCAAGTCCATGGAACTGAAGGTGGAGAAGACATTTGAAATCCCTGATTATGGGTATTCTCTGCGCTTAACTGTCCACAAGTATTGCATGTAAGCACAGTCGCGGGTCAGGAAAGCCTGGAGGAGATTCTTAATGCTCAGACTGATGTCCACAATCATGGTGATTTTTTTTCATTCATCTCCTGGTTGGAGGCTGTTTTGCCTTACTCCTAAGCTGACCTCCAGATCAGATAGGTAGTTATCCCTGCTGACGGTGTTTGCAATGCACAGGGTGCACGCCTGAAATGAGGAGTCACAGAGGACTCTGCGTCAGCCCACCACCAGCAGCTGCTGTTGACAGTATCTCCCTCAGGCCCACCGCGGGCTGAGGGTGCTGTAGCCTGTTCCCTGTCCCGTCTCACTGATCCCACCCTGCTGTTCTACAGCTGGGCTGGCCCTGTGCTATGAACACGAGACTCGCCTCGTCGAGGACTTGTTCAGGGACTACAACAAGGTGGTGCGCCCAGTGGAGGACCATCGTGACGCTGTCGTCGTCACTGTCGGGCTGCAGCTCATTCAGCTTATTAGTGTGGTACGGTATGAACATGTGGTACATGTTGAACCTCTGACTCACGTGATAATGTCAAATGGTGTCACTTTTCTAAGGAAAGGATTTTTTTTCCTTTAATCCTGATTTTTACTGCTACTGCCTTTTCTTTTTTCTTTTTTTTTAAAGGATGAAGTAAATCAGATTGTGACAACCAACGTACGCCTCAAACAGGTAATTCTAAATATTGCCAACCGTTTCATCCAAGTCAAATAAATGCATTGGACACAGGAATTAATTACTCTGTCATACTTTCAGGGGCAGCTTGGACAGGCAGATCAGCTAGCAGAGCCTTTCTTCTTTTTGGAGTCTCAAGAACAAAATGCGCTAAACTCTAAGAGTCTTAGAAAAAGCATTATGCATTGTATTTCAGATAGTAGACTTCTGGTATACTTATTTTCTATATGTATTTCTTTTTTTTTTTAAAACAATCTTCTTAAACCAAAGTTTAGGTCAATGTAAAAAAAATTGGCTGGGGGTCCCACTAGTGTATGTTTATGCTTACCTGTATGTCCCAAAGCAAGGGAGGTGCATGTTTCTAGGAAGTACCAAAACTACCCCCAGAAACACGGGAAGAGGCTCTCAGTGGCTGAAATCCTCCCTCTTTAGCAATGGACAGACGTCAACCTCAAGTGGAATCCAGATGACTATGGTGGCGTGAAAAAAATCCGCATTCCCTCAGATGATATCTGGCGGCCAGACCTTGTTCTTTACAACAAGTAAGGGGTGCCGGTTGCCTGGGGAGGGGGGGATGGCTCTGCCCTGGGCACCATGCTGGTGGGTAGCGTGCCTCAGAGCAAGCTTCTCCAGGAGCAGGTATGATGGCACTGGGGGGACCAGCTGATCCGCAGCCAGAGAAATCCATATTGCTGTTAATGTCCTCATTCCTTCTGCAGCGCAGATGGTGATTTTGCCATTGTTAAATACACCAAAGTCCTTCTGGAGCACACGGGCCTGATCACCTGGACACCACCAGCTATTTTTAAAAGTTACTGTGAAATTATAGTCACGCACTTCCCCTTTGACCAGCAGAACTGCAGTATGAAGTTGGGAACTTGGACGTATGACGGTACAATGGTTGTTATTAACCCGGTAAGCAAAGAGTTTGTAATTGAGAAAAGCAGTAAAGACCTGGATATGTTTTCAGGGAAATCTCGGATTTAGAGTGGAATATAACCTTGTTGTGACTGAAAATCAAGCAGGCCCTACCTGTGAAGTATAAAAGCCTTATTGGTAGATCTAGCACAAAATTTCCTGGTTTGGCTTCTAAAATTCTACATACGTGTAATTGCTGTGCCCTAGCAGCCTCCTACCTGCCTATCCCCTGACAGCTTCACATCACTCCTTATGGTGCTGCCTGTTCTGCTTTCGGTTGGGGTTTTTTTGTTTGCTTTTTTTTTTTTTTTTTTTCGTATGTGTGTGTGTACTTTTTCTCTGCTCATGACTTTCTGTTTCCAAGGACTCTTTCCCTGTCCCCTCAGGTATGTCTTTTGTCTGTAAATATTTAGTCAGTCTTCCTCTTTATTTGACTATCCCTGACTGATAGTATAAAAAAAATGTTTAGTTGAATGCCATGTAGAGGATGAGATTCTAAGGCAAAATAACATAAACAAGAGTGGTTTGCTCACAAAAATACATGAAGTGCCTAAGTTATTTTGAATCCTGTTCCCGAGCGACTGCCAAGTTTTGAAGTTGTTCAGAACATCTCAAATTAAGAAGTCGCATTTTTTTTGCTGTCAGGAGAGTGATCGGCCAGATCTGAGTAACTTCATGGAGAGTGGGGAGTGGGTGATGAAGGACTACCGCGGCTGGAAGCACTGGGTCTACTACGCCTGCTGCCCTGACACCCCATACCTGGATATCACCTACCACTTCCTCATGCAGCGCCTGCCTCTCTACTTCATCGTGAATGTCATCATTCCCTGCCTGCTCTTCTCCTTTTTAACTGGGTTAGTTTTTTACCTACCCACAGATTCAGGTATGTAAATTTATTCATTCTACTGCCATAGAAATTGCTTCTTAACAAGTTTCTGAGAAATTCTCAGTATTTGAAACCACCAGCCAACCTGAAGGGCAGCGCTTACTAAAACTGGACATTTCAGCTCAAAATAATGGCTCAAAAAATTCCACAAATAAAGGGAAAGCGCTGAAAGCTGGAACTATTGGTATAAATAAATTGGGCTGATTTGCCACAGAAATCACTGATCAACTATCCAGTTAACTTCTTCAAAACAAAGATTTAGCTGGCTGATTTTTAAGTTTTGCCATAGGTAGTTAGTGTGTTAGTACAACACGTAGTAAGTGAGCACACAGGGGTGACTGAGGCCCTTCTGCCCTGTGTTCGAGCAGAGAGCTTTTTATCTGTTAATGCACATTAATTACATTGTGTGACACGAAGAGTAATCCTGGCCTACTCTGGCCTCCTTTGTCCCTGCTGAGCAGCTCTTGCTCCTTGCAACCATTTCTCCTGCTTCATTCATTTCACCCTGTGTCAGCTTCTTTTACTGCTTCGTTTCATGAAGTCCCTTCTATGTTGTATTTGTTTTTTTCAATGGAAAACTTTCTATAAATTTGAACTGGGTAGAAAAAAGATGTGTGAATCATGGTTTATCATTCATTTTTGACATCCTACATACAGAAAATCTCAAATAGCGGCTGACCTCTGGTGTCAGATGTGATTTCTGTCTGCCCACTCAGCCCAGCATGAGCCGGCCAGAAAGTAAGGCGAGCAAACCCTCAGGAGCCTGTGGAGCAATCATTAATCAGGTGCCCGTACTTCATCATTCAAAATGCACAGCCGATACAGTGCTCCTGGCAAGGGAGCTTTCCGTATCCATCACCCGTACCTCAGCCCAGTCACATCTGGTGATTCCCACCTTAATGCTGGAGCTGATGCTATGTTAGGTGCTCAGGTTTGGCCAGCCTAGTTACTGCTATGAATGCAGGGAGAGATGACAGCACTCCAGATGCACACACACATGTTTATGTGTATAGTCATTGTCCACATCCTATCTTCTCAAATAAATATGCTCTGTACTGAATGATAAGAGCAACGATGATTTTTTTGTTCAGTTTTAGTTTGGTTTGGTGGTTGGTTTTTTTTTGCATGACAGGTGAGAAAATGACACTCAGCATCTCTGTCCTGCTGTCTTTGACTGTGTTCCTTCTGGTCATTGTGGAGCTGATTCCCTCCACCTCCAGTGCAGTGCCTCTGATAGGCAAATACATGTTGTTTACAATGGTGTTTGTCATTGCTTCAATCATCATCACGGTCATCGTCATCAACACCCACCACCGCTCCCCAAGCACTCACACCATGCCGCCCTGGGTCAGGAAGGTAAGCTCTATGGCTTTGCATGTTTCCTGGTTTTCACTGAGTACTCCATATTTTATTGACAGGTTTTCTAATAAAAGTCAACAGGAATAGAGGAAGTAAATGCATCATGTTAAATCTCTCTAGCCGCAAGAGCCAGTGTTTACTACTTAGCTGCGCATAAAGTCAGCAAGACTGCTAAAGCACTCCTTTAAGTCACAAAATTGACCACTGGGGTAGAGTCTTGCAGGGGACAGATGAGGCAAAACACGGGCAGCTCAAGGTACAGGGAGAAGAAAATGTCCAGCTCAGCTCAGATCGTATTTCCTGGTCTAATTCTCCACCCGACTGCAGAGCACTGCTGCCTGCCAGTGGCCGAGTTCACCAGCCTGCCTGAGTGCAGAGCACCGAGGCCGTTGGGGGTACCCGTGTTCAGCGTCCCATTTTGCAAAACGCAGATTAGCAAAAGATACAAACTCTCTACTTTTCCAGGAAATATAGTTGTTCTGCAGACATTCAGAAGCAGGGAGATCCTTGCTAGATCCTGGTCTAAACCGTAACCGCAAAATGTACAAAAAATAGGATGCCTGTCGTCAAAGTTCCTTGCTAGGGAGACGGTACCAAAGAGGATCCATTCAGTTATTCTTCCTTTTTTAAGCCTGCCTGGGTTCATATTAAACCATGGCATGAATAGGAGATTGTTCTGTGTATTTCTAATTATACTTTTAAGGCTACAGCTTACATCAGATTCGCTCAGCAGCACAAACAATCCCTGCAGAAAGGAGATTTCAACAGGCAAACAGTGTCTAAAATTGCTCTGGCAGCAAACCTCTGTTATTCCAAAGGAAAATACTGTAAACCTTATACACATGTATAACAAACATTTGTAATAGTAAAGTCAAATGTAAGTAGGCAAAAGAGATCCTTTGTAGTCCATTCCCCAAGCCAGATTCATAAGCAATATGTTCCAAATTACACTGATAGAGCTCCATCAGCTCACGCTAGCTGGGGTATGCTCTGGGACGTCGCGCCCCCCTTCAAGTGTAGATGTTGGCTATATGGCAGGGGGAAATGGGTTGCAGAAAACATGTGACAGGCCTGTGGGTGACTCCATCTGCCCCAGGACACGAGTCTCACAAAAGCCCCAGTGTGCCTGAGGCATGGACTGTGACATACTCTGAGAGGGAATCTGTAGCTGATCCAGCGGGAAGCAGCCTGGGACGGGAGAGGCTTGCCTTTGTTCCGTACACAGCTGCATCTGTAGCACAGCCCTGCAGACCAGCAACTGTTGTCTTCTCCCTCTTTGTTTTCAGATCTTTATTGACACAATCCCAAACATCATGTTTTTCTCTACAATGAAACGACCATCCAGGGATAAACAAGACAAAAATATTTTTGCAGAAGATATTGATATTTCTGAAATTTCTGGGAAGCCAGGTTCTGTACCTGTCAACTTCTACTCCCCACTTACCAAAAATCCAGATGTGAGAAATGCTATAGAGGGAATCAAATACATTGCAGAAACGATGAAATCGGACCAAGAAGCCAGTAATGTAAGGCATTTTTTGTGCATGATTTGCTGCTTGCTTTCAAATTGCTACATCTTTTTTTTTTTTTTTTTGCAAAATACCCCTGCCTCACTAAACCACTCCAAGCCCTCGTTTAGCTTGCTTAGCAGGGAGCAGTCTTCTCCCCTTGATGCAGTCAACAAGGAGCAACAGATAATTGTCATAGGTGGCAACTGGATCTTGGCCCCCCAAAAAGCGGGGGGGGGGGGAAGTGTCAATGCTATGGTTTTCTAAATGTAGTATGCAAAGCTATAGAGATGGAGTGTCTGTGAGTAGCAAACCAGTTTCAGGATCTGTAAGCAAGTTCCAAAACACATTCCTCCAGCCTCCCACTTGGGCATCTCCCCCCTGCAAGCAAGCAAGTTCTCATCACTTTTGAAAAGCTGGGAAGCAAGGAGAATTCCAAAAGGCTAGTAGTTTTATTGGAGAAGTGTTAAATGTGACTTACAAACGATAATTCCAATTTTGATAAGGTTTTGGTTTATTCCTGAATGCTACAAGTAGTCCCTGCAAGTGAAACGCGTCATGCACGGCTCTGATTACTGACTTTTTCCACATTGCAAGCCAAAGGAAGGATAAATGCGTGTAGAGTCCCATATGGCAGTGTTCCCCGGGAAAACCTAGCTCTGCCTCCTTCTAGCACATTCAGTGCAATTAACCCCCTCTTTTATTTCAGTTATCACAGTTCACACAGCTTTTGCACTGGTGAATCAGTGTCGGTACTTCACCTTTAAATGATCAGAGACTTTTTCTGTTGAGCTGCAGGCTAGCCTGAAGACAGGGAGAGAGTTCTCTGGGACAATAATTTGGCCCATGCTCTTGAGAAGGAGGTGTCTCCTTCCCATGGGCAGGATTTACACCGCGGTGTTTGTTCCTGTGACCAAATTCCTGGAGCATGTGGAATGGCTCTGACTGTAGTGTCATGTTCCCCGTGACTCCTATGCCTCTCTGCAGATAAAGCGTTACCCTCAGCAGGACTGGCATGGCTTCAGCATCTCTGAGCTTCACTTCCTCCTAGACTTACAAGGAGTGTCTGGTTGCTGGCAAGTCCTCCCTTCGGAAGTGGAGCCCAGCCGCTTGTGTCATCTGGGCACTGTTGATATCACTT